>NC_071087.1:152100997-152426622 GCF_027358695.1 Spea bombifrons
TGATTCCCTCCTTCTGCGGAAAGTAAGCATGGTTAGAATTTATCAAGAAACATTAGGTTCCACTGAGATTTGAACTCGGATCACTGGATTCAAAGTCCAGAGTGCTAACCATTACACCATGGAACCACATTGAGCAAAGCCTCACACGGAACCATACTGAATGAGGCCTCACACAACCCCATCCAGAAAAATATTCCCTCAACGATGTTTCGTCTTCTGCTTACTGTCCTTCTGTATAAATGGAAAGAAGGTCAAAAGTGGACAAGACTTGTAAAGGAGAACCAGACAAATAATAGGAAATTATTCAAATGCATGCTGGCAGAGAGAAAAGAAAAGAGATTGTCCTTGTGCTTCCTCTACTGGGCCAAATGTTATAGACATTGAAACAAGAAGTCAAATGTTAACCATGTCTTCATTTTACATGTATCCAAATACTGAAACTGTTACATGATGTTTCATGGTTTATAATACCATCTGAGCAACACTCGCAAAACATCATTGGAAAGTTCAAGAGGGTTTAATAGTATGCCATGGGTAATATTACACAGGGTAAGAAGAAGCTTTTCTTGGTCATTCTACTCTTGTGATTTTTGAAGGAAAGTAGTGTGCAAGCGCGTTAAGGCTAAAGATAAAGAAGAGGTCCCACCGAGATTTGAACTCGGATCGCTGGATTCAGAGTCCAGAGTGCTAACCATTACACCATGGAACCTTACACAAAGCTTAACAAAATACATGGCCTGGGGCAGAGCAACAAACAACAGGGCCAAAAAATAACCAACAAATTGTGTTTAGTCTTTTAGCTTCCAGTACGTGTGTACAATAGGAAAAATAGTGAAAACCGGGGAAGACTCGCAAAGTAGAAGCAAACAATGAGAAACTTTTCATTTGCATTATTGGTACATCATACGATCTGAGAAACACACTCATAAAACATCTTTGGAAAGTTCAAGATGTTTAATAGTATGCCATGAATGATATTACACAGGGTAAGAATAGATTTTTCACTGTGTGAGCAATAGCAAAAACAGCAAAGGTGGAAGATTTGGTTTGTTTAAGAGCATGCCAACAGGTAAGAACTGACTTTTTGTTTGTGATTCCCTCCTTCTGCTGTGTAAAGTAAGGGTAGTCAGAACTTATCAAGAAACGTTAGGTTCCACCGAGATTTGAACTCGGATCACTGGATTCAAAGTCCAGAGTGCTAACCATTACACCATGGAACCACATAGGGCAAAGTCTCACACGGAACCATACTGAATGAGGCCTCACACAACCCCATCCAGAAAAATATTCCCTCAACGATGTTTCGTCTTCTGCTTACTGTCCTTCTGTATAAATGGAAAGAAGGTCAAAAGTGGACAAGACTTGTAAAGGAGAACCAGACAAATAATAGGAAATTATTCAAATGCATGCTGGCAGAGAGAAAAGAAAAGAGATTGTCCTTGTGCTTCCTCTACTGGGCCAAATGTTATAGACATTGAAACAAGAAGTCAAATATTAACCATGTCTTCATTTTACATGTATCCAAAGACTGAAACTGTTACATGATGTTTCATGGTTTATAATACCATCTGAGCAACACTCACAAAACGTCACTGGAAAGTTCAAGAGGGTTTCATAGTATGCCATGGGTAATATTACACAGGGTAAGAAGAAGCTTTTCTTGGTCATTCTACTCTTGTGATTTTTGAAGGAAGGTAGTGTGCAAGCGCGTTAAGGCTAAAGAAGAGGTCCCACCGAGATTTGAACTCGGATCGCTGGATTCAGAGTCCAGAGTGCTAACCATTACACCATGGAACCTCACACAAAACTTAACAAAACACATGGCCTGGGGCAGAGCAACAAACAACAGGGCCAAAAAATAACCAACAAATTGTGTTTAGTCTTTTAGCTTCCAGTACGTGTGTACAATAGGAAAAATAGTGAAAACCGGGGAAGACTCGCAAAGTAGAAGCAAACAATGAGAAACTTTTCATTTGCATTATTGGTACATCATACGATCTGAGAAACACACTCATAAAACATCTTTGGAAAGTTCAAGATGTTTAATAGTATGCCATGAATGATATTACACAGGGTAAGAATAGATTTTTCACTGTGTGAGCAATAGCAAAAGTGGAAGATTTGGTTTGTTTAAGAGCATGCCAACAGGTAAGAACTGACTTTTTGTTTGTGATTCCCTC
The DNA here is from genome assembly GCF_027358695.1 of Spea bombifrons. Lineage (NCBI taxonomy): Eukaryota > Metazoa > Chordata > Amphibia > Anura > Pelobatidae > Spea > Spea bombifrons. Next base: position 152,103,178 of record NC_071087.1, read on the forward strand.
CTTCTGCTGTGGAAAGTAAGCATGGTTAGAACTTATCAAGAAACATTAGGTTCCACCGAGATTTGAACTCGGATCACTGGATTCAAAATCCAGAGTGCTAACCATTACACCATGGAACCTTACACAAAGCTTAACAAAATACATGGCCTGGGGCAGAGCAACAAACAACAGGGCCAAAATATAACCAACAAATTGTGTTTAGTCTTTTAGCTTCCAGTACGTGTGTACAATAGGAAAAATAGTGAAAACCGGGGAAGACTCGCAAAGTAGAAGCAAACAATGAGAAACTTTTCATTTGCATTATTGGTACATCATACGATCTGAGAAACACACTCATAAAACATCTTTGGAAAGTTCAAGATGTTTAATAGTATGCCATGAATGATATTACACAGGGTAAGAATAGATTTTTCGCTGTGTGAGCAATAGCAAAAACAGCAAAGGTGGAAGATTTGGTTTGTTTAAGAGCATGCCAACAGGTAAGAACTGACTTTTTGTTTGTGATTCCCTCCTTCTGCGTAAAGTAAGCGTAGTCATACCTTAACAAGAATCATTAGGTTCCACTGAGATTTGAACTCGGATCACTAGATTCAAAGTCCAGAGTGCTAACCATTACACCATGGAACCACATTGAGCAAAGCCTCACACGGAACCATACTGAATGAGGCCTCACACAACCCCATCCAGAAAAATATTCCCTCAACGATGTTTCGTCTTCTGCTTACTGTCCTTCTGTATAAAAGGAAAGAAGGTCAAAAGTGGACAAGACTTGTAAAGGAGAACCAGACAAATAATAGGAAATTATTCAAATGCATGCTGGCAGAGAGAAAAGAAAAGAGATTGTCCTTGTGCTTCCTCTACTGGGCCAAATGTTATAGACATTGAAACAAGAAGTCAAATGTTAACCATGTCTTCATTTTACATGTATCCAAAGACTGAAACTGTTACATGATATTTCATGGTTTATAATACCATCTGAGCAACACTCGCAAAACATCATTGGAAAGTTCAAGAGGGTTTAATAGTATGCCATGGGTAATATTACACAGGGTAAGAAGAAGCTTTTCTTGGTCATTCTACTCTTGTGATTTTTGAAGGAAGGTAGTGTGCAAGCGTGTTAAGGCTAAAGATAAAGAAGAGGTCCCACCGAGATTTGAACTCAGATCGCTTGATTCAGAGTCCAGAGTGCTAACCATTACACCATGGAACCTCACACAAACCTTAACAGAACACATGGCCTGGGGCAGAGCAACAAACAACAGGGCCAAAAAATAACCAACAAATTGTGTTTAGTCTTTTAGCTTCCAGTACGTGTGTACAATAGGAAAAATAGTGAAAACCGGGGAAGACTCGCAAAGTAGAAGCAAACAATGAGAAACTTTTCATTTGCATTATTGGTACATCATACGATCTGAGAAACACACTCATAAAACATCTTTGGAAAGTTCAAGATGTTTAATAGTATGCCATGAATGATATTACACAGGGTAAGAATAGATTTTTCACTGTGTGAGCAATAGCAAAAGTGGAAGATTTGGTTTGTTTAAGAGCATGCCAACAGGTAAGAACTGACTTTTTGTTTGTGATTCCCTCCTTCTGCTGTGGAAAGTAAGCATGGTTAGAACTTATCAAGAAACATTAGGTTCCAGCGAGATTTGAACTCGGATCACTGGATTCAAAGTCCAGAGTGCTAACGATTACACCATGGAACCACATTGAGCAAAGCCTCACACGAAACCATACTGAATGAGGCCTCACACAACCCCATCCAGAAAAATATTCCCTCAACGATGTTTCGTCTTCTGCTTACTGTCCTTCTGTATAAATGGAAAGAAGGTCAAAAGTGGACAAGACTTGTAAAGGAGAACCAGACAAATAATAGGAAATTATTCAAATGCATGCTGGCAGAGAGAAAAGAAAAGAGATTGTCCTTGTGCTTCCTCTACTGGGCCAAATGTTATAGACATTGAAACAAGAAGTCAAATATTAACCATGTCTTCATTTTACATGTATCCAAAGACTGAAACTGTTACATGATGTTTCATGGTTTATAATACGATCTGAGAAACACTCACAAAACGTCATTGGAAAGTTCAAGAGGGTTTAATAGTATGCCATGGGTAATATTACACAGGGTAAGAAGAAGCTTTTCTTGGTCATTCTACTCTTGTGATTTTTGAAGGAAAGTAGTGTGCAAGCGCGTTAAGGCTAAAGATAAAGGAGAGGTCCCACCGAGATTTGAACTCGGATCGCTGGATTCAGAGTCCAGAGTGCTAACCATTACACCATGGAACCTTACACAAAGCTTAACAAAATACATGGCCTGGGGCAGAGCAACAAACAACAGGGCCAAAATATAACCAACAAATTGTGTTTAGTCTTTTAGCTTCCAGTACGTGTGTACAATAGGAAAAATAGTGAAAACCGGGGAAGACTCGCAAAGTAGAAGCAAACAATGAGAAACTTTTCATTTGCATTATTGGTACATCATACGATCTGAGAAACATACTCATAAAACATCTTTGGAAAGTTCAAGATGTTTAATAGTATGCCATGAATGATATTACACAGGGTAAGAATAGATTTTTCGCTGTGTGAGCAATAGCAAAAACAGCAAAGGTGGAAGATTTGGTTTGTTTAAGAGCATGCCAACAGGTAAGAACTGACTTTTTGTTTGTGATTCCCTCCTTCTGCGTAAAGTAAGGGTAGTCAGAACTTATCAAGAAACATTAGGTTCCACCGAGATTTGAACTCGGATCACTGGATTCAAAGTCCAGAGTGCTAACCATTACACCATGGAATCACATTAAGCAAAGCCTCACACGGAACCATACTGAATGAGGCCTCACACAACCCCATACAGAAAAATATTCCCTCAACGATGTTTCGTCTTCTGCTTACTGTCCTTCTGTATAAAAGGAAAGAAGGTCAAAAGTGGACAAGACTTGTAAAGGAGAACCAGACAAATAATAGGAAATTATTCAAATGCATGCTGGCAGAGAGAAAAGAAAAGAGATTGTCCTTGTGCTTCCTCTACTGGGCCAAATGTTATAGACATTGAAACAAGAAGTCAAATATTAACCATGTCTTCATTTTACATGTATCCAAAGACTGAAACTGTTACATGATGTTTCATGGTTTATAATACGATCTGAGCAACACTCACAAAACGTCATTGGAAAGTTCAAGAGGGTTTAATAGTATGCCATGGGTAATATTACACAGGGTAAGAAGAAGCTTTTCTTGGTCATTCTACTCTTGTGATTTTTGAAGGAAGGTAGTGTGCAAGCGCGTTAAGGCTAAAGATAAAGAAGAGGTCCCACCGAGATTTGAACTCAGATCGCTGGATTCAGAGTCCAGAGTGCTAACCATTACACCATGGAACCTCACACAAACCTTAACAAAACACATGGCCTGGGGCAGAGCAACAAACAACAGGGCCAAAAAATAACCAACAAATTGTGTTTAGTCTTTTAGCTTCCAGTACGTGTGTACAATAGGAAAAATAGTGAAAACCGGGGAAGACTCGCAAAGTAGAAGCAAACAATGAGAAACTTTTCATTTGCATTATTGGTACATCATACGATCTGAGAAACACACTCATAAAACATCTTTGAAAGGTTCAAGATGTTTAATAGTATGCCATGAATGATATTACACAGGGTAAGAATAGATTTTTCGCTGTGTGAGCAATAGCAAAAACAGCAAAGGTGGAAGATTTGGTTTGTTTAAGAGCATGCCAACAGGTAAGAACTGACTTTTTGTTTGTGATTCCCTCCTTCTGCTGTGTAAAGTAAGAGTAGTCAGAACTTATCAAGAAACATTAGGTTCCACCGAGATTTGAACTCGGATCACTGGATCCAAAGTCCAGAGTGCTAACCATTACACCATGGAACCACATTGAGCAAAACCTCACATGGAACCATACTGAATGAGGCCTCACACAACACCATCCAGAAAAATATTCCCTCAACGATGTTTCGTCTTCTGCTTACTGTCCTTCTGTATAAAAGGAAAGAAGGTCAAAAGTGGACAAGACTTGTAAAGGAGAACCAGACAAATAATAGGAAATTATTCAAATGCATGCTGGCAGAGAGAAAAGAAAAGAGATTGTCCTTGTGCTTCCTCTACTGGGCCAAATGTTATAGACATTGAAACAAGAAGTCAAATGTTAACCATGTCTTCATTTTACATGTATCCAAAGACTGAAACTGTTACATGATGTTTCATGGTTTATAATACCATCTGAGCAACACTCGCAAAACATCATTGGAAAGTTCAAGAGGGTTTAATAGTATGCCATGGGTAATATTACACAGGGAAAGAAGAAGCTTTTCTTGGTCATTCTACTCTTGTGATTTTTGAAGGAAGGTAGTGTGCAAGCACGTTAAGGCTAAAGATAAAGAAGAGGTCCCACCGAGATTTGAACTCGGATCGCTGGATTCAGAGTCCAGAGTGCTAACCATTACACCATGGAACCTTACACAAAGCTTAACAAAATATATGGCCTGGGGCAGAGCAACAAACAACAGGGCCAAAAAATAACCAACAAATTGTGTTTAGTCTTTTAGCTTCCAGTACGTGTGTACAATATGAAAAATAGTGAAAACCGGGGAAGACTCGCAAAGTAGAAGCAAACAATGAGAAACTTTTCATTTGCATTATTGGTACATCATACGATCTGAGAAACACACTCATAAAACATCTTTGGAAAGTTCAAGATGTTTAATAGTATGCCATGAATGATATTACACAGGGTAAGAATAGATTTTTCACTGTGTGAGCAATAGCAAAAGTGGAAGATTTGGTTTGTTTAAGAGCATGCCAACAGGTAAGAACTGACTTTTTGTTTGTGATTCCCTCCTTCTGCTGTGGAAAGTAAACGTGGTTAGAACTTATCAAGAAACATTAGGTTCCACCGAGATTTGAACTCGGATCACTGGATTCAAAGTCCAGAGTGCTAACCATTACACCATGGACAACATTGAGCAAAGCCTCACACGGAACCATACTGAATGAGGCCTTACACAACCCCATCCAGAAAAATATTCCCTCAACGATGTTTCGTCTTCTGCTTACTGTCCTTCTGTATAAATGGAAAGAAGGTCAAAAGTGGACAAGACTTGTAAAGGAGAAGCAGACAAATAATAGGAAATTATTCAAATGCATGCTGGCAGAGAGAAAAGAAAAGAGATTGTCCTTGTGCTTCCTCTACTGGGCCAAATGTTATAGACATTGAAACAAGAAGTCAAATATTAACCATGTCTTCATTTTACATGTATCCAAAGACTGAAACTGTTACATGATGTTTCATGGTTTATAATACGATCTGAGCAACACTCACAAAACGTCATTGGAAAGTTCAAGAGGGTTTAATAGTATGCCATGGGTAATATTACACAGGGTAAGAAGAAGCTTTTCTTGGTCATTCCACTCTTGTGATTTTTGAAGGAAGGTAGTGTGCAAGCGCGTTAAGGCTAAAGATAAAGAAGAGGTCCCACCGAGATTTGAACTCGGATCGCTGGATTCAGAGTCCAGAGTGCTAACCATTACACCATGGAACCTCACACAAAACTTAACAAAACACATGGCCTGGGGCAGAGCAACAAACAACAGGGCCAAAAAATAACCAACAAATTGTGTTTAGTCTTTTAGCTTCCAGTACGTGTGTACAATAGGAAAAATAGTGAAAACCGGGGAAGATTCGCAAAGTAGAAGCAAACAATGAGAAACTTTTCATTTGCATTATTGGTACATCATACGATCTGAGAAACACACTCATAAAACATCTTTGGAAAGTTCAAGATGTTGAATAGTATGCCATGAACGATATTACACAGGGTAAGAATAGATTTTTTGCTGTGTGAGCAATAGCAAAAGTGGAAGATTTGGTTTTTTTAAGAGCATGCCAACAGGTAAGAACTGACTTTTTGTTTGTGATTCCCTCCTTCTGCTGTGGAAAGTAAGCGTGGTCATAACTTATCAAGAAACATTAGGTTCCACCGAGATTTGAACTCGGATCACTGGATTCAAAGTCCAGAGTGCTAACCATTACACCATGGAACCACATTGAGCAAAGCCTCACACAGAACCATACTGAATGAGGCCTCACACAACCCCATCCAGAAAAATATTCCCTCAACGATGTTTCGTCTTCTGCTTACTGTCCTTCTGTATAAAAGGAAAGAAGGTCAAAAGTGGACAAGACTTGTAAAGGAGAACCAGACAAATAATAGGAAATTATTCAAATGCATGCTGGCAGAGAGAAAAGCAAAGAGATTGTCCTTGTTCAAGATGTTTAATAGTATGCCATGAATTATATTACACAGGGTACAATATGGGTAATAAAGACCTTAAAAGATTCACTCAATTATGCTACGCAGTCCTTCTGTGCAAAATGCAATTATATGAAAACTGGAGAAGACTCGCAAATTATAAGCAAGCAGTGAGAACTTAATGATATACATGTTGACAGAGTGCAAAGGTATCTGCATATTCCTCCACTGATGTTTTACCTCACTGGATCACCCCAACCAGCCCATGCTTTCACTGCCCGATTCCTGGCCAGTGGGATAGTTACCCAGGACAATGGGACAGTGGCTTAAAATTGTTACTGTCACACAAAACCCACTAACTGCAGCTTTGAGTCCCACAAGTTAAGATGTTGTTCTAAAATGGGGTAACCATATTGTAGATTCAGGACTGAATCAAAACCATTACTTCTCTATATTACCTATTTTCCTGGGTATACTATTGACATAATGATTATTTCTAAACATTTTTAAGAAAAAAAATTCTTAGTAAAAAATACACAATGGAATAGATACGCTGTCACTCTGCCCACCCCAGATATGCTGCCACTCTGTCCCCAAGATGTGCCCCCCCGAGATATGCTCGCCACTCTGCCCCAAGATGTGCCCCCCCCTCCCGAGATATGCTGCCACTCTGCCCTCAAAATGTGCCCCCCCCCAGACTTACCAGTGCAGACTCCCCAGGGTCTTGCGGGGCCGGCAGGGGGCATATACACAGTACATATATACAACTTTGTGCCGGCAAGAAAGATTGTTAACGTACATCGTGGGTATTCCCGGCAAGGGTTATTGTTAAAGCACATCGAGCAGACATGCCGCAAGCGGTGGTTGTTTAGTGCATCGCCGCAGCCGGTGAACGTCTGCACGGTGCGCTTAGACAACCTCCTATGCCGGCACTGCCCCCGTGGAAAGTGCTGACAGGGGAGGCTGTCTCAGCGCATCGGAGAGTAGGATGCAGGTCCCCTGCACCGCTGTGGGCGATCTGTATCCTAAACCTGCTGCCTGCCCGCCGCGGGCGATACAAATTGCGCATTCCTGCACTAGACCCCAAATACAGGCTGCACCCCCACTTTAAAGACTTAATGTGGGGGGGGGAGTGCGGCCTATATTCGGGCAAATACGGTATATATATATATCACCTTTTACCCACCATAACTTATGTAATGATATTTCTTAGCTACCCAAGCCTCAACTATTAAGCTATTATCACAACCTCATACTGACGAGTCCCTTGAAGTTGGAAACAGCTGTCCATGAGTCCATCCTGGGAGTCTGGTTCGGCAGAGACGGCGCGGCCCTGAAAAGCTGGGAGGAGAGACTCAACAAGGTAAAGCAGAAATTTGGGCTGTGGAGCCTCAGAGACCTTACCATCAAAGGGAAAGTGCTGGTGCTGCGCAACGAGATTCTTCCCGTGCTGCAGTACGTGGCTCAGGCGTGGCCCCTGCTGGTCACCATTCACCGAGCTATCAACCGAGCGGTTTTCCACTTCATCTGGGGCTCCAAAATGGACAGAGTAAAGCGCGCAGTGATGTACAAGGAACCCGGCAAGGGAGGCAAAGGAGTGCCTGACATCCCTACCATGCTGAGGACCTTCTTTGTGTGCAACTGCGTGCGCAGGACTCTCAGAGACGTAGTGAAAGGCTCTGCTGGAAACTCCATGTCTCGCTTCTTCCTGCTGCCCCTGTGGAGGCAGCTCAAGTGGGAAAAGTGGGACAGCTCCATCCCTTACAATCGGACCATGCCCTGGTTCTACTCGGACGTGGGCAAATTTGTAAGGGAGCACCAACTGGAGGGAGTTAAACCAGACTTGTGGTTACCCCGTGTGATCCACAAGCTCATCAGAGCCAAAGACACTATCGAGAACATCCCAGGGCTCCCCGACGCCACAGCCAAGATTGTCTGGGCTAACGTGTCGTCGAGCAGGCTAACCAACAGGCACAAAGACATTGCATGGATGGCCATTCAGGGAGGCCTCCCCCTAAGGACATTTATGCATGCCAGGGGGCTGTGCAGATATAGACACTGCCCACAGTGCATTGTGGAGGAGGAGACTTCCCTCCACTTGTTCTGGCAGTGCCCGTTTGCACAGGCCTTGTTCAGAGCCCTGGAGCTGGATCTCAAAGACTCTATCGAGAGAAAGTACCTGTCCTTCCATTCGGTACTTTACGGACTTTTCCAAGGGACACACACGGAGAGCGCCATTGAGGATGCTTGGCGCCTCATGTGCTGTGTAAAGGACGCTTTATGGTTTGCCAGGAACCGCCTGGTGCTGAGGAGGGAGCAGGTCACAGTCCGTGACTGCCGCAGGCTTATCCACAGCCTGCTGAGAGACTACTCTCTCAAGGACAGTCTAGAAGCTGAAGACTAGTCCCATTCTCCTCGGCCCCCTTCCCCCCCCCATTTCCCCAGGTTATGTTCCACTAAAGTGCTAACCATATGCGCCACGTCTGGGAATGTAATTGTACACTGCTTCTACTGAGCCTTCCGTAAACTGAAGTCGTACTGTAACGTGTATTGCCCTGCGCTGCGTCGCAGTACTGCTTATCGTCTATCTGTACCAATATTACTGACCTTTGTATTCCTGCTAAAACAGGTTGATGTCTGTTTTACCATAACCAGTTTTGTATAATAAACTTAAATACAAAAAACAGCTGTCCATGAGCGGTGATCTGGCTATTGCACCTCTTCCCGAGTTTTGTCTAAAGGCTGTCCTGTACAGCAGGCAATTACTTTCAAGGGATCCGTGTATAAAGTGGATATAGAGGTAAAATGTGATAATTGTTAGCCTTATTTGCATGCGCCTACCCAGAATCCCTTGTGGCTGTGACAGCACCATGAGAATTCTGAGGGAAAAACAAGCCTTCTGGCTTGTTTGGTATCTGTAGATGAGTGATTAATAATACTTCTACTATATATATATATATATATATATATATATATATATATGTATATATAGATATATATATATATATATGTATATATAGATAGATATATATACATATATATATATAAATATATATCTATCTATCTATCTATCTATATATATATACGTAACCAAAGAAAAATGATCTTGAGAAAGGACCGGAGGTGGTCCGAAACGTTGGCCGTGGTGATTGAAATAAACTAGTGTTTAATGCACTTTACTACAAAGACCCGTGAGTGCCCATTTTTCTTTGGTTACATATATCAGGCTATTTTTGGAGTACCCGGGAAAATAACAGCCTGTGTATATTTGCAATATTTCTGAGTGTGCAGCCGCTCCCTTTGGTTTGTATATATATATATATATATATATATATATATATGTGTGTGTTATTTGCTTATATTTTATAGAATATATATATATATATATATATATATATATATATATCGCTGGTAATGACCCCTAAAAATTAAGAGGGTGGCCATGATAGAACTCTATAGAAGTTAAATAAATGCATCATCACTGTACTCAAACTCCAAAAATTGGGTAAATATGTCCGTCTTCCATTTAGAATACTGACACCAGCAAAGTGCTTCCATATCATAACCATAGAAAATCCTTCATGTTACCCTGCGAGCATCAACACAAATGTTACAAATATAACTAATATACTGAACAGAACCAAACACTTGCCCTTATCAAATATGGAGAGAATGATAGCACGGTAGTGCGTGTGCGCAGCCTTCCGACTGACGCACACCCGGAAGTAGTTCTCCACGATATAGCGGATGTAGTTGTAAAGTTCCGGTCTCTGTCGTATCGGCCGCTGGGGAAGATGGTGAGTGTCGTGTTGCTCTTCAAAATACAATCCGGTATCATCCGTCCTTAATGTGTCCTGTTAAAGTCCAAGAGTTCTGGTTGCTTGCTGGACATGTTATTCCTAGTGCACACCGCCCTGTATGATCTGAGGATGCTGCATTATAAGCGATTTTACAAGGGGCGGCCTGAGGGCCTTGAATCTTCTCTACGGTTGAAATAGTAGATGCCGGGCCGTCAGCGTGCTTAAAAAGTAATAGTTCCCAGCGTTGTCGTTATGTTTTAATTTACTGCATGTTATTTGCTTATATTTGATGAAATAACATGTTCAGCGAGGCTGTGCTTATGGGTTTGAGCCGGAATAAATTTATTTCTAGGAGATGTTTGTGTGTCTATATTATTAAAGTGCGCGCCATGGCCTCATACATTCCCGCCGGGAAAGCCCTATGCTTGCCCATGTGTTATTGCTGTGTCAGAAGTTATGCATCCCCCAGCACAAGCAGTAGAAGCCATCATACTGTAGAGTGGGCGTTATTTGCTACATGGACTGCATTTATCAATGATGCTGGTAATAATAAATGTCTGAACATATGACATTTCATGATTTCGCTCTTTAAACTGAGGTAAATGCTGTATCTGTGTGTTATTATATGCCTGTTGGGTACTTTGGTATTTGACTGTATGGTCTTACACATTTGTTTTTAGACGAAGGGAACATCGTCATTCGGTAAACGCCGGAACAAGACGCACACCCTGTGCCGTCGCTGTGGATCTAAGGCATACCATCTGCAGAAGTCCACCTGTGGAAAGTGTGGTTACCCAGCTAAGCGCAAGAGAAAGTGTGAGTGCCTAGTGTAAAAAAGAAAAAACCTGTTATGTAACACTGCAAACCAAGATTTAGGGGGCTAGATGTGACTGCATGTCTTTCATTCGCCAATGAATGTCTTCTCTAAGGAAGCTTGCTTGTTTTATAAGTTAAGTTGTATGTCCATATACAGTGGGTATTAACACTGTAACACATAATCATTATTCTGAAAGGCTCTGACTTTATTCGTTCAGAGTATGAGCAACTATTAAAGATGTAGGTGACGTAGTATGGAAAAAACTGGAGAACTACTTGCCTATGAAGCATGTGGCTTAAGAGCCGGGGAGCTCTGTGGGATGTTTTAAGTACTTAAATAGATCCTTATGGCAAGACTGTAAACCTAAAGCTGTAGTTATTTCTACATTGTATGGTAATGTGGGAACTTGAAGCCAAAGGCAGCTGATGCTTGAACTTTTATTTACAATTCAACCTGAATTTAATTTTAGATAACTGGAGCGCTAAGGCCAAGAGACGCAACACCACTGGCACCGGTCGTATGAGGCATCTCAAGGTTGTCTACCGTCGGTTCAGGTAAGCATCACACAATCTAGCGAGAAAAAAAAAAGTTTTCAAACTTCTGTGGTGTTAGTGTTTTGTGTGGATTGATTTATCAAAGGGCAAGTTAAGTTTCTCTATCTGCTAAACAGATTTAATTTTTAACGTTTTGCTAACTGAATTACACTAAGCTTTCAACGCTACTTGGGTGGTCTCTTGGTGCTTGCGTTATGGCTCCTTTTTCATATCTTGAATTTTGGCGCCAAATGCTTTGTATTTAAAGTTGTGTGGCTTTTTCCTTATGCGAACTGGTGACAGATACCAACTCCAGTATAAATGTGGTGTTGAATATGAAACAAGTGGCTTGCTTGGCTAGCATCCTTTAATGCAGACTCCTGCAAGATGTAGGACAGAGTCGAGTAAAATTCCTGTTCTTCTGCTCACACTTCGTTCAAAGTTTGTGAAAATGTTGTGCTTGGCAGTACTTTGGTGTGGTTTTGTGTTGCAGTAAGACATGTTCATGTCTGTTCAATGAGAAGCTTTTGCCTTCTGATTCAGTCCCCCCCCCCCAAGTTAAAATTCCAGTATTATGGAATATTCTGTTAGAACAGACTTTATGAAACTCAGATTTCTGTGGAGGGCATATGAGAAGACAGCTAGTGATTGTTTACATATGCTAAAATGTCTTAATGAGTTAATTTGCTATGTTTAGAGACCTTGCCTTAGATTTTTGCCATACGTTAACTGTTAAAAGTAGCTCATCTTGGTTAAGTGCATCATAGTGAAGTCAGTGACTGCAGATATAATGTTCTGTGAATACACACTTTAGTTCTGGGTCTCATTACGGAGGGCCCTTCTGGTGTAGTTCCAAAAAGGCTGACAACTTCATCCTTGTCTCTTGCATTATTGCTACATGTATATGGAATACGGCTGAGGCTTATTTCCAATACCTTTTTAATATTGTAATATACAGATACTCGTGGATACAGATACTCGTGGATCCATCCACCCTACATGCTTATCGATGATGTTTCAAAAACAAATGTCTGAACATATGAGTTCTTAAGTGATTTCAGTTTGTGACTGAGATAAGCGGATCTAAAAATGCTCTTGGGTACTTTTTTTTGTTAAAGTTGCTTAATTTCATATTTTTCTTTTCTTACAGAAATGGGTTCCGTGAGGGCACAACACCAAAACCCAAAAGAGCTGCAGTTGCTGCTTCCAGCTCATCTTAAGATCTGATGTTTGTTAAAATAAATGTGGTTAAAAATCAATGGTGGATGAGTTGCCTTGTCTTTTCCCCCGTCGTCCATCCTTTTTTCGCAAATGATTGGTTTTGGAGAAGAAAAACATTAATTTCATCGAAGGGGAGATCAGCCTGATTGGTAAGGGCTAGCCTTATCTAAACTCCTTCCTGTCCTGGGCTTCTTACCCATAACCTCACCCTCCATTACAAAGGCTGCCTTAAACGATAAATAACTTAATCAATGACGATAGGAATGGCAGTATGTCAAATGTGGTCAGTAAGGAAGAAGAAAATGGTTAACAAAAATGCCAACAGTGTGTACGTCAAACGCCAGAGTTCATGGTTTATCATATCAGAAAGGCTGTTTAAGCACATCCATGAAGGCGTTAACTGAAAAATGTAACTTTAATTGAGATGTCCATGCTAAAACCTTTTTTGTTTGAGACCTGGCGACGGGAACCACCGAAATTTTTTAAAAAAAAATGCACTAAAGCAGGCATTGCAGCCAGTTTCCGAAATAGACAAGGCCGTAGAATGCTGTGAGGATTGATTGCAGTGCAAACGCTGCTATAGAACTCATTAAATGACAAATACAATATGGTAAAAAAAGAGAAACTTGCCGGATAAATATTCTCAAAGCCCCTTGAATATAAAAACAAAATTCAAATCTGAAGATACCTACAAGGAGCCTAAAGTCCAAACTTAATGGTGCATACAAATAGACATTCACAGTGGAAATTTTTTTCAGTATTTTATGAATGTGATTAGATGTCATCCCATAAAGAAGTAGGAGTAGATGAGGTTATTGCTGTAGCCCAATAAGGAAAAATGGTGAGACAGTGTACATATGTTCGCGGTGGGAGATTGGGTCACTTTCGGTAATTTTTAGGTGCTTCCATTTAACTGATTACTGGGAAAACTTTATTTTAAGCAGGTCAGCCATATAATTATTACCACTGACAGTTGATGTGAATAACACTGATAATCGTATCATGGCTCCTGTCAGTGGGTGGGATATATTGGGCAGCAAGTAAACATTTTGTCCTCAAAGTTGGTATGTTCGAAGCAGGAAAAATGGGCCAGTGTAAGTATCTGCGCAACTGTCGCAAGGGCCACGCTAACCGCTGTCGAAAGAACCTGCAATGAGCACGGACTGAACCACGGAGCAATTGAAGAAGGTGGCCTGGTCTGATGAATCACCTGGATGGTCGGGTGAGTTGCTTACCTGGGGAACATCTGGCTCCAGGATCCATCCATGGAGGCCCACCTTGCGACTTACAGGACTTAAAAGATCTGCTGCTTCTGTCTTGGTGCAGATACCACAGCACATCCTCAGAGGAATAGTGAAGTACATGCCTCTACATGTCAGGGCTGTTTTGGTGGCAAAAGAGAGGGACCTCTAGAGTGTAAGCTCGTTGAGCAGGGCCCTCCTCATCTATTGTCTCTAAGTCAATTTGTTATGTTACATACTACTTGTTATGTCCAGTCCACCCATTGTACAGCGCTATGGAATTTGGTGCTACATAAAATAATACACACTCTACAACTATATAGTAACGTACACATTTTAACACCATACAAACAGAAAGGAGCTAAAAGAAATGAAAAAAAATGGTACAGAAAAGCAAACTCTTGCATGCATATTTTATCGCTCAGGCCTCCTCCACAGCATATGAACATAAACCCCCTCACCCTAGCTGCACAACATCCCTCCAAATATATTGCACTGGTTTCATGGGTCCAGATGAGTGCAGCAATCAACTGCAGCCCCTCCACTGCAAAATGGAGACTCACATGGCCATTGGCCCAGCATTTGCCAGGATATAAAGAGATGATATGAACTAGAGTGCATTAAGTGGCATAGTGTCCCTGATCCATCCCGACCAGACGGGGTTTGTCCCCGGTCGTGAGGCTCGGGATAGCACTATCCGGGCTCTGTCTCTGATGCACTACGCGAAACTTTCCCGCACCCCGGCCATTCTGCTGTCTACAGACGCCGAAAAGGCCTTTGACAGAGTAGATTGGACCTTTATGCTGTCCACCCTAGTGCATATGGGCTTTGGCCCGGGTTTACTCACCTGGATCCGCTCTCTGTATTCTGCCCCCATGGCCCGGGTCCGTGTTAATGGCTTTCACTCTGACCCCTTCCACATTCGGAATGGAACGCGCCAGGGCTGTCCGCTGTCCCCCTTGTTGTTTGTGCTCTCCCTGGAGCCACTCCTCCAGGCCGTGCGGATGAACCCGGACATCAGTGGTCTCCAGGTTGGTGGTACTCAGCATAAGGTTTTAGGCTATGCGGACGACCTCTTGTTCGCTGTCACTCGCCCCAGGGTGTCTCTCCCAAACATCCTCAGGGAATTCTCACTCTATGGCGCCCTCACGAACTTCAAAATTAATGCCTCCAAGTCAGAAATTCTCAATGTGACTTTACCTGGTAGTGAGGCTAACTCTCTCAAGTCTTCCTTTACCTGGTGCTGTCCTAGACTTAAGTATTTGGGGATCTGGCTCTCCCCCGATTTTTCACAGCTATTCCATTTTAATTTCTCGCCTCTGCTGTCTAAGCTGCGGGCGGACCTATTGTCGTGGCGGAATTTGATGATTTCCTGGGTGGGCAGGATTAATGCCATTAAAATGACGATTATGCCTCGTGTTCTCTACCTCTTTCAGACCCTCCCCATTTCCATTCCTCCCTCTTTCTTCTCATCTCTGCGGACTATCTTTTCACGATTCGTATGGGGCTCCCGAGCGCCACGCATCCGCTTTGCGACGTTGATTCTCCCCAAGGCCAAGGGCGGTCTGGCGCTGCCTTGCCCCCGCTCTTATTATAGGGCATGCCATCTCCTTCGAATCCTGGAATGGGCTCACCGACCTCAACATAAGCTGTGGGTGGGAGTCGAGTCTGCGCTGTTGGGTTTGCCTGCGGGGGTTCTGCCCTGGTTGTCGATCCCGACGGCTAGGAGCTTGGCTGCTCCGCATCCTTTTATTCGTGCGACTCTTGCCACCTGGCTGTCAGTTGTTCGGAAGATCCGGCTGTCCACTATACCTTCCCCCTTGACCTCAGTTGGGGACAATCCGGATTTTCCCCCTGGTCTGGGAGCTGCCCCTTTCTCTAACTCCCCCGCGGTCCGTACTGCGTCTATCCGCTCCTATGTCTCCTCAACGGGTCTCCGTTCCTTGGCCCAACTTTCGCCTAACTCTCCCCCCACCCTCTCGGATACCTTCCGGTATGGCCAGTTGCGCAGCTTTTACCGGTCTCTGCCCCAGAAACACAACCTGTCCCGCGACCTCACGGTGTTTGAGTGCCTTTGTGACGCGCCCTCTCTACCGGCTCATGGCATCTCCCGTCTTTACGGACTTCTCATCGAGGCCCTCAACCCTTCGCCCCCGGGTTTTATGGGGAGGTGGGAGTCCGAGCTGCAGGTCACTTTCACGCAGGGGCAATGGGACAAGATCTGCCTCTTCAATCGTCACTGCTCTCGGAGTGCTAGGGATCAGGAGATGTCCTATAAACTCTTGGCTCGCTGGTACCGCCCCCCCCGCAGCCATCTCTGTGTATCGGGCTGATGTGCCTAACAGATGTTGGCGTTGTGGGGCCACCCCGGGTTCTTTGCTCCACTTGTGGTGGCTCTGTCCTTCCATCGCCTCTTATTGGAAAGCTATACATTCCCAATTGCACCATTTTACTGATGAGATCCTCCCCTTCACCCCGGAATTCTTCCTACTCCACCACACATCCCACTCCATCAAGTGGTTTCGGAAATCGGTGCTCCGCCATCTCCTGGTGGCGGCCAAAGCTTTGATCCCCCTGCATTGGGGTGACCCAGCCCCCCCCACTCTTAAGGAATGGATCCTTAGAGTCGAACAGATTCGTGTGCTGGACGAATTATGCCTCTCAGCTGACAAGGGGAAAGAACGGTACTTATCCACGTGGTTCTATTGGCTCTCCTATGTGCATGACCCTCTTATCCGCCCACTGCTTGAGTGATTGTTTGTCTTCCCCCCTTGTCTTTGTATGCGTTCGGTTTCCCGAGTTTGTATACCCCCCTCCCCTTTTTTTTTTTTTTTTTTTTTCCCCCCTCCTCTTTCTCTTCTCTTCCCTTGGTCTCCCCACCCTGTCCGCTCGTGTCACCCCTCCTTTTCCTCTTTTGCCCTTGCCTCCTTACTGCAGCCTGCGTTTCCGGTACTCCGGTGGGCTCCGCGCCCCAGGTCCTGTGTGGTTCCTGTCGGGCTGTGCTTCCGCAGCACAATATGTATATCTATATAATTTTTTTTTGTAACGGACGCTGCTATATGATTCTCTGTTTCTGTATTATTGTAATTGTTTTGTTCCCCCTCCTTTTCTTTTTCTGTATCCCCCCCTGCTTTACGAAACAGAAAACATTAATAAAGTTTGATTTACCCTAAGCGGCATAGTGGAAAAAAACTACAACAATAGCTGCTGGGTGGGCTGCGTGCGATCCACTCTACAATGTCACAGAATTATGTGATCATTGTGGCTGCAGCATTCTTGGATCCAACAGAGAAAAGACAGGGGGGGATGCATACGCTTTCCCAGTAACCATGCAGGCATATTGAAAATCAGGAACCAGCGCTGGTGAAGTTCAGACAAGTATAAATTGTTATATATGCATGTGTTAGCCATTATACTTTTCTTGTAGTGGATCTATACTTTTGGATGACTTGTACACTTTAAAGGGAAATCACAAGCACAGCTTTCAGCATAATGAGACTAAATTATTGAAAGTATAGTCGCAAAGTTGAAAAAAAATTAGGGAACGCTTTGCAGCGCAGCTTGAACATTTACCACACCCACTGGCCAAAAGCTCCACCCACTCTCCCCAACCCACACAATTAGCATAATTTAGCTCCGTCTAGTCATTATGGCACAGATTGTATCGCCAAGTTTCCACCAGCACTACATACATCCTTGGTATGCAGTAGATACATTTGCAGCACAACATTTATACCTAATCTTTACAGAGGTTATTTTGAGGAAAGTAGCTAAATAAATAGTATGAGATAAATGTTACATTAGGGACAATGGGACAGAAAAGAACCCTTTGACACGCTAGAGGTTGTGTACGATAATCCTCATTATACATACATACTTTGCATATGGTATTTATCCAGCCATATATATGAAACGGCGCACCTCATAGTGAGAATAAATACATTAGTAAGTCTGATATATGTGTTACAGCATAATCCCATTACTATATATATATATATATATATATATATATATATATATATATATATATATATTTTAAGCCAGACACTGATGTTTGGATTGCATAACTCCAATTATTATATACTGAGCCAGACAATAATAGTGGTACAGCATAACTCTCATCAATATATCCCGAGCTTGAAAGTGATACACTATCATTACACAGTGATTCAGACACAGACAGGGGTACAACTTGACTCCTATCATTATAGAGTGATGTAGACGATGATAGTTATACCGCAGAACTCTCATCAGTATATATTGAGCAGGTGGTACAGCATAATGTCCATTAAATAGTAATCCAGTCACTGTGGGTGGTATAGTGTAACTCCCGTCATTATATACTGAGCCTGAAAGTGGTACAGTATAACTCCCCATCAATATATACTGAAGCTGACAGTGTTACACCACAACTACCATCATCAAACAGACAGTGGAACAGTATAACTCCTTTAATGGAAAGACAGAACTGCACTCCAAATGTGAGTAACACATTTAGAGCAATGGTGCTAAAGCTTACAGGTGTCCTCCAAGCACCATAAATAGCAACAACGTAAAAAAAAAACAAAAGAGGCTAGCACTCAAACCACATGAAGAATGAACAATAATAGACATATATGCTGATACAAACAATATTTACTAGGTGTAATATCACCAATATTACTTAACAAAAGCAAAACAATAACCTAACCCCTTAAGGACAATGGGCGGTCTCTAAACCCATTGAAAACAATGCATTTTGAGCACGTACATGTATGGGCTTTGTCATTAAACAGAAAACTGGGACAGCATAAAAGAAAAAAACACTATTATTTTACACCTGGAATAGGATAAGACCAAAAAGTATGCGTTCTAGCTCTGTCATTTAGCTCATTCTTAGCTCAATCTAGTAGACAAACATCCCGACTGCTTATCATATTAGGTATGATAAACAATACTCATTCCTAATCACTTAGTTTTTACGGTAGCATTTATGATGTCCAGTCTATCAAATGAAATCTTTCCCTACTTTAGTCAGAGTTTCAATCTGGGTGATTAAAGATAGTGGTGCGCATTTTGTTAGTGATGATGTCATCATGCGTGGTATGCACACATATCCTCAGTTTTCTTTGGAAGCCCAGAAAGACCTCATGGCAAATCAGAAGATTCCTAGCGCAGCCAAAGAACAAATCAACATGCATGGAAGAGACCCTGCTGTCTCTAAACATACCGAAAGACATGGAAACAAGGTAATGCAAGGGAAACAGACTTAATATAGAACTTGAGAAAAAGCAAACAAATCACTCAACATATATAACTGCTTCATTAAAGCTACAGAACTTTTTTTTTGGTTAACGAGAATATATCTGGTATATTTTTTAACAAAGAAAACGTAAAACCAAGAACTGACAGCCAAGTTGGCACTGGAATAAGGGTATCGGTCCTGGACTGGTCATTGGGCAAGCTGGATAATTGTCCAGAGGGTTGGTGCCCCCTACATACATTTATTGCCACTTGTGCATTACATTCTGTCCTTTACGGTGCAGACAGTGCCTGGATACACACAACCGCATTCTCTCAAGCTTGTAGTTGTCCTAAAAAAAGCTACACTGTCTGAATCTTAGGGCTCCTATTTTGATAATAGTCTTAGATGAAGCCCATTGGCAACTCTCATGATAACATAGGAGGACAGACACATTGAAGTTGCTGACGTAACTACTGGACCTCTGAAAGTTGGCGAATTCCTAGAGATTTTGTTTTCAGTACATGCAAGTTTGACACTGTTTGTCACAACACTGACCTCTTCTGGGACAGCGATCAAACCTCTCCAATAATAGAGTGTCTAAGTGAACTCACTTTCAATATTCCCAAGGCTATTCCTCACGTCTGTTCACTTCTGCACACAATACAGAAAAAGGAAAGTTAGGTTACTGGGTTAAATGGGTAGAAGAAGAAAGTAGAAGAAGAAAGCGTAAAGATGCGGGAACTATCTGGAGATAAAAAAAAATGAATTATTTAGATGGTATTGAACACTAGCTAGAGGGCATGCCATGTTCCTTAGTGTTCCTTGACGGAGAAAGGGGCGCATTATTACATGCCCACAGTTGGAGTTGGCGCTTCTTAGCTTCTTTTCAGGCGACCTACCTCAAAGGTACCAGAAATTAGGATTTTAATACTGTTATTAACGAAAAAATACAATTGTCAAGTGGTTAAATACTGGAAACAAAAAGGAGAAAATATACGCTGCGCTTTACCCACTCACCAGCTGCAGTGTGAACCTATGTAACCCCTAATTATACCTATAAATAAATAAACAAGAAAAGTGGTTTGTGCTCTACAGTGACGAAAAGTGACAAAAAGACATAGAACAAACAAAAGCAAATGGCCAGTCACTGTATCAACCTTGACAATCTTAAATTTCTTCCGAATAGTTAATACAAAAGGAAAAAAAAGAAAAAACATAGTGTAGTAATTTTGATATCTTTTTGATGGCTATGAAGCCACAAAACCTCCAGCAAATGCTTATAAAAACAGAAATACAAGAATATATAGAGTAGTATTGTCGAAAACCTTGATTACTTTCTAAACATTCAGCAGCTATCAATAACCTTTATCCCTGGGCAGAGATGTCTATCGAATTTTAGAATTAGTACTTGTATTAATTAATCAAGGAGAAGTAGATAATTCTAATATAAGAGATATTCTCTTAGATCTAGAAAAAAAATTAATGAAAGAAATCAAACAAAAATGGGAAATTGCCATTAAAAAAATGGGAAATTGAAATTAACCCCTAGACCTACTTACAATCAACAAGGTCATTTATTTATGATAAAGTGGAATCACATTTTGGAAACCTGTACCTATAATTTAATAGAATTTATTATTAATCAAAAAAAGGTCAGTTTCTTTAGATAAAGAAATAAGCGAAGAACTTAAAATCAAATCATCTGATTATACAGAACATATCTCCGATATTATTTCCAAAACAAAAAAAATGGAGTCAGATATAATAAAAGTGAAAAAGTGAATATGTTTCTTAGGGGTAAAAAAGATAATAGATTAAACACTATAAAACAGCCTACAGATTATAGACATAAGAAAGCTCATAATAAAATGTACACACATAATTTTGTTGAACACACAAAAAAAGATAGATATATGGAAGTAAAAACCAAGAACCACTATGTATCATCAAAGTCTACTATTCAACAGAGTTTGATAAATATTAGTAGTGAAGAAAAATTCACAAAGGCTTACAATTTTAAGAAAAATAGAGGTGAGATTACACAAACACATAAAATAACACACAGGAATATAGATAAACCACTTTGGAGGAACAGTAATTTTGAAAAAACCCTGTGTAAATAGCACAGGGTTACATGTGGTTGTTGGGGAGTGTCGTTTAAGTGCAAGGGTTAATTGCCAAGGGTCAAACAAAGGACACTTGAGGAATGTCCTAGAATGCGCTCGCGCCACTTAGTTTTACCGCTCTTTTCTATGGAATGCGCTTGCGAGCAGCTCGCGCCGCTTAGTTTGCCCGCGCTTTTGCATCTAGTTGCGCTCGCGGACAGCTCGCGCTAGTTTTGGGCGGGATTTTAACCTATAAAAGAAGATGTTTCTGAGGCGTCTGTTCACTACCCCTGGCTAGCGCTAACTGACTGCACTGACCTCTGAGTCTGGTGAGCGGCGGTTTTCAGCAGTGCCACGGGGAGCAGCATGGAAGAGCTGCTGAATTGTCGCCCGCCCTCCCTTCCCTACTTAATTTATGTTAAAAAAAAAAAAAAAATTATAAAAAAAAGAAGAGAGAGAAAATAATAAAAAAAATGAATGAATATGATATTTCTGTTGTGGCTTTTATTGGGCTGTAAAGAGGGTGAACAAATGGGGGGTTTTATTGTTAGGTGTAAGGCCGACCGGCTTTTGGGGCAGTTGGCTTTGATTTGATTATTTATAACTCTGTGGTTTGGGCCAAGAGTTTGTTCTGTTTATTTGATATTCAGTTGCAATTTGTTGATGTAAAGGTTTTTCGGATTGGTTATTCTGTAAATGAATTGGTTATAAGCTAAATAAAAGACCACGGCCTTTGTTTATCCACAAATTTGTTTCGGTGTCATTTATTTATCATATTGATACATTTTGGTTACAAGCATTACACCATACAACCACATGAAGAATCACGGAAATGGGAACAAAGGAAAGATCAGGATAGATATGAAATCCGGTCTGAAGTCGGAGTAACTTCTCCTTTTTTTAGACAGGGACCAGAGATTGATAAAACCTCCTCCAAAGATTCAGAGGGACAGACAAATGGTAAGAAAGAGAACAGATTTCAATATCGAGGGAAAGAGGAGGAAAGGCTGTACAAAAGAAAAAAAAACTTCAGAAAACATACATAAAAATAAAACTAAAGATAGTTGTGGGTATTTTCAATCTATCTCAGAAAGTGCTCGGCCAGGAGCAGATTTCAGGTTTAGCAAAGGGCTGGAGTTATATAAGTTTTCAGCATATGTTGATATAAATTTTCTAAGAAATGTAACTCTAAAAAGATGTTTTGCTGTAAACATTCCCACTGAGGCGCACAAAGACCGAATAACGAGAGAGAGAGACCGCAGTTAGGTCGGAGAACTTTGTTTAGTTTGCGCTCATAAGAGCAAGGATTTTGTTTTTGATTTGTTTTG
The DNA here is from genome assembly GCF_027358695.1 of Spea bombifrons. Classification (NCBI taxonomy): domain Eukaryota; kingdom Metazoa; phylum Chordata; class Amphibia; order Anura; family Pelobatidae; genus Spea; species Spea bombifrons. The sequence continues at coordinate 152,125,722 of NC_071087.1, forward strand.
TTCTGTAGTGCCTGTCTTAAAAAAATAAAAAAAACAGGCACCAGCCTCCTTGTGTCTGAGCCGTCTCTGAAACGTGGAAGACTGTGTGTGGGCAAAGATTCCTGGACAGAATACCAAGTTCAGGGGTATTTTGTCACGTACGGTGGAGAATGCGGGTAGCACATGGACACGGACAAGTTGGTAAGGTGCAAAAGAGACTCAAGAATATAAGGGGATATATACACTGCCTCCATTATTATCCCATGCTTTCTGTCACAGTATTTATATATATATATATATATATATATATATATATATATATATATATATATATACTGTATGTGTATACATCTGCATGAACATATGTTGTTTTATTATTATTATTATTAGTATGCATAAATAAATGCAATTGAGAAATAATGCATACATTCCAAATGCCAAGTCTCTTTTTGGTGATTTGTTTCCTGCACGAGGGATGTGGTTTTATATATTTATTTGCATTTTTTTATATTTATTTATTTATTTATTCGTTTTGTATACATATGCTCTCAATTGCTGTATTCTGAGTCTTTTTGAGAGCTATGAATGGGGAGGCTGGTGGCTGCTGTGGTCAGTCTAATGCCTTCCTTACTTCGAGGCATCAATTTTTTTCTAATTTTAGGGAAATGTGCAGTCCTGTACTGTGGGGCAGGACACCATTGACGGATCAAGTCATCAAAATAGTCAAATTGTTGGAGAAATGCAGACCCATGGAATGCAGCTGGATTTGTGTATCCCTTGGAGTAGTAGATAAATAGAACAATCTCCCAGCAGAAGCTAATACAGTGAGGGAATTTAAACAGGGGCATGATAGACATAAATCTTTCCTCACTATAAGACTTGGCCAAAGACTGATAGGGGTTTAAACCCCTTACATGAGAAAAAAGGCAGCATAGAATCAGAACATACCAGGCAGCGTAGATGGGCTGAATGGTTCTTATTTGCCGTCAAATTCTTTGTTTCTAAGCTGTTGCTGGTGCTCCTGCAATGCAAAATCTAGTGTGGATCTCTTCTTAAACCTTGAGATGCAGCTTTAAGTAAAAGGTAAGACCAGAAGGGGGTAAGGACCTCGCTCTTTGGATATCCAAAAAGGAACCCAGCAAAAAGACTGAAAACCTTGAAATATCTTGCATTAAGACATTTAAGTACATGTATGTAAAGTGCATAAAGTGAGTCTGACCAAGTGCTTTTGACCACTGTTAGTCCTAAGAAAGCCTCCCCCACCTGGGCAGAGAAACATCTGTTGTAACGGTGAAAGCCTGACGGGACTTCCCGATCAGGTAAGGTGGGGAAGAGACAACTGGGACCAAAACTGTAGACACCTTCAAGTGTGTTGGTCCTTGCTGATTATGATGTCCTCAAGAATGGTGTCTGTTTAGGAGCGATAGAGTCCACTTAGAAACAAAGGTAAGAAAGAGGATGAAAATGAATGAGAACAAACTATTTTGTGCTTATGGAAAAACAGGTGGAATTGAGAAGGGTAGTGATGAAGTGCAGCTCTTGTATGAGTTGTTTTCTTGATGGATCAAGAACTAAAAGGTCACATAGGTCACGTATTCGTTTTTCTCCTCTTTTCTGCTGGTTTTTTTAGCCTGATTTATGTCCTCCGTCGCATAGGAGAAGTTATTATGGGAATCCAGAAGGAAGAAAAAGCTAATAGTGTGGGAAAAATAAATGCCTAATACTCTAACCTGACACTCGTTTTGCTGAGATGCACTTTGGCTTCATCGGGGTGGGAAATCGCTAAGCGGAAAACCTGGTTTTGGTGCCAGGAATTAAAGGTCCATAAGAGCAACTCTGTTGGTCACCAGCAGGGGACTTGTCTGGCATCAACCAATGAAGAGCAGCTGCCCTTTCCCATTCATTCTTTAGTGTGAATGCAGTTATGTCAATGGGATTTTGTATTAACTAATAGGCTAATTTAGTATACATATACTGTACGTCTTTGAGCATTACATACAATGTCATTTATAGTAACGTTGTGGGTTTAAACCCAGTAACTGGATTTAGTTGTAGCTATAAGAAATGTAATTTTCCTGCATACCAAGACCAATCAAGATGCCATTTCCATCTCATACACCAGTTAGAGGGTGATTCAAAATTAGATATCCTTATGATGCTGTCACTCGTGTGTTACAGTATATGAAAACTAATGCATCCAAACTTTCCATTTATGCTTTTCTTGTGTTATTGTTTTTTTTATGTAAAAATCCTAGTTTTGTTTCTTTCTCAACAGTTTCAAGTGATAATGTGGTGTTTGCTGGATGTAGCACCAGTAATACCTTCCTGTTCTCTACAACAGTAAAACATTCATCTCAGGTATCACACATAAAAAAATGCCATTTTTATTAAGATTTACGCAAACACAACCACACTTAACTCTCCCCTCGTCTTTTAAATTTAATTGAAATGTCTCAGACCATATTCACAAATTTTATTACTCATATCCTTGGAGAACAATCCACTTTTATGATCTTCACTGAAGCCATGTAATGTTATTAATCTCATCACAATGTTTATAAAACCAAACATCAACGCTATTGCCCTTTTCAATAATGTAAATATCATTTTCTTTGGAAGTCTAAGCAATTTGAATACATACATGTTACTCAACAGTCTATGCACACGGGTATAAAATATGATATTTAATGGAAAATGTATGTTGGTTTTTAGAACTACTAATTTATGAGATCTCTCAACATTAACTTCATGGCCTGTTTGCCTCCATTTGTTGATTTTGTCTGATGAGAGGAAACAGGCTGTAACTCAAGCTAGGGCAAAAAAAAAAGCATTTGGAGTGCACACTCCCGATGGGACATCTACACGTTGAGTGAAACACCAATCATGTCGATGAATCAAAAGGCAAAGGGGCGTCATCGCACATTTAACCCCTTAATGACAAAATGCATTGTTTTCAATGGGTTTAGGGACCACCCATTGTCCTTAAGGGGTTAAAGAATAAACACCATCTTACTTTTTAAAAGATGTTATCTTAAATAGCAGATAATTGTTTATGTATAAAAAGATATATTTAATAATTAGCAAAATACTTAAAAAAAAAAGTATTATTATTAATATTATTATTCAAGAAATGTTATGTTATGTGCCCTTAGAATGGGCTATCAGCTATAGACATAGTAATATTTTCCAAATAAAAATTGTATAAGATAAAAGCATATTTACAGAGCAATGCCATTTTCTCAGGCAAAATACTTAAAACACAAAAATGCTGCTACCTTTTTTTTTTTTCTTACAAAAAAAAACAAAATATTTCAATATTAATAAAAAATGTATGGCAATGTGGACCCAAAATTGAACCTCTGAGTAAATAGTATACACAATGAACAGAAATTATTCTATTTCTATAAAAAAAAGTTTCAGAAAAACAATATAATCCTCTCCTTTTCTTTACGCATTTTCTTAATTTGGGGGGAAGAAAATTCCTCTTCCTTTATGGACATTTCTTCCTCCTTCTGTTCATGGATTGGTTTGGATGAACTAGGAACGCCGAGGCCGTATTTTAATCGCAATATATCCAATTTTTCTCTTTTTAATTGCAAAAGTTGGCTGCGGAATAATTTACTGTCCAGTCTTTTCTGGTTTTTCACTTCATTTGAAATCTGGCTCTGGTGCCTTAATTCAGCTAAATCACTACGAATACCGTGTAATGCATCCATGATCTCTGAATGTTGTGTGGCTTTCAGATTTGTCTGGGACAAAATCAGCTCTGAAATCTTGCTAAGTTGTTCTGTGGTTTTATCTACAACAGCATCCAGTTTCCCAGAGGGAGAAGAAGAAACAGCAGAAGACTGAGGACGAGAAGCTGACGACGTTGATGGCCCATCTTCTGAACCCACAATTATTGAAATGATTTCTTCTTGGGCACTAGAGTGTAAGGCTGAACAAAAAAATATATAAATATATAATATATATTTTATAATAATAATAATATTTCTTTAAACAGGTCAGGTTTATACATTTGCAAAAAGTTTTCTTTCCAATCTTTAGACTCCTTTTCATTTTAATTTTGAATGTAAGTGCAGGGGTATATAATACAACTTTTATTCTTTGTTTTATATTTATGCACACCAGCTGTACATGCTGTTATAATGTCTATCTTCACTTATTGCAAAATACATATTGCTGTACAGCAAGACAATAACAAAGACCATCTAACATTTACTGGTGCATGAAATATACACACACATATACACATATATACATACAATTATTCAGCATACATGTTTGTGAAGACCCAGAGGGTTCATCCGCTGGCTGAAGCTGGTGGGATCCGTCACGACTAGCTTTGTACAGATACCTTGCAGAATCTAACAAAATATTCAGAAAGTCACCCATACTGTAAAAACCATGATGTATGGCATACTTTACTTAACGTTATTACCAATTTACTATTGTGTTTTTAGATATGACAAAAGGACCTCTGAAGTTGTGCTGCATCTTACGCGATAAGACTTCAGCCCACTTTCACTAAAGGGAGAAATGTTAAGAGAGCTGTCCGTTTCTCCAGCAAGAAGGGCTAAAGCTGGCCCTGTAAAATTCATTAATTAAATGGGCGAAGAGACTGAATACATCTTAATGATTTTGCAACGCATTGTACTGGGTCAGCCAAGTTCTAACTGCAGTCACAACCCTACAGCAATATCTTTGTTTTTTGTGTGTGACCAAAAGTCACTCCATACTCTGTGAAATATTATTCAGAAATAGTACAGGCTAATTATAAACATGCATTGGATAGGCATAAAGCTACCCCGAATAAAGATATCCTAAGACACGTTTAAGGTCCGAGTCTTTGCATCAGGAAAATCGGGCAGACTAGATAGGCAGATCTGTCATCAAATTTTATGTTGTATTAGGCTAGGTTTCCACTTGGGTTTTTGTCCGGCGTTTTTTTCTTGATGAAAAACGTCAGGAAAACTGCCAAGAAAACTGCCACTGCATTTACCTGCGTTTTGGCGTTTTTTCTGCAGTTTTTTCTGGCGTTTTAGCCTTTCTGTGGAAATTGCTTTTTTTGACCTTTGGCAGTTTTTCCAGCCTTTACAAGTTAGAAGTTTCACCCAGCTAAAAGGGATTAGGATAAATGGCAAGTATCTGCCCTCTCCTGATGTCATTTACTTGGTAGACCCTTTTGTCTCTTTTCTGTGGTTTGTAAGGCATGCTTTATTTCGAATGTCTGCTCCTCTGGGAAGATTGGCCCCAAATGATGGTGCAAATTGTTTGCTGTTGCTTTTGGCACGCAGGATCCGGTCGCGTATGTTTGTTTGTAATGGCATGTTTGTTCCAAATGGTGTAAAATTCAATATGAACCAGTCCAGGACTTTGTTTTGTGTGAAACTGTTTGTTTCCAGCCTATTTCTCGTAGGACACACAGATACTGGGTCCATCCTCTGCATTGTAACTGTGGAAAAAACGCCATAAAAAACGCCATAAAAAACGCCAAGGCAATAAACCCACATGGCTTTTTCATGGCGTTTTTTCTCTCCCATAGACTTCTATTGGAGAAAAAAAGCCAAGATTTCTTGCAAAAAAACGCCAGAGTGTCAACATGCTGCAGTTTTGAAAAACTGCCACAGAGCCCAAAAAAGCAGAAAAACGCCAAAGAGGACTGAAAAAACGCCAGACAGAAAAACGCCAAGTGGAAATGGCATTTTGCGATTTCCTATTGAATTACAGCTAACATCTGGCTGCAGCCGTTTTTCACAAAAAAAACGCCAGGTGGCGCTATTGGCGTTTTTATAGGCGTTTTTAGCAAAAAAAAACCAAGTGGAAACCTAGCCTTATTCATCTGAGAGACAATTGCACACAAGTTTGTATTCTGACCAGCGATATAATGCCACAACTCACGCTACCATTGTTCCATGTCAGGATATCCTTAAAACCAGCATTTTGGGGGGCTCCTGAGCTTTGAAAGCGCACTCTAAATAACTTTGAATTCACAAAACATGGTAAGGAACCAAGCTGCCGGATAAACTGCTAAAGTGTTTTGATTATTTTTAATGCAATATTTTCTTTTCTTGTAAAAGATCTTTCTTTTACATCTACCTCAAATAACCGTACCTTTAACATCAGGCAGTTTACTAATTGCACTGCATGTAATGTTGTTTATTTTATTATGTGTAAAAAATGTGGGATTCAATACGTTGGACGTACTACATGAAGACTTAAGGACAGAATTATGGAAGTGTTGAGTCAGGCGTTGGCAATCATTTTATTTTATGTAATACCGTAACTGTAATTTCCAAGATTTCCCCTTTATGGGGGATAGAGCGTCTCACCCCTAGAGGTGTTGATGCTATTACCCTTCTTAACCAACAAGAGGTATACTGGATTTTCAATCTGGCCACTAGAAAGCTTATGGGGTTAAATTCCCGGTATGAAGTGTCCTGTTTCTTTGATTAAGGTATTATTTGCTTTTAGATTTATTTTCATATGTGATATAAATATCTCTTTATTTGGGTATATTATATATTTTTATTTGTGATTTATTTCTTTATTTGGGTATATCATGTTTTTCGAATTTATTTCATATTGGGTGATTTATTTATTTTTTGCTATTACTATCAGGTGTTCTTTATTTATTTTTATTAAGTGTTTGATTAACATGGCTATACAATGGCTGCTTTTGTCTTGTGGAATTAGCTTTTGATAAAGCACTTGAGGTGCGAAACGCGTCAAGCGGTCCCTCTTTTTCTGCAGCTGGTATGATATTTATTGTATCATTTTTTTGTTACTTTTCTTGCATAATTTTGGACACACTATATTTTTTATACATATGGGATCAGGCATCCAAACAAAATACTTTTGTTATACTTCTATCTCCATGGAGTGCCGGCGTTCCTTTATTTGATTGCTTTCAGTGCTGGAGTGGATGCTCCTTCTTGCTAGAGCACCCGTGTGGGATAGCTGCTTCTGCCTTGCTTTTTATTTATGTGGTCTGAGGTGGCGTTTTGTTTGTCAAGTCTATAGACAGGCATAGGTGCCACGTCACCAAAAAAAGGAGCCAAACACCATATACCTAATCATGCTGCCAAATGTTATGAGATGTTTTATTAAATGAAATTTACACTACATGCGTACATTAGTAACAGTACTATAGTTGATGCATTGACCTTACCCATGCTTTTCATATGACTTGACATCTGCTTGGGTTCCTGATCTTGTGAGGATATAGGTGGCCCTGAAGATATCTGTTCTTCTTCAGTTTGGTGTAGAGCACATGTCTGTTCTTGCAAAACTGCATTACAAACATAGACATAAATAGGACACTGAATACAGTACATTAATACACATACTCATGAAGAAGAAAAGGTAAAGGGCACTCACTGAAGCCCGGATAACAAGGTTCTGACAACTGAGTGGTATTGCTATGTAAAAGTAACTATACAAATCACCTCTACAAAGCTAATGCTCTAAACTGAGGAATAGGTCATCTCTGATAATAAAAACTATACAAAATATACATACATTGGAGACGAATTTGGATGTGCTACCTTTTTATTGTTTTATATAGCTGCATCATGTTCTGCAGCGCTGTACAATAGGGTATTTAAAATAAAAGAAAAAAGTCTGTTGCAAATGTTATATATTACAGCAGCTGTGAGAACTGATATGTCTGCATAGTAAATCTTTTTTTTGTAAACTGTATTTCAGAAGTAAAACTTTTAGGAGCAGCCACGTCCAAAACTTGGATTTCACAGATCGGTGAAAAAAAATAACTTTCACTTTCAAATGCTGCTTGGTTATTCATCCAGTGGCTGCTTCCTGCGTTGCTTGTTGGCACACGGGCACTTGGAGCATGCATGGACAGCCAGTACATTCTCTCTTGCAGCACTGAACGCAGCCAAGCATCGTCAGTGACACTGCACATAGAATGTAGATTTGCGTAATGTATCAGTTTCTCTTAGTCCGTCAATTCTAATGTTATCATACCCTTTGAATGTATGGACTGTAAGAAGTGCTTTGTAAATTGCTGTCGTAATAAATAAAAGATAATAGCCTACTAAATGTAGCAGGGTGCGAGAGCATGGAGAGGCCAAACAACCCTCTCATAAAAACTATATGCTTTGCCAAACAAAAGGAAAGAGCGCTTGAATATCTTGATAATAATGATCCCCTCGAATGACTATTGTTTCATGATAACCTGCATCCTTACATGCTCGTTGGTCAGTATCCACACTTCCGTCTACACCGGTCACAATGTCTAGCCCCAGGGCCTCCAGCAGCTCTTCTTCATCGCTGGTCAGGTCTTCATCTTCAAACTTTTCACTTCCTGTCTGCCCTGAATGAGATGCGGTCATGGACAGCTTGGTTTTCAACTGCTTCTTCGCAAGAAAGTACCTTTTTCTTGCCAATCGGTTGTTTCCATCAACTGCTCTAATTGCATCCGTAATCTTCCTCCGTAACACATTTTTTTCTTTGGATGACGTTGGTGTTCCTGAAACTATAAACAACAACAAAAAAAAAATATACATATATAATGTCAGATATGACCTTTTTTAAGGTTTTAAGACCTTTTGTGACATGCGATATATAAACTTGAAAATTTCTTGGTATGGAAAGAAAATCTATAACATGTAGCCAAGTCATGCCAGGCCTCTTATTCTGCCCTCCCTGTACCAACAGCATGTGATGTAGCTTTCTGGCCCACAGCATCAGGAAAGGTGTGTGAGAAGATGCTAACAACTAAGCGAGAAACCTGTAAGGAGTGTTATGTACTATCAATTAACATAATAATCGCAGAGGTAATAAAATACAATTAAAAATCAGATTGCTCTAATTGATTAATTTCTTCCAATGTTTTAGATGCCGTTGTATTACGGGGCCACTTGGGTGAGCACGTCTTGTGGCCCAGAGTTTACCCATCCGCCACTGTACGCACACACAAATAGGAGTGTTTCTAAGCCCACCTCACTTCATCCACAAAAAAATGTGCATCCTCAATAAACAGGTTCCCTCCCCAGTTTGATCATAAATGAATGCAAGACTAACATTTCTTGCTCGTTTGTACAGCAGAAACCAAGGACTTCTCCACCGCGCTTTCTTTCCATAGCAAGTTTCAGAGAGAACCAAAAACTTCAAAGTTAAAATTGTTATCCTCTCCCCAGTCGTGGAGGACAGGCGAGCTTGGTGATACATTGGAGGACTAAGCGAACCTCTGATGATTTTTGGGTGCACTTTATGACCAAGGATGTCTGCGAGGTAGCCCAACAAGACCTATTTCATTTAGCTTATGTTCCATTCATTACAGAGAAATAAGTCGGTACTGCAATTGTCTGGGGAAACGACACAAGAATAAAACCCCAGTAGATACTTACACCTTGGTGCGTCAGTATCCACAATCCGATCCACGCTGGCTTCATTTCTCGGCATCAGAACTTCCAGGAGCTCCTCTTCATAGCTGGTCAACTCTACGTCTTCAGGTTTATCATCCTCAGTCCCTGCTAAATGGGACGCAGCCTTACAGAGCTTCTTCTTCAACTGCCTCTTCACATCGAAGTATCTCTTCTTTACCACCATGTCGGGGCGATTGTTTCCACCGACTTCGTTGACAGCATCGACAATCTTCTTCCAGATCTCATTCTTCTTCCTCTGGGGCGTTTCATTCGCTGCCGGGCCTATGATGCTGTGAAAATACTCACACACTTTTGACACCAAAATTGTATTCTCCTCAAAAGAAAATCTAATCGATCTTGGTGCTGAACTGTCCTCACAAGCTCTCCTCGCCCTACCTTTCCCCTTTGGGGTCAACAGGTTAGTAGCCATTTTTTTTTTAAAGCAAAAATTACACAAAAAAGTAGCCAAAATAGCTAAACCCAGGAACTTTACCTAAAATGCCACCGGTTCTTAAATCATCATTATTATTGCTGCAAATTCAAGCATTATTACTGGAAAGCACTAAAAAATTTCTAATTCTATTAAATTCCACTACGTATACTACAGCACATATTCTGATGCTAGAATTAACCGATGACCTCACTATTTGATTTTTGCCCAATAATAATTAAAGAAACCCAACTAGATAACTGTTGGATAACTCAAAAGATATATATTATATATATATATATATATATATCAGTATATATATAGAGCAGCGGTGTTCTGCTGCCAGATGCTGCTTTGGCTTTTAATGATCAGAGTACTTTGGTGGCAATCTGCCACAAGCCCTGACTACACAGTACTGTTTATCCAGTGAGAAAACAACAGACAATGTTTCAAGCTGTTAGAAGCAAATAAACAAACATGCCGGGATAATATATAAACAAAAGTGAATTGACTTATTTCCTCCTAGCATCTCCACAGGAAGCAGCTTTCCAGGGACTTGCACCTCATGCTTGTGCATAACTCCCAGGTTCTACTACTCATACGGCTACTTGCCCCAGCTCTAATAGCACTAGCCACCGAGGCACCCTTCCCCCCTGTAACCCTGCCCCAGTGTTGCCCCAATCAGCGCACCGCCATGACCGATAAATATCAGGAGACGCGCACGCTGGTGACGTCACTCTTCGTCTTCTCACGGCGCGTGCCTCAGCAATCTAGCCCCTCCCTCCGTGCGCTGTGAGAGAGAGCCGTGCGCGTGCCCGCCCATCCGGGCCGCACCGCACCACCTGGAGCGCGCGCGCACACCATGCGCAAGCTCAGTTCCTGGATGAAGATGGCGGCCGATAAACAGAAGCATCATGACGGGAGGGTGAAGATCGGCCACTATATCCTGGGGGACACGCTGGGAGTGGGCACTTTTGGCAAAGTCAAAGGTCAGGCGGAGATGCTGCTGATAACGGAGTTTAGGGGCGGAAACTCTTAATAGTTTAATTTCCCGGGGTTGTGGGGATTTGAGGTGGCCGTGGAACAGTCCGCCTGGAGGGTAATAGGTGACAAGGGTGGGTGTGGTGTGTTTACGGAGCGCTTCATGCTATGAGGGTAAATTTCCGTTATATACATTAATGTATATTAAATGCTTTATTATGGAATTGGGGACAAGGAATGGATATGGTGCTGCGGATATGGAACGTCTGTTTGGAGGGGAACAGGTGGTTGTGTAGCCCTGGGTGGTAGTAATAATATATCCTTTTCGGGGTGAGAGGGGTTTTCTTCTGTAATTTTTGCCCCCTTTGTACTGCGCCATGGAACGTGTTGGTGTTATGTAAAGCAAACCTAATAACTTGTTAGTCTGTTTTTTCCTGTTTCTGTGGCAATGTTTGGGTGGTTTGCTGCAAGCACAGAGTTTCTGCCATAATTATAGATAAGGTGAATGGCTGACTGAAGTTGCATGAAAGCTGCCCCCGTGGGGTTAATATACACGTTATGGTGAAATACCTGAATGTGGTATTACTACACAGGAAGGAGCGTTCCCGCTGATCTACATGATGTAAATATCTGCCGTAAACACGCGTGTTTTTACACTATTTTGATGGCTGACTCATGGATTGTGTAATTTTTAAGATTCAAATTGGCAGCCTGGGGGCACAAATATATACAGTTTTATCAAATCAGCTGTATTTCAGGTGGCGTCGCAGACGGTATTGAATATAACGTTAACTTTGGAGCCTGTGTTTGCTGAAGCCTCCCTTTGATCTGTTCTCATCCGGAAATATTTAACTGTTTGTGTGCAGCAGGTCGCTTCTGGGAAGCAGTTGCGCAATTGCACAGACATTCAGGTGGATCTAAAAACCTAGAGTTTGGCTGCGGGTTCAGGCCGTCTTGTCTGCCTGTCGTTGGTCATGTTTTAGATTAAGGCGCAGCATGTCCATCCCATGCGTGTTTACGTTCCCTCTCTGTATTACATTATATGTATATAGCGCCAGCAGACTCCGTAGCGCTTTACAGTCAGAGCCGGTAGGATTTATTAAAAGTCACAAGCTACAACTACAATCTATTAGTCTCTACCACTTCTGCTGGGGGGGCTATTCTATGTTTGTACCACTACATCAGTTATCATGGTACTGTGCAGAATTCTGGTTGATGTGGTCGTAGTTAGTTTTTTTTATATATATATACACGAACACCGTGTCTCGGCTCTCTGCTGTTGCGGATGATGTATCTGAGAACGCTGGTTCCTTTTTAGCGGCAGCAAGCTGTATGAACAGAATAATTCCCCGGCTGTAAATCTTTAACCTGCAGCTTGCTGCTCTTAGTTCTATGCGTTAGGCCGTACAGTATCTCGCGATGTGTTAATGTTACACTTCACTGCTCTTATCCGAAATGTTTATGCTCCTCATGCTATGTGTCACCTTCAGAAACTGGCCCAAGGTGAGCTGCAAACTCTTTCCCGGCCCTTGGCTTAAGGAATCTTCCGTCCAGGAACATTGTTGCTGATAAGAGGCTATTAAGTTTTATTACATGGCTTTGATTTAGATAACCAAAGGAACTGGCAAATAAGAGCATAAGTGGAGTGAAAGAAAACTTTCCTCTGGCACAGTGTGGGTTGGTGATCCCTGATCCTCCAGGCCAGCTAAGGAAGCAGTGTTCTCCCTCATAGCAAGCGCTTCTCACACTCGCCCCGCGGCCGGTCTCTCCCGTGAACTCTATTCACGTAAATTCAGTCCTATCAAAAACTTCATGCAATACAAACGCATTTGAATCACCAATTCGGCTTCGCTTATGTCGCATCTTGTCATATTTTACCCCCTAATGTTTTTCTATTGGTTTTGTTTGAAGGATATTTTGTACTATATGTATGTTTCTGGTTCTTATTAGTGGAGCAAATAATCGTCAGACTGTAAGAATGTCGTCTGACAAATAACCAAAGTACAGCCGGCTGAGCGTTCTTTGCTGTCCTGTCGATAACTCTGCCTTTAGGCGCCGTGGAAACTGTTGGGTGTAGTGTAATTGCATGAAGGTTTTATTGCAGTGTTGTAGGGACTAGTGGTTCTGACAGTAAGCTCATGCGTTAAGCGCCCTCTCATTAAGTGCTGCAAATCTGAGCAATAAATCACGAACCGACACAATCCACATTTTGACATTTTCAGCCCTAAATTCTGAGTGTTGCTCGTGGGATGCTCACATAGCGGCAAAATACACTACTTATGGTCATCACATAGTGCCAACAATTTACTCAGCGCTTCTTTACAGTGCGTGTATTTACATGCTCTGACAAAACTAGAACTGACAGACTGACGGACGTTGGCTAAAGAGACTTTGGCACAATAGCTAGCGAAGCTGCTGAACAGGCAAACATGAGGACCAAGCCGATGTTTCAAGTACACTCCAGGGCTTTGGTGCTGTAACTGTCGGCAAAGTAAAAACTATCTACATAAGTTACACGTAGCTTTTGTTGTTTGGGGGTAGCCGAGTTCAGTGGCAAAACCTGTATAACTTTAATTTCCGGTCCCCTTTCCTAACCCGCGCTTACAAATCAGAGGAAGTGACAAGTAATGGCGCTGCTTACCGTGGTACACACACAGTGGGTGTCTAATACATATATTGCTATTTTAATCTTTAAGCCCCCTCTACACAGGTTAAAGAAGGCAAGTTACACCCAGTGGTAACAAACACTGTGGGCTGGTACTGATGCCTGAAGAGAGCCGGGGTGTTACTGGCGCTCTGGGTATGGGGATATCAAAGCAGATCTGTTAGTTCCTGCTTTATGAATACCCCGGGATGGCTGTTTTACACATGGCCGATGTCGTTACTGTTGGGTCTTGCCCAAACAAAGACGGCATTGCATCGTTTGCTGTGAATCTCTGAGCCGCACAGTGATGTTTGTTTGTTGTGTATTATCGCAGACCGTGTGAGACTGAAATCAATTTGCAGTCGAGCCTGTTTCTGGATAAACACGGCGGCAATGAAACCGTCTCGATGAACTGTCTCTATTATATTACGGCAGTGCAAAGTTTAATTTTTGGTGATGAGCAAAGATGTTTTCCATTCTTTGTTTGAGAACCTTGGTATTGCGCAATGACCGTAACATTTACAGACTCCAAAAAATCAATAAATGAAGGGGACTGCTGTAGTTTTTACCAACAAAATTAAAGCTACCCATAGTCCTATATAAACGTTTTAGAGAAGTTCTGAAGAAAAAGTTGAAGTTAAATGACCTTTTGAGATGTCTGCGGGCTATACATCGGATATTATCGGGCTATTTCAAAGAGTATATTCAATTAATTCTACCTGATTAAGGTGGATAGGAATTGTCCTTTAGTAGCTGGATAAGAAGCCCTTTTGCCTGGAGGTAACAATCTGACACGTCTGGTAATACGTGCCGGCTGTGAGCACGCTATATGTTTATCTAGCGCAAAGTAAAACGGCTCGATAACAATCCAGGTATGTTTTGCACGTTGAATGGACGCTGAAGCAGGTGTTGATCACTTATCTCATGTCTCATTTATAGCTGAAACTATTGCAAATCCAGTGAGAACCGGAAGCGATCAGTTCGATTCCCATAGAGTCGGAATAGACGTTTATCTGGTCTCACAATATCTGATTATTTTAAGGGTGTGATTTTGTTTTGGGACACAGGTGGTAGAGACTTTTTTAACCCACCCCGCAAATCACCATTAAACAAGTATATCTGCTTTAGTATCGTGCGTTTGTAAGATGAAAGCCACCTATTGGATTTTTGCTCCTAGATCTGACAATTCATCAATCCCGTAACAAGCGTGCATTGACTGCTGCTGCACATGGGCACTGCGTGTTTTGTCTTTCTATAGCACCATCATATTCTGTAGCGCTGTCCCAGACAGGACATTGCGAGTAGTGTATAACATAACCATTTGAGCGCCTTGCTCAAGCGGGTCTTACAGTCTACAGACTGTGTTTATAAGATGAAACCCATCTATTGGATTTTGGATTTGTTGGATTTTTGCTACTAGATGCAATGATTTATCAATGCGATAGTAACCGCCGCGTACACCTAAAGCATCTATTTCTGGACTAATCACTGAATACGAGGTCACCATATCTGTAAAGCACTAAAATCTATCTTGGGGGATGTATCGGTTGGTTAAGTAATAAATTTGCTTTTGTGACATACATGCTGCAGGGTAGCACTATGGGTGGTAATGTTTAGATGTGTCATTTGGGAACCCTAAACATGGTGCAGAATGACAAACAATGGAAAAACACTGGCTTCTGATCCTTGTGCCAAATGTAATAAGCTGATTTACACAAATCTGATTCTAATTAAATTATAGATATAATACATGGCATGTACACAAACTTGGATATGTCATCCTTGTAGCAACTCGTAACACTATTATTTTTTTCTCCTCCTTTTATACCAGTTGGGAAACACGAGTTAACGGGACACAAGGTTGCAGTGAAAATCTTGAACAGGCAGAAAATTCGGAGCCTTGATGTGGTGGGAAAGATTCGTCGGGAGATCCAGAATCTCAAGTTGTTTCGGCATCCCCATATTATTAAACTGTAAGTTTTCATTGAATTGGGTTTTGCCAAATTACATTGTGAAAGGGAAAACAAAAACTTCTTTACTTTACATATCCTATTTACGGTGACTTTAGAATGTGCTGGTACAGTTAACTGACGGTAACCGGTATGCAAGATGTGTCGGTATCTACTTGCTGGAATATCGAAAGTGCCCATCAGACGCTGATAAATTAGATGTGTAGCTTTTCTTTTTTTGGTAGGAGACATAGTGGCAGCTCCGTTAGCGGGAGACAGTCAGGAATGGCTATGGTGGCAGCTGTGTTGGCGGGAGACAGTCAGGGATGGCTATGGTGGCAGCTGTGTTGGCGGGAGACAGTCAGGGATGGCTATGGTGGCAGCTGTGTTGGTGGGAGACAGTCAGGGGTGGCTGTGGTGGCAGCTCCGTTAGCGGGAGACAGTCAGTGGTGGCAGCACCATTAGCGGGGGGCAGTCGGGGATGGCTATGGTGGCAGCTCTGTTGGCGGGAGACAGTTGGGGATGGCTGTGGTGGCAGCTCCGTTAGCGGGAGACAGTGAGGGATGGCTGTGGTGGCAGCTCTGTTGGCGGAAGACAGTCAGGGATGGCTTTGGTGGCAGCTCTGTTAGCGGGAGACAGTCAGGGGTGGCTGTGGTGGCAGCTCCGTTAGCGGGAGACAGTCAGTGGTGGCTATGGTGGCAGCTCCATTAGCGGGGGGCAGTCGGGGATGGCTATGGTGGCAGCTCTGTTGGCAGGAGACAGTCGGGGATGGCTGTGGTGGCAGCTCCGTTAGCGGGAGACAGTCAGGGATGGCTGTGGTGGCAGCTCCGTTGGAGGAAGACAGTCAGGGATGGCTATGGTGGCAGCTCTGTTAGTGGGAGACAGTGAGGGATGGCTGTGGTGGCAGCTCCGTTGGCGGAAGACAGTCAGGGATGGCTGTGGTGGCAGCTCTGTTAGCGGGAGACAGTCAGGGGTGGCTGTGGTGGCAGGCCCGTTAGCGGGAGACAGTCAGGGGTGGCTATGGTGGCAGCTCCGTTGGCGGGAGACAGTCAGGGATGGCTGTGGTGGCAGCTCCATTGGCGGAAGACAGTCAGGGATGGCTGTGGTGGCAGCTCTGTTAGCGGGAGACAGTCAGGGGTGGCTGTGGTGGCAGGCCCGTTAGCGGGAGACAGTCAGGGGTGGCTATGGTGGCAGCTCCGTTGGCGGGAGACAGTCAGGGATGGCTGTGGTGGCAGCTCCATTGGCGGAAGACAGTCAGGGATGGCTGTGGTGGCAGCTCTGTTAGCGGGAGACAGTCAGGGGTGGCTGTGGTGGCAGGCCCGTTAGCGGGAGACAGTCAGGGGTGGCTATGGTGGCAGCTCCGTTGGCGGAAGACAGTCAGGGATGGCTGTGGTGGCAGCTCTGTTAGCGGGAGACAGTCAGGGGTGGCTGTGGTGGCAGGCCCGTTAGCGGGAGACAGTCAGGGGTGGCTATGGTGGCAGCTCCGTTGGCGGGAGACAGTCAGGGATGGCTGTGGTGGCAGCTCCATTGGCGGAAGACAGTCAGGGATGGCTGTGGTGGCAGCTCTGTTAGCGGGAGACAGTCAGGGGTGGCTGTGGTGGCAGGCCCGTTAGCGGGAGACAGTCAGGGGTGGCTATGGTGGCAGCTCCGTTGGCGGGAGACAGTCAGGGATGGCTGTGGTGGCAGCTCCATTGGCGGAAGACAGTCAGGGATGGCTGTGGTGGCAGCTCTGTTAGCGGGAGACAGTCAGGGGTGGCTGTGGTGGCAGGCCCGTTAGCGGGAGACAGTCAGGGGTGGCTATGGTGGCAGCTCCGTTGGCGGGAGACAGTCAGGGATGGCTGTGGTGGCAGCTCCATTGGCGGAAGACAGTCAGGGATGGCTGTGGTGGCAGCTCTGTTAGCGGGAGACAGTCAGGGGTGGCTGTGGTGGCAGCTCTGTTAGTGGGAGACAGTCAGGGATGGCTGTGGTGGCAGCTCCGTTAGCGGGAGACAGTCAGGGGTGGCTGTGGTGGCAGCTCCGTTAGCGGGGGGCAGTCGGGGATGGCTATGGTGGCAGCTCTGTTGGCGGGAGACAGGCGGGGATGGCTGTGGTGGCAGCTCCGTTAGCGGGAGACAGTCAGGGATGGCTGTGGTGGCAGGCCCGTTAGCGGGAGACAGTCAGGGGTGGCTGTGGTGGTAGCTCCGTTAGCGGGAGACAGTCAGTGGTGGCTATGGTGGCAGCTCCATTAGCGGGCGGCAGTCGGGGATGACTATGGTGGCAGCTCCGTTGGCGGAAGACAGTCAGGGATGGCTATGGTGGCAGCTCTGTTAGTGGGAGACAGTCAGGGATGGCTGTGGTGGCAGCTCCGTTAGCGGGAGACAGTCAGTGGTGGCCATGGTGGCACCTCCATTAGCGGGGGGCAGTCGGGGATGGCTATGGTGGCAGCTCTGTTGGCGGGAGACAGTCGGGGATGGCTGTGGTGGCAGCTCCGTTAGCAGGGGCAGTCAGGGATGGCTATGGTGGCAGATCTGTTAGTGGGGGCATTCGTTATAACGGCAGTCATGCAATCCTTCACTGATGAGGAGCAAAGCCTGTTTTGATGCTAGTGGGTTCTTGCGCTTCATCCATAGCTATATTTATATATTTTCTAAAACTGTTGCATAGCGTTGTACTTGTTAGGAGAAAGTTGGAAGTCTTACCCGCTTATGTCACATAACCAGCTGCATCCCAAAAGCTTATGGCATGCTTCTGGCTAGCACGCTCCTTCCCTCTGGTCTCACTCGCATTCCAGCCGCATAATGGAGGGATTGCCGGGTTCGTTGCTGAGCCCGTCCGGTGGGGCAGAATCAGCATGCTCTGTGTGTCCCGGGGCCCAGAGCTGCAGATATCTACTGGTTTGGTGAAGGAGCTGCTTGTTCAATGTTCTGATTTCACGAATATAAAGACGTGCGTAATTGGCCACTTCAAAATTACCGCAACGAAATTGTTTTATGACCATGCAGTAAATGGTCTCATGCCGCAGGCAAACATATTGCCTCCCCTAGGAACTTCGGCATAATTGTTTTTTAACATTGCCTTAAAACAGCTGTCAAACCTTCCATTTTTTTTAATGGGGTAAACTTTTACACAGCCTATTTGTGATAGACATAATCTTAAAAACAATGGCTCACAACACGTTTATTTCATTCCCTACACATTTTGGGTTTGGGTGAGACTAGACTTTTTATCAGGAATTTGTTCTTTGCATGTATATTATCCAATGTTGTCTTTACCTGCTTTTCTTGTCTTAGGTACCAGGTCATTAGTACGCCAACAGATATCTTTATGGTAATGGAATATGTTGCTGGCGGTGAACTCTTTGATTACATTTGTAAAAATGGAAAGGTAAGAATTTGAGTAGCGTTTCTTCCCCTTCTATAAAAATTAAAGATAAAACAAACGAAAAAAAAAAAAAAATCTCTCAATTATAGACGATGTTAGGCGGCATTTAAAATTGTCATGTCGCAGTATCGGGCAATAAACAAACAAGTGGCCTACTGTAATGGTGAGAAGTAATTTGAACGTTGGGGCACTTCATCCCATCAGTTGCACACATTCAGAGCACAGCTCAGATTTTGTTCATCTAAGGAGAAAATGTTGAATCCCAAGTCAAATGGCTTTTAAATATTGTCCATGTTGAGAAACTGTTTGTCTGGTAGGGGCTGGTACGTGAGTGGGGTAAGGTTAGACATCTCACTTAAATGGATACACTAGTTATCAATGTATATTTAATGCATATAATAGAGATTCTTTTAAGTTTATGTGCTGACCCTTTTTCCCCACCCGCCAGCTATTACCCTTTCAGCCGAACACCTCTCTTGCCATGCGATAAAATTACCGCCGGTCAGCTGCAATCAGTGGTGAGAATTGTTGGCACAAGGAGCAGGCGGGAAGTTTCGGCCCCTAACAATAACTAGCTGCTGGAATCTTTTTAGAAACATTTCCATTTCAAGTGTCTACTCTTTTGGTAGAAATCTTTTTTTTTTTTTTTTTTTTTTTTTTATATTAAAACCACCTTTCTTTAGTATATAAGCCTGCTACGTTGGTAATTGCTGGTAGGGTGAAGAGACATTTATGTTCTTGCATCTGAGAACAATGAGCAAGGTGGTGTTTAAAGGCGTACTTGTCAGTGTGCCAAGTCATAATGTTTCACAGGCTTAGTACACAGATTGGGCATTGCTGGCTTCACTGGTAAACTCAACCAGAATAGGGGTGCATGCAAAGGCTCACGGTGCCGGTACTCCGGCATGTGCCGGTACCTGGTGCTGCCGGCTGATTGTCAGGAGGCAGCTGAGCGGAGTTCCGCAGCCAGACCCGGCTTTGGTGGCAGGTAGTATGAGACGTTGAAGGAAGCATTTGTTGATTCCTGAAAGCACATTTCATGCCTGCCTCTTAGTGTCATTTTACACTCTTGTTCCTTGTGTATTAAAGAAAACGAGCCTTAAAGTTTTATTGCAGCATTCTGGTCACTGCGTCCTTTTTGTGTGCCAAAACTTAATATGTAACATATAAACGCGTATAATGCTTCCAGGGATTGATCAGATGCCTGGACGATAATATAACTCTGTACTACTCGAAATAGCATACACTCAGTTCAGTAACTGATTAAGTGGTCACCTTATTGTCTGGGCAAGTTTATATAGATGGGCAACTGGTGGTCACATTATGGTGAGATATATGGGGACTAAAAGCGTGGTATGTAAAATTGATATAGGGTTGTAGTAATACTTCCCAAGAAGAGCCAGTAGTGGAGAAATGTTAGCCTAATAACCATATTCCCCATCCTATTTAGGTCCCTGCTTCTTTCATATTTGCCACATTACTTTAGGCTGAAGTCAGAAATTAAACAGACCTAATGGTTTCTTTTGACATTTATTTTTTGCAGTTGGATGAAAAAGAATCATGCCGCCTGTTTCAACAGATCCTTTCTGGTGTTGACTACTGCCATAGACACATGGTGGTGCACCGAGACCTGAAACCCGAGAATGTACTTCTCGATGCACACATGAATGCAAAAATTGCAGACTTTGGTAATTTTATTATCTTTAGATCTTAATTTTATTATCTTATATCTTGAGGGCTCTATAAACAAATTGTATTGCATGGGGCAATATGGTGTTATCCATATGCATATGTACCACATAAGCCTAGGTGTGCTAAAAGCAGCTGGGAGCCGAACGCCTTTGATGCTTGCCCCATCTGGTATTGGCAGGGTGCTGATGTTTGAGATAGGTGGGCTTAAACACAGCAGAGAGACATGTAAGAGACATTTGCATCTTAGCCCATTTCTCCAACTCAGACCTTCTTGCAAGAGAACCTTGTTGGGGCTGATTTTCCTTAACGTATGTTAGTATATAAGTGGTTGAATTAGTTACTGGACTTTTAAGTTCATTAAGTTAATGTATATATTTTTGTAATCCCCACCAGGGCTCTCCAATATGATGGCTGATGGAGAATTTTTGAGGACCAGCTGTGGGTCTCCAAATTATGCTGCACCGGAAGTAATTTCAGGAAGGTAAGAGTTGTTTCAGCTCGTACCACAAATTAATTGTAAGTGCTAGTCCTACACCTCTACACTTGTGTTCTTTGCGCTTAATTAATAACACTCAAGATCTCTACACAATAAGAGAAACTTAGAATTGCGTTCTGTAAATAGTTGAAAATGTCAACTTCAGAAACTGTCTTGAAGAAATGTTGTGTGTTAGCATAAAGCTGTTTGTTATCCATTTTCCATAGTTTTTGAGGCACATTCTATGTAGAACAACTCTGATTTAACTGACTTTCTATCTGTGATTAGACTCTATGCAGGGCCAGAGGTGGATATATGGAGCTGTGGTGTAATCTTGTATGCATTATTATGTGGGACTCTGCCATTCGATGACGACCATGTGCCAACACTTTTTAAGAAGATCTGCGATGGCATCTTCTACACACCTCAGTATCTGAATCCTTCAGTAATTAGCCTTCTGAAACACATGCTGCTGGTAGATCCCATGAAAAGAGCTACTGTCAAAGATATTCGGTAATGTCTCTCTCTTCTACAAAAAACATGACAAACCTTACCAATAGGAGCTGCTTAAATCTGTGCGTGTTATTTTATTCTATGGGAAGCATTGAGGAACAGATGATCTCTTCAGTCTCTTCAGACTAGTAGGGGTCTATTCACTAAGCAAGACTTTAGAGGAGACATCAGCATTTAACCTCCCTAATATCGTCTTGCATTATGAGGGACCAATCCCCTGTCATTTTTCTGTAAGAAGGGCAGAGATGGCAATTTGTAAAGCATAATTAAAAGGGAAGACTTCTTGAAGTTTGTAACAGCTTTCACTTTTTCAGAATTCCACAAGATCCCCCTCATAATGTAAAGTGAAGATCGGAATGATGGGTCTGACTTACTGGCAAACTCCTGGTTTAGTAATTAAACTCTGATTTAGGGGATCCGTGGTCTACATTTAAGAAAAAAATGTTTACTCTCACAACATATTAGCTCCGCAATCAGATATTGGCTGGCGATTGCGTCTTTAATACATTTGTTTCATTTAGCAGCCAAGTGTATCATGTATGATTGAATTAGGATCATCTGTTTTTCTTAGACAATGCCTGCAATCAAAAGTGGATTGTTTGTCCTAAATACCAGTCCCAAACACCATCTGTAAAAAAACAAACAAACAAAAAAAAATGTTATTCTGGTTGTTCTACACTTTGTGATCTCACCAAATGCAAACTGTCTTCCATCTGTGACAGCATGGCATCGGACACTTAAGTTTCTGGTACAAATGAGCTGTTTAGATATTCTCACTTAATTTCCAAAATGTTAATCTTAAAACGCATATTATATGTGCAGTTCCGGTTTTCTTCTGAGCATATGGTGTGATTGTGTATAAATGTTAAAGTCTAACGATGGTTTCCCATTAGCTAAATCAGCCCTCAATGACTTTTAGTCCGCAATGTTTTGTCCTGATCTACTTGCTATATTGTAAAACGAGTTCTGTTTATTAACCATTAACGCATACTTTTTAAAATGTTGTTGTTCAGGGAACACGAATGGTTTAAGCAGGACCTTCCAAAATATCTATTTCCTGAAGACCCGTCATACAGTACAAATATGATTGATGATGAAGCCTTAAAAGAAGTTTGTGAAAAATGTGAGTGTACAGAGGAAGAGGTTCTGAGCTGTCTCTACAGCCGAAACCACCAGGACCCGTTAGCTGTTGCCTACCACCTGATTATAGACAACAGGAGAATAATGAATGAAGCCAAAGATTTTTATTTGGCTACGAGCCCTCCGGATTCCTTTATGGAAGAACCCAGTGTGTCTCGTCCCCATCCAGAAAGAGTGCCCTTTTTAGTAGCAGAGTCTCCTCGACAGAGGCACACTCTCGATGAGTTAAATCCACAAAAGACCAAACACCAGGTTGGTTTAAGAAGAGCTAAATGGCATCTTGGGATTCGAAGCCAGAGTCGACCAAATGATATAATGGCGGAGGTTTGCAGAGCAATGAAACAGCTCGGCTATGAGTGGAAGGTGAGTTAAGATGTAAAATATTGTTACATTCAACATAACTAGCACTGTGCTTACATCTATTAAATATTGTGCAAAGAAAAGAATCTGAACTGCATTGCCTTAAATGACATAGTTGTCAAGGCTGTTAAACCCCTTTAGTCCCCTATGGACGTACAGGTATATCCAGAAAAAAGGAGCCGGGATGTCTATTTGGGCATACCTGTCCATCCTGATTTAAAAAAAAAATTGGGTGTGGGCAATCAGGTCTCTGGAGGACAGGAGAGACCCGGCCAGCCCCTTAGCTAAAAGAGCATTATGGGAGATATAGTCCTGCAGCAGCTGGAGGGCCACAGGTTGGACACCCCTGATCTAGGCCCTGCTGAGATCTGTATAATTTAAATTTATTGGAAGCCCAATGAAGTCAGTGACATGACTGGCACCTAAAATTATGTGAGCTACAAAGGGATCTCAATCCATACCACACTGGAAACTGTGCAAGGGAAATTTAATAATTATTTATATACTATTTATTTTATAAACAATGTGCCCCGGTATGTTCCTTGGCCTTACCACTATGTGGGGAAAAAACTAACCCCTTTAACCAGTGGTATTAATAAGAATATAATATCGAGTAATATGTAAAAAATAAAAATAGATGTAGCTCTCGAACTTAAAATAAAAATGTGATGTTACTGTAATGGGGGGGAGGGGTTGTGCTGCTGTTAACTATGGTTTAACAGGCATGGTAAAAAGAAACAATTGAAGAGAAACAAGAATCTCTGCAGCCAATACTCTTAATAGCGTATTTTTTTTCCTCTCGACATTATCAAGGTTGTCAATCCATACTACCTGCGTGTTAGAAGAAAGAATCCGGTGACCAGCACACACACGAAGATGAGCCTGCAGTTGTATCAGGTGGATAGTAGAACGTATCTGTTGGACTTCCGCAGTATTGATGGTAAGTGGCATCCTTAACTTGGACTCTGTTTAATAGTGTAGATAACGCAAATTATGCAATTTTATACTTGGTATCTGCATTAAGTACAGTCCTACTGTGGCCTGGAAGATTGCTTTAAAAGAGAAAAAAAATTTAAATGGGCCATTTTACACAACCCTAGGTATCTTCTTGTGTGATTTAATGTTTCACTGCTTCCGTGTCATCACATAAGCTTCTAAATTTTGATATCAGGCTTGCTGTGCTAATTTTCCCACACATTTTTGTTTTTAAAACCTCAAGGCCACTTGGATAAACTGTCAGTCTTCTCCGTGATCCAATAAAGGTATAATTCAAATACTGTGTATTGCTGGATCTTGCGCATGCTAAACTTTTTTTTACTTTCCCTCTCAGATGATGTGACCGAACCTAAATCAGAAAGTGCCACACCTAGAAGATCAGGATCGGTCGGCAATTACCGGTCGTCACAAAAGAGTGACACTGATGGCGACGGTCAAGGAAAGTCATCGGATGGTTCCGGTCCCTCCTCTCTGACCTCCTCGGCGGATTCCTCAAATACTGAATTCGTTCCCAGACCAGGAAGCCATACCATAGAGTTTTTTGAAATGTGTGCAAATCTAATTAAAATTCTTGCACGATAGGCCCAGAGCATTGGCCTTTGTCATATCGAGCAATAAGCATGCAGTAAAGTGTAGCCAAATGCTTCCAGTTTTAATCCAGTCATTATATACAAAGAGCTGAAAGCAACATCACAAATGCAATTTGCACATAGATCGGAAGACTTTGTTCTGTTAGATTTAAGACCATAAAGCTAATGTGTGATCATTATTTTTAATAGATATAAATGCCATCGGATATAAATTGTATATATTTTTCAAGTTGGCAAACTTTTAATTGCACATTTTATTGAACACTGGGCTATGTTGCATAATTAAGAAACCTTTTTTTTTTTTCTTCCTTTCATGTATTTAATCTTCACGCAAGTCTGGTTTCAGCATGTGGCTGGGTGGCCATAATTGTGCAGCGGGATACATCTTAAAATTGTTTAATGACTAGGCCGGGGCCATTTTGTATAAATGTAAACTTTTTTTTATGTATGTAAAGCCTGACACAATGTTGAGGACATTATTGAACGTTTAGACAATGCTGTGCATCTGTTAAGCAGGTGCCCATTTGGCATTCAGTTGCCATTGTGTGTTTCTTGCCTTTCTAGATTGTTAAACATATCCGCTACATTTGTGTTGCCAGCTTTTACAAGGAACACATTTAACACATCAAAGAAAATTAGTATTCATTAGCAAATTCCCCCTAAAAACATTCCATTTTTTTGTACATTTTACTTCAGCCTTGGCAAATGTTTTCTAACTTGTATATTGTCATTAAGACTGATCCCACCCGTTGAACTTGAACTCATTTTAAACAGTGAATGTGCATTAAACGTGACTCTGATTAACTTGATCATTGGTATATTTCAACAGTACCCTTTCCCCGGTACTGGGTGTCTAGCATTATGTACGGTAGCCACGCGGCACGGCTGGAAGTATCTGCACTGCATCCTTATGCTTTGGGATCGTAGGATAGGTTCCTGAAGCTGTAGATGTTGCTTCAAAGGTCTGAGAACTTGGTTGCGATCTAAACAGAAGGACTTGATATTTTACTTTGCCTTGCAGCACCTGTTAGAAGCCTCAGACTAACAGTCCAGGGAATGAAACGGGGTAATAAAGTGAGGACTCTGGGCAGTTGGGATGTGAAATTATCTCAGTTGCGTAATGAGACACGGATTTACCAATCCAACCAAACTGTTCCTGCTGAGCTAGCGCTTAATAACGCAGCGTTTAAAGTGGTGAGATGAGATGTTTCACCTCTACGCCGCTCATGGTTAACGCTAGAGAATAGCGAGGACAGATACAATGCTCGATAAGTAAGTCAAGTTCTCGTTACAGTAAGAACCCACTGTCTTAAACAAGTCGTCAAACTTCTGCCAGAAGTACCTCAGTGGTGTGGCCACCTAACACGTTTTGTACCATTTAACAATGTATTGCTATGCAATGTATTTATATCTAAGAATTGGACACTCGTATAACACTTTTCCCAATGTGGGTATAGTTCTAGGTAGTATGTATCCCAGCTATAGTGCTTGTACATGAGCTCATAAATCACAAAAAATAGTTTTTTTTTCTCTCTCCTATAAGTTCACTATATACTTTGTGCAATAAGACCTCAAGCTGCCTAGAAATGATATTCTATGAGTTTGACTCGCATATATGTGACTTGCAAGGTTCAAAGCTTAACTACTGACCTCAGATTGTATACCTGCAAGCTACCATGCAGCTAGGAGGAAAGTCACTCCCGTGAATGTATGTGCGCAGGAATTGGGGGGGGGGGGTTTACTGCAAGCAAATATATTTAATACATCAACAGTCTGGTAACAAACTCCTAAAAATGCTGCCTGGTTACAATTATGGTTTTTTTTTTTTTGTGACGACCTTGTATCCCCTTAAACTTCTAATGATGCACTGTGAGATGGTGTTTACTACCTAGAACCTACATGTGTGCATGGAACATAGCTGGTGTTCCCCCATTAACCAGTACTGGGTCGCAGACTAAACCGTACTGTATTGAAGAAGGTAGCCTATTTTATTTGGTCTGGTACCCAGTCTGCACGGTGTTTGTGTGACGCACTGGGGAGGCGCCTGGCTCTCCCCGCTATATATTTTAGGCCAGCCTGCCGTTTATGCTGTAAGGATAAAACCCTGAAACTAAGGCGGAGGTATGGGAAGGCATGACAAAAACAGCAGGTCTGCTCTACGCGTTACTCGACTTGGAGGGAACGCTACCCTTCAGCTACCTTTTTACACACACACGCATATATATATATATATAAATATATATATATATATATATATATATATATGCGTGTGTGTAACCGGCCTACCGGTCCCTTATTTGCCATAAGGGACCAACAACACACTGCGTATCCTCCTGGCAGCTACACTACCAAACCATAACTTCTCTGATTGAGCATAGCTTGCATATACATGATGTAACCTCCTAGGCCACTATAGGTTATTACTCCATTATGTTTAAACGGATCTGTTGGTGTGTGATGTCAGAGAACGGTTAGAGGAAACTGTGAGCATTTGGAGTCAAATATTTGTTGTGAACAAAGGCATTTCTCATATACCCTGAGTGTATTTCATTATGAATTTTTAATAAAATCTGTACTTTATCATCGTGTCTGATAAATTGACTTAAACCCAGCCTGCGCCTGTGTTCCGAAGTCCAGTAGGTATGTGGAGTGCATTAAAGGTGCAGTCCCGCCATAGTTTGCTCTTTAATGTGGATCTTGGCTGTCATGCACATTTATACGATGGGTTTCTCCCACCGCAGGCTTCACGGCCACCCCAAGGCATGTGTCTCTTTCCCCATCCTTGCAGCGAAGGAAAAAACGATTTGATTCCCTGCTGGTTTTGTACGTTTGCCCACTGACAAAGACATGATCAGCCAATAATTGTAATGGTAGGTTTATTTGAACAGTGAGTTACTGAATAACAAAAGAATCCAGAATAACGCATTTCAAATAAGTTATAAATTGATTTGCATTTTACTCCGTGGAATAAGTATTTGATCCCCTATCAATTGGCAAGATGTCTGGCTCCTGGGTGTCTTTTATACAGGTAATGAGCTGAGATTAGGAGCACTCTTAAAGGGAGTGCTCCTAATCTCAGCATGTTGCCTGTATAAAAGACACCTGTCCACAGAAGCAATCAATCAGATTCAAAAGTCTCCACTACGGCCAAGACCGAAGAGCTGTCCAAGAATGTCAGGGACAAGACTGTAGACCTACGCAAGGCTGGAATGGGCTACAAGACCATCGCCAAGCAGCTTGGTGAGAAGGGAATTTTGTGAAAATCAACGCAGGCGACGTGTGAGGGTGTAACTGAGAAGGAAACCAACAACATACATTCAACGTGCAAAAAAAATATAGTATTGGATTTAGGAAACTATACGTTATACCATTGTTAGAACACCAAGGTTGCATGTTAAATGTATAATGGATAATTGAATGGACAAGAAAACGGAAGAAATCACAGATTTAACTACACATTGTACAGGGCCAGCCAAGCTCTGTCCCCAGCAGAAGCTTACTGGTGTTTGACCTTCATAATGTACAGTGAAGCCTCTTCCAGAAACGGAATATTTTGTGCTTAATCTACATGAACTGCGGTATTTTGTGCACCATAGTAATGCTTTTTAGGGAATCTAGGGATGTGTAGGGTTACCTATTCACACAATATAGGTATATAAAATTATATATTAATGTGTGACCCATCATTTAGTCTGAATAAAACAGAAATAGAAGAAATCGGAAACAATAAAATTTTTTATTAAAATAACTCGGACACAGCTACAGAAAATTACTCAATATATATATATTCCCGTGTACTTGAAATAACACAACAGATAATTTGTCACCAAAACAGTATATTGTACAAACACCCCAAAAGAAGCCATTTACTGTAAGCTTGCGAGCCGGGCTCTCTCCACCTAATGTATCGGTTTGTCTCAGGCTGTCAATTCCAGTCCTGTCATACCCCTTGAATATATGTATTGTATTACGCGCTGTGTAGATTGTTGTAATAATAATTTATACTTTGTCCTGAATTACACAAAATGGACCACAGCGCCAAACACCCTGAGCCAGAAAGATGAGGTGGGTGATGGGAGTTGTGGAAATTAGTAGCGCCTGCCTAGATTGGTTTTTTAGTATAATGATAATAGTATAATGAATTTAACCCCTTCTAAATTATGCCTACCCTGCAATATTTGTATGTATGTGTATATATATATATATATATATATATATATATATATATATATATATATATTACATTTAGTAATGGGCGGTGTCTTTTATATAATTGTATGATGACGTGGGATGCATGATCTAATCTAATCTTATCGTGAAAAAAATATATAGGTGTCTCTAGGTAAAATGCAAACCGCCTATATGGCCATTGCCACATCTGGGAAGCCCCAGTTTTTGCCCCAATCTCAGGGTGACGGGTCAGATTCTCAGGTCCATTAGATGTTCTAATAGCGCAACTTTTAAAACATCTGGCGAGTCATTGCATAAAATCTTCCCCGTGGGCTATTTTAAGGGTCAGCTCACTTATGGTTGTCATATAAAACACTCCTCGCACTCAACGAGTAAAACATGCACGTACTCGGTGGCTTCCTCAGCAAGATGAAATAAGCGGTTAAAACAATCGGTAAGGCGTTATTTACAAACACGGACACACGCTTTCAAGTCGGAATATTATATAAGGGCCAACCGTACATTACCCATGGATGACTGGGACAGCTAAGTGATAACCCGCCGCTTCTCTCAGGGTTATATTTTTTTGTCCCACTGTGTGCTGCTCATGTCAAGCTCCGCCCACTTTAGTGTATACAGCGTCTGGGAGCCAGAGCGACAGAAGCAGGTAATGTAAAGGGACCGGGCATGCAGGAAACGGCGCGGGCCTACAACCCAGGCTGCACTACAACTCCCAGCATCCCAGTCCAGCCTCTGCCCAAGGATAACGAGAATTGTAGTCCGGGTGCCAGATACTTACTGCAGTAATAAACCTATCTGCGTAATCCGATGTCAGGGTGTTGCATGGGCTTTAACCACTCGTTATGCAAATAAGACCCCTTCTGCCATCTAGTCTGCCCGTTTCCTCCTGTGCTTGGTCTCGTCTTAGATTCAGGATAGCTTTATGCCTCTCCCTTGCATGCTTAACTCGCTATAGCCTCTACCATTTCTGAGGAGAGGCTGTTCCATTTACCTACAACCCTCTCAGTTTAGCCAGCTGCCTATACACTGTGCTATTTTGTTGTAGGCTTGGTGGGTCACTTTCAATAGCTGACTAGGGTTTTTTTTAAAAAAAAACAAATATAGATAAGGACAGGAATGTTAAGTAAAATATGTATGCGTAGGAGTAAAAAATACCCCCCAGATGTAACCTTTTCCCACAAATACATGAATGGCAGCGTGCTGTAAGGATGCAGTTCAAAGGTCTGCGTGTACATTGAGGTGTACAGTTATAGAGGTACGCATGCACAAACGTTTATTGCTAAGTTGCGCATGTGTCTTCCAACTACCCAAATTCTTGCCGTTGTTTAAAATATTTGAACATGCGCAGACCCACCAATGATTCAGGAGCCCAGATAGGTGTTAGGGTGTGTGACAAGAGGAGGGCGAGGGCCAGAGGCATGACCCCCTGCACACCCTATCCCGTCTAATGTTTTTTTATAGCCGTCGGTGGCGTTAGAAGAAGATGTATCAAAATAATGATCAAAATAAAAATACTATCAAATACAGCTGCTGTGTTTTACGTTAAAAACAGTAAGTTACAGGAAAAGGCACTTACATTTTTAAAATATTTATACTTTTTGAGATATTATATACAATATACCTAATTATTATACCCAGTAACATATACTGGCTTAGGCCTAGGGCGGCAGGTTTAGTGGTCGCCAGTGCCCCACGGTGGCAGGTTGCGATCTCCGGCAATCGAGGCCTTCGGGGTCCTGTTGCGCAATAGGCTGGTTACGAGGGAGATCTTTGATCTTCCCAACTGGCCTATTTATGCTGTGCGGGCTCAGCGCAGCTTCCATAGGTCTTAAGACAGAGTGAGCCTTTAAGACACAGAATGCCGTGATATGACATCATTTCCATACCTGGGAACTTCTGGGCTCCGGCTACCCGGAGCCTACGCTTGCAGGACGCAGCCAGGACTGCACACTTACATTAGCGGGCGGTCCCGCTGACTCCTTCCTATTCTACACTGCTGTGATCATATACAAGGCTCCCAATTGGTGCTTTTGCTGTCAGTATGTTATGGGTGATATCCCTGTTTGAATGCAGGTGACGCAAGTGTATCTTTAAGTAATGACAAATCAAGATTTCCATGAGGACCAACATTAGAGCCATTTGGTTAATACATTTAAAGAGTCACTACGTAGAATCTGTCCAAAAGCTCATCGCACATTTTATGTATTTATTTTTGGTCGCATGGCAGCAGGCAGCCACAGTAGGCTGCTTGCTCCATGCAGTGATTGCTGCTTTTAGGTACCAATTATTTTGTATTATTTTTTTTATTATTCTTGAGGCTGCTAATCATTCTCTGATAGGTTAGTAGCACATATTCCCTTTAAATGGGGCTTAGTGTAACCGTGAGGCTTCCATTCATCAAGGAAGTCTTGTATTTTCAAGTGATTGTGCAAGACTTTCGTCTTGGGGGGGCTGAATGATGGTTCCCGCGGGCTGCCGGTGGTGCGAGGCAGTACCCTGCCCCGAGAACCATCACGTACTCGTGCACAGCTTCTTTAAACATGATGTTTCAAGCCGTTTTGTGGCAGATGGAACTTCATGAACATTTTAAGGGGTTAAGTGTGGTTGAGTCAGCTTTGGCTTGTGTGCTTACACTTTTGTCTTGAAGCTCTTAAAGTGGAGCCTGTTCGGATTTCCCGTAAGGCATGCTGACAATGAGCGCGCTAAAGAAGATGAGAGGGGACAGGCTGAAGAGTAACCTCGCCAACTTTTGACCATACCGATACTTCTTTTGAGCGCATCCCTTCTCCCACTATGAGTCTTCTCTCCCTACAATGGGCTAAGCAGCCTAAGGGTTCCCGGGTATCACATTATCCCATGATATTTAGTAACTCCTACGTTTATTGACGTTTTTTGTCAAGCTGCACCAAACAAACTAAAAAAGAAAAATGTTAATTTAATGTTAATTATTATTAAATAAACAAACTAAAAATACTAAATCCAAATGCACCATTTAAATCCTTTGTCCTACTGTCCCCGGCACCACGACTAAAGAAGAATTTATATTCAAATACTCTGTAAGTAAGCAAAAGATTACCTGAGGTAGAAGCTGCAACCTCACAGCTCCAGCTGACCTCTGCGTTCAGGTGACTGGCTGCTTGAAGGACAGGAAGCGTTCACCAAGCCAGTTCTGGAGGTGAATATATCACATGCATGGAGTAGTGTTTGGCCGAACGCATCTCCTGATGAGGTGGGTGATGAGGAAAGGGGCAAATGGGTATGGGCGCAATCAGCAGAACCCGCCATATGTTGGACACCATAACAATTGAAATGCATTGCATTAAAGTGCCTATGATGGCTGGATTGTCCATTTAAGAACTTGCCTTGCTTTGGAATAAGAAAGTAATCCGTACCGATTGAAGACTGCCACCTGAAACCTATTTTGTATTAATTAGTGGAAAATGTGTTATTATTACGCAAGCAGTCGCAACGCAGCTGAAAACCGCGTCATTTATCAGGACCTGTCAGCTTCCTGGTACCAGCTGTGTAATGTATTGTTTCACCCCAGTCATTCATTTTTACCGTCGTTAATTTGTGTTCTACGCATTTCATCAACTCCATTGACTTTAGCACAAAAATACAAGTTGTTATTGTTTGAATGAATAAATAGGCGTCTAACGTTTTCCATTAATACCCGCCTCGCAGCTAGATCTTCCATTTGTATAAATAGCTCTGGCTCAGCTCTGTTTTGTAGAGGGAAATAAAACATGTTGTCTGTCACTAAGCATGGACTGAATTTGCCGACTGCGTTTCCAGACTTCTGATAGCAAAGACGATGTCCTTTTCCTTTGATCGCGGACCAAAAAGCTGCCTGGTCGTCTCCAAAGAGAAAGTTAAAATTCACTTATATGGGTCAAGCAGTAAAGCAGCTCAAATGGAGACCACTCTCCTGTCCCAAACACATAAACAGAAAGCTAAATGTTATTTATCGTTTTATATAGTGCCTTCATATTCTGCAGTGCTGTACAACGGCACATAGAACTCCCATAACAAGAGGGCAGAATAAATCCAGTACAGGTGTAAACGCTGCCTCTGGGTACCCATTACGTGAAACTGAGTTTCTTTTAGAAATGATGCTTCTACTCGTATTCTGTTACTCCCATGTGTCTTCTGTCCATCGTCAGGGACCACAGGTCTTGGACCAGCTATCTTGAGCTTGGCAGACCACGTACATAATGGTGTAACCATCAGGAGGCTTTGTGCTCGCCGGTATTCCCATCTCCCCTATGTCCATACCTGGGAACTCTCCGGGTTTGACCTGGTAGATTGCCGGGTGAGCGCTGCTCCTCCGGTTCTCCGGGTCAAGACCCGAATCCTCCGGGAACGCCCATTAACGTCAGTGGGACAGCCAACCAACGTCAGCGGGACAGACCGCTGATGTCAGTGTGCAGTCCTGGCCACGTCACGCAAGGGAAGGCTCCGGCTAGCCGGAGCCCAGAGGTTCCCAGGTATGCCTATGTCCCTGTCCAATTGCCACTGGTTCCTGACACAACTTAGGCCTGTCTGGCAATTAAGGGCCTTTACATACCAGGGGTGCTCCCAGGTGCCCTTGCTGGATCATTGCACTCCCTGTCCCTGTAGTTTATTGCTTGTTTTGTGTATTTTTTGGTTTTGACCCCTGGCTTTGGACTTTGACTACGTTCCTATTTTTGCCCTTGTACCTCACCTGGTCGTGGTTATCCAGAGTTTGATCGTTGGCTGTGATTATTCTTTGGATTACCCTTCTGTACCGTGCAATTGTTCTATCCGTGTATGACCTTGGCCTGTCTGACCTTATTTGCCAGTCTCCCCAGTCTGTCCGCTGCCAGTCTCCTATCCTCTGCCTGTTCCCTGCCCTGTGCCTGCTGATGGCTCCTATGAAGAAGCCCAAGGCTGTAGCATGTTACAACATCAACATAATTGTTGAGGGGTTATGGGAAGTGGAGGAAGACGTGCATAGAATATATCCCAGCAATATCTGATCGAATAACTAAACAATTTACATTAAACAAAATAATACAGGTGACGACGAGTGCTGGATTCTATAATGTCCTTAAATTAGAGAGCAGCTACTTTTTCATAAGGTAGGTATGTTATTTTGAAGAATTCATATGGAAGTAAAAGTTGGTCCCGAGTTAGGGGTAGGAACACACGAGACAAGTAGAGTCAAGTTGATGACTTTATTGGCTAACTGAGTGGAAGCTTTCAAGACCACTCCGAGGTCTCTTCATGAGAGGTCTCGAAAGGTTCCCTTCTAAATCTACTCAGACAATGAAGTTACCAGCGTGACTCTACTTGTCTCCCATATTTAAGTCCTCACTGTGGACGTGACACAGAAAACACTAAGAAAAGGCGATTCCCTTTAGATGTTACAATCACATTAAAATAAAACTTGACGAAAATTATGGTTGGAAAATATTCCTATCACAAAGGTCACTCTTGCTCTGGATAAATGGTTCTCCTTGAAGCATTGCCTATGTGAACACCGTTCTCCTGAGCACCGTGCCAAGCCATACCAAGCGAATATAGATTGGATACTTGCGTTAGTTATATAATCAGGTCCTCTGGAGCAAGCAAATCTATTTTATTCTAAAAAGATTATCAATTTTCTGTATGTTCAACACATAAATATAAGTTAGCATGACCATTTCCTTTATTAACGGAGTCTGCCCCAGCGCTTTAAAAAGACTGCATAGAGCAGTGGTTCTCAACCTTCCTAATGCCGCGACCCTTTAATACAGTTCCTCATGTTGTGGTGACCCCCAACCATAAAATTATGTAATTATATATTGTGAAATATGTGTTTTCCGATGGTCTTAGGCGACCCCCAAGGGGGTTGCGACCCACAGGTTGAGAACCGCTGCCATAGACATTCAGTACTCGAAAGATGTGTGACTCTAGAAGAATTACGGGGTATTAAAATGATCTATACACGTAGTAGCCATATGTTTAGACGTAGCTTTAGGGGGCCCTTGCTTTCTAGTAGCTGCATGTGACAGGGATGCATTAGGCACCTGTGTGTCTCCTAGTGCCCCCTTAAAGACAGACGTAGGCAGGACGGAGATCTTGTTTAAAACCGAAAGGGATTCTCACCCTATTGAGAGTGTGCCTTTACGTGGCGGGTGAGCTTAATTATGCTTTGGCCAATTCATATAACCAAAACCTCTCATTTATATTATGTTTATATATTTGTTGCCAACTTTATTAGGGTAAGAAGCGCAGACAGTTTTTGTTTTTTGTATACATTGTACAGCCAATACACTGTTTTTGCAGCATGCTTACACCTGTTTGGTAGGCCTCGTATTACACATTTGTATTATTTGAGCCTGTGACTAGCTTAGCGCACCGACATTTTTTCTTTTCCCCGAAAGGGATTTATCACCTAAAGTGATTGATTACAGGTTCAACTTATCAGCTGCACTATGCGTTACGATCCAATCCAAGTAAGCTTTTCCCGCAAGAAGCCTTTTGGTTGTCCCTGAATAATGTATTGTTTAATAACTTCCGCAGTTCAGGTGAAAACTGTTAGGGTTGGCGTTCATAATGTACATTTGATGAGTTAAAACTGCAAACTCCTACTATAGTGAATAAACCACAGAAGGTCATTTCTCTGAGGAACAGCTCGCTGCCAGCCAATCAAAGAGTTAATTAAAGCAAATTTCTCATATTATCCAAATAGTTACCTTGTGCCCTATATCCATCTGATAAGCTTAACCCCCCCCCCATTACCCTAATCACTTTTTTTGGTGAAAGCTAAGTCAATAATTCCATGTAATTAGCCACTTAATGCACAGCTCTGCTAAGATAGAAAATTAACAAATAAATAACTAACAATACAATCTAAGAAAACTGGGGAGAAAAAATAATATAAGCCAATTATAGAAGGTAAGTTTTAATTGGACAAGAATAACAGATTTACCAAAGTAATATTTGGGTTAACGTTTACTCTGTTGAATAAATTATCGGTAATCATCTACTGTTACCGTCACTTTGCTGCATCCATCATGCGATAACCAGTTCTTTTGATTGCTAAAGGATGGCTTCATTTGGGTGGAAGCGGAAGATCGGTGAGAAAGTATCGAAGGTGACCAGCCACCGGTTTGAAGAGGACGCAGCGGAGGCAGCGACAGACGGCGATGATGCGGATTGGCTGAATGCCGCAAAACGCAAAAAAGGGATACTGCTTGAGGATAACGGCGAGAAAAGCAAACGCTTAAGGCAAGAAGGGATAATCCTGGCTGAAAATGGAAGGTACAATTTCATAGTTTTTATGTCTGGAAAAATAAGTACCATTTTTACCTATATAAAATGTAAAAAAAATATCTATTGTATGAAATAGGGTGCAAATATTATGTAAATTTCCCCTCATTTTTGAGAATGAAAAACATTTAGATCATCATTTTAGATTTAAAGGGGAAAGTTCGTAAAAGGTACTTCTCCTTGAACATAAATGCCAGCGCTGTATATAGTTTTTTTATACTTAATGGACAAGAGACCTTTATGACATTGCATTCAAAATACATAGAAATTAATATTAATATTCTAATCAGAACAGCCAGTGTAAAGTTATTTACGTATTAATGTCGGAACCTAAAACTAGAGTCTACTGCAAAAGTGACCGAACTTTACAAGCTATACTACCGTAGTTTTACGAGCTAGTTTCTCAGTGCTGCCACCTAGTGGCCAGAGTGGCTATGTACACAGGACTTTATGGAAAAATGTTTTTGGTAGGAATAGCAAAGGTAGGGTTGTTTACGCTTATGTCTATTTAGCACCATAATATTTTATTATTTGCAAATTAATGAAAATCATGGGTATACCATATATATATACTGTACACAATTGTACCCACATATTACACAGAAAGTAAAAATAATAAAACGTTTAACACGAAGGTTAGGTAGACATAAAACAATTTACTAGTCGTAAGGGGGAACATTACTAGTCCACTGAACTGTTTATTCCAGCTTCTGGACATCTGAGAATATAAGACTGAACTGGTTTTCGAGGTAACTGAAATAAGGGATAATCACTTTTTCAGATTTTGAAGCCTGTGACTTCTAATTATGTACTTATTGCAATAATGCTGAGTTTGACCACATGGGGGCGCCAGAATTCTTTAGAACGCTTTTCGGCAAGATTAATTCTTTGTGGAAGATGGAAGGCAGAATTAAAAAAAAATGAATGAAATGTTACATGTAATCTAACACTGCTTGTAATCTTACCTGTATATTAACAACATATATTTTTTTTAATCTTTTTTGTAAGATAGGTAAAAATCTATAAACTTAACGTTACTGGGCCAAGGATATCAAAACAGTTAAATAACGAACATTAAACTGGTTAACATAGACTACCTGGGTATCTCATTGTCATGGGTTTGGGCCACGACTCTTGGTTCAGTAAATAGGAACCACTGGAAGTGTGCCGACTCTTACTGCGTTTTCCCATGGGGTTGCTTTCAGCAGTTATCCTGGCCATTGGCCCCGAAGACCACTAAGCAGTGAGCTGTCTTTTTCTTACTACATTTTTGGGGCTGTAATGGGCCACCATTTTTTTTACATATATAGCACTCCAGTTGTTTGTGGTTGCTGCAGGATACAGTGTTATTCTCACCCCTGCAATGTCAGTGGTACAGTAGAACAACCTTTCCTGTGATCATAGTGTTTGCTAGCACTTTGGCTTTTTTTCTGATGTATAGGTCAAACAGGCTACTTCCATTTAAACCCTGAAAATAAAAGCCAAGTCCTCACAAATATATGTTTACTCCTTCTCCGATCCCGCGAGTAGGTTTATGCAGGTTTGCGCAGAATGTCCAGAAAACAGGCACAGGTCTGAGCAAAAGCACCCAACGGATAAAAATAATAAATACGGAAAGGGTTAACTGCCAGTGATAACTTTAAGTTAAACGCATATGGGAGTCTATTTTACATGATTTTTATTGCACGTAAACCAGCATGGAGTACGCATATTAAAGTACTTTAATTAACTAAAGCTGCTGAAAGTCTAAATATATGCGGAATCCCAATAAATTTGCATGGGGAACCACACAAAAAAATGAAAGGGATCCCTCGGCTTCGGCTATCATGAGCATTAAAGACACATGATGGCCGGAGTGTCCCTTTAAGTAGACACAGTTAGGAGAAAATCGCAAATTGTTAAAAAATATAAAATAGACCCCAATATGCCTTAAATCTGTTTTAAAAACAAATTGTGGACAAGACAGTCTATTTACGAGGATATACATTTTTGATGTGCGAGGGAACTGTACTTGAGAGCAACTTTACTTTTCACCAGGTCACTGTGAACTGCAGAGATGCAGCGTGAAGACCGTAGATACTAAGAGTGTGAGAAACGTTCTCTCAACGAGCCGTAACAAATGGGTTTCTGAGAACAGACAAATGCTGCATTGAGATCCACTCACGGCTGCGTTCGCTGCATTCTTCTAAAGCCCTGATTCTCTCTGTTCATTAGATTTTTTATTCAGCGGAACTAAATACACGTAACAGGCATATATAGCAGCTTTCTTATGTGACCTAACAATTCATGAACAGAAATTCACTAAGACATGCTAATGGTTCTATAATCAGCCATTTACAGAAACACTAACTTATACCTACTTAAAGATGTCCACAAATGAGTTACCCATATATCAACATCAAGGATGGCATACCATAAAAAAAATTCTAATTAAAACAAGTAATGTGACGTTGGCACATATGATATCGGCAAACAAATATATAAATTGAAGAATAATTTCAGTGAAAGGTGTTACAGGTGCTACTTGGGGAAAAGCTTAAGAAACAAAGATCTAAAGAGGACTCGGTGACTTAATTTTCACCCTCCGATCTCTGAATCCTCAGACACCACATTATATGCAGAAAATTACAGGGAATGGTTTGCTTCCAATTTCCAAGTAACATTTTTGTCTTTAATCAAAGGCAATACCTGTTATCGGACAAACATTGGAAAAGGAGTAGTGTGACATAAGTCACGTCCTACCAAAGCCTTCATCTTCTCTTGGACCAATAATATTGTGATATCCATTTGCCTTATTAAATTAGAGACTGCACGCTCTTCAGCACTATTCTGCTATGGCTGGAGTCTTTATTGGCTTTTTTTATTGCCTTTTATTGGCCCTTTGCTGTTACCCAGGGACCTGTAATCGACGTGTCAACAACAAGAGGAAAGTTACTGATTTGTTTTGGGGTTTTTTTACGGTTGCTTGTTATTCCTTATCTTGGAGGCGTCTTGTATGTGTTTGTTGTGCTCTGTGCCGGAGCATTAACCGAAGGGGAAACCACAGAATCAAATAATCACCAATTTTATGCCGATCATGACTTGTCGCGTTTTGCTTTTTTATTTACATCTGTTTTTGTTTTTGTGGATCTGACCCTTCCCTCTGGAGAGTTGCGTAAATGCTAAGGATGATAAATGTAATGCTTTTTAAAGCGCTCTGTGTAAGTGGAATCCAAGAATATTCTTTTATCAATTAAGTGTGTCTGCAGTCCACACTATGGCTAGAAAATCAATAGATTAAAAGTTATATTTATAGAGTACCCACTCATGATACTCTTCGTGAAGCCGAAGGCTGATGAGTGCCACTTGCTTCTGATTAAATGACTGTGCCACTTGCTTCTGATTAAATGACTGTTCACCTATACATTGGGACGCCACTTTATAGATAAAATTTGTCCTAATTTTTTATTTTTCAAAGAGGTGCTTGTGTCAGGTTCTGTATCACGATTATATTACATTTAAAGGGACAGTCCTTCTGGTGCTAGTTGAAGTTTACGGTACGCTGGCTTTTCTTTCAATGGAATTTGATGCGCATTCTGTAATAGTCATGTATTTTTTTATTTTGCTCAAGTGCTCCCCCAGTGGTCATTCTCTGCTACAACCCCTTGTGCAGCTGCACTGGATCTGGAGCAGAGAACTGTGGTCTTGTAGAGTGGGGGCCCTGCGAGTGCAGCACTCTGTCTGATGACATCACTCGCAAAACAGGAAATCCCATCAAAATGATTCAAATGCTTCATAATGATTCAGAAGATTTGACTGTGAATGAATATTATTTCCAAGGACAGGAGTCTCAGTCGGAGTATTGTCCACTAAAAACAGGGACATCTGGCCACTTTGTTTATGTGTTTGTAGAAACAAAACTAACGTTTTTAGCCTTCAAAGATTACACTAATTAATGAGTCACCGAAACCTGGCAGTGGCAGCAGACCTTAGGGTTCAAGAAAGACAGGTCCTACTAGCCATGCCTTGTTAGTATGTCGATGAGACACATAACTCATTGACGGTAGAAGTTTATTCAAGAAGATCTCTCATTTCTAACTATTACATCATACAGTCCTGAATAATGATTAAACCCACATAATGGCGTTTACCAATTATAATAACCAACCTGGAACCCTTCTGGTTTTGCCCAAAGACTCAGGAAATCCAAACTCGTTTCAGGGTCTCTAGGCGAATGTTTTCAATGAAATCCACTTATTGGAAAATAAGTACAAGCTATAGGCATCTTATGAAATCCATTTGTTTCAATTATGTAGGTGAAGCTTCCCTTTAGTCCCGAAACATACATGATTCAAGGATTTAGTCCTTAAATTATTCACCATTAGTTAGACTAGAACAGGAATAATGCTTTCAAATTACATTTTTGTATTAAATGCAAAAAAATCAGAAAACACTGTCCGCTTGCTTGTATATTTAAACAACTTTGCTTACAGGTATATTGACAATCAAATAACTAGAAGGCATTAGCTACAGTATAAATGATCCAACTAATCAGCCAACCAGTCCCTGTCTTCGTCTTTGTTTCTGTGTGTAAAGTGCGATGGATTTTAAGAGCGACAGAACTGTTAAATAGGCAGATATCTAAAAAAATTGTTTTAACCTGGAAACACCACTCTTTTAAAATACTTTCCTGCTAGGTGACTGGGGCTCTTCACTGTGCTTGTGCGATTTTGCTCCCTGTGCTTTTCTTAGTAGGTCCCTGTTGTGAGCCAATCATTGATTAGGGGAGAGACCAAATAACTACAGAGTGTTTCACAGAACACTCTACAAAGCTGCAGAGAGGTTTACATGTAGAAAAAAGTTATTGTTTTATGTGTTTTTTTCCCCTTCAATGAAAGGGTAATAAACAAGTGGAACAGTCTTCCAGCAAAAGGGGTAGGCGCTAATACAGTGAGGGAATTTAAACATGCATGGGATAAGCTTATGGCCATACCTGGGAACTCTCCGGGTTTGACCCAGCGATTGCCGGGTGAGCACTTCTTCTTCGGTTCTCTGGGTCTTGACACGCCCCGCTTCCCGCCCATTTTTCCTTTAAATGGGGGTGTTTCCCACCGGCCAACGTCAGAGGGGCGCCCCGCAGGAGAAGGCTCCGGGTAGCCGGAGCCCAGAAGTTCCCAGGTATGCTTATGGCTATCCTGAGTCTAGATGGGCTTTATGGATCATTGCATGTAGCGAGCGATCATTGCATGGAACAGGCACAATGGCTGCCTGCTACTATGCCAAAGAAAAGAGCTAACAGGTTGCCAGCTGATATATAGTTCACTGGAAGAAAAAAACTGGCTGATCCCTGCTGTCGTGCAGAGGATCTGACATTATGGCACATCCAGCCACCCCGCCTGTAGATAAAATCAATAAAATAAATGACAAATAAGAAAAATAAGAAAAAATACACCCTAAACGTACATAATATTTTTTTTTAGAAATGGGCTAATGACTCTCTGTGGATTGCAGCTCCAATCACTCCAAACAATCCTAAGGAACATGGAAAGATTGGCTGGGGAAAAAGCAAAGAAAATTTAACGTCTCCCTTTTGTTAGAGATTTGTGACCAAATGGTTGCGTGCAAAGTGCCGAAATGCTCCTAATGAAATACTCTGGGTTTTCTTCTTTCCAAAAACATATGCTTTTGTTGGGGTATTTTGAGCTGGCGGGCTGCTAAACACCCCCAAATGAGACATAGACATCACAAAATAAAATCTGAACATTTCATGTTTGGGAAAGTTTATGGGATGTTTCATTTTGTGCCCCATAACTTCCAAAACCCCCCAAAAACCTATACATGTTGGGTATTTCTGCAATCAGGGGTTGCTGGTTTGAGGACAATTATCAGCGAAAAAAAGTAAAAAAAATGTTTTTTTAAATATTCATGTATTATTCATACTAAATGTTGGACTATACTACACAGATAAAAACTGTACTAAAAGAAAGTTCTATCTGTCCAGATTATCATTCACTAACTAAAACTAAAAAGTTTTTGTGTACAAAACACCCTCAGTAAAGAATGGGTTAAAGCCAAGACTACATCAGTTGCATTTTGTTTGGCTGCTTTGGATATTCTAATATGGGATATAGTAAAGTTTATTCAGTACTACAAGGAAATTGAAAGCATGCTTCCATAATTTAAAGCACTCTTTTGTGCATATGTTCCATTGTTCGGCCAAAAAAAAAAAAAAAAGAGACAAACAAAAAAGTATTTCAAAGACTGTGGTTTTAACTGGCAAAACTTCTTGTTTTGTTTCTGGCATCATTCATAGAAAGTGCTTTTCTGTAACAATGTAGCTTAGTCATCGCGTACGACAAAATCCTCCATTGTAAAATGTAAAAGTACGCAGATATAATGATTTTCAGTAAACTGTTGCGCTCGGGATGTATTTGAATTTGGGTAAAATGCATATTTCATGCATCTGTGTTTAAAAAAAAAATAACAAAAAATGAGATTCCAAACAGGCATAAATTAGGGGTCGACAAATTTGTTTTGGATCTTGGAGCCAGCCAAAAAATTTAGGAGCCAACTTTTTCTTCCCCAATCATGTTTTTATTTTCGTATATTACCCATTGGTCTAAAGTTAAAGGGTGTTTATTGGGGCAATATGACATAAAACACCCCTTTCCTCAGTGCTGCGCCACAGTTAACCTCGTCATGACGAGGGGTATGTTACACCATAACCACTCAAGCTTGTATGTTTAACCATTATTCCTCGTTTTTGCATTTCAGTAAAGATTACATTATTTCCAGGTTTCATATAAAACATTACATTTATATAGCGCCAGCAGATTCGGTAGCGCTGTTTCAATAAAATAATCGAGTAAATGAGTCGATCAGTAAAATAATTTAAAGTCACACACAAAAGGAGACGAGGGTCCTGCTCTTGTGAGCTTACATTCAAGTCGTTGGTTGAGGGGATGTGAAACAGTAGGACAGGACTGCTTGGATGGGGATGAGTTGTAGATGCTGTTGATGGTTTAGATCAGTGGTTCTCAACTCATGGGTCGCGACCCAAAAGTGGGTCGCGACCCTGTCTTCAGTGGATCGCGCAGGGTCAGGGCCGGACTGGAGGCATACCGGGAAAATGTCAGTTTCTTGGGGCTGTCTTATACATTCTAGCGGCAATCCGCGAGCCGCAGGCTGTCAGGACTGCGGCCGCAACAATCAGGGCCATCAGGCAGCCTCCGGTCCGGCATGTACTTTAGTATTACTCCCCGACCGCAAAGCAAGTTGCTTGATTGGTTTGCGGTCGCTGTCTGCTCCTAGTGGGAGGTGAATAAAGTTTTTCTCTGATTGCTCCTTCCCTCTTCCCGCTGCAGCCCGCGGGCAGCCTTTTCACTCCCTCATCTTTTCTGAGGTTATTTTTGGGTCGCGACTTAATGACCAAAGACAAATGTGGGTCCCGAGGATACACGGGTTGAGAACCACTGCTTTAGATGACTTGATTAGGATGATGGCTGAGAGTGTTAGGAAGAAAAGTTGTATGCTTCTCAAAAATGGTGGGCTTTCAGAGAGCTTTTGAAATTTCCGTATGAGGGAGAAAGTCTGATGGAACGTGGAAGGGAATTTGGGAGAATTAAACCATATTCATGCTAACAAGACATGATCTTGCAGTATATGTGTGTATGCAGCTATAAGGGAAAGCTCCAGGCATGGTAAGGGTGTATTGTTATGTGAGGTATGATGGGATGAGCCATTTTTTGTGTGAGTGTGAATGTGTGTGTTAATGTGTTAGAGTGAGTGTGTGTGTGTGCTAGTGTGTATGTTACTCAGCTGTGCCTGTCCACCCTCGCTTGTCTATAATGCCGGGAAATGGAAGCTCGATGGCGTCACGTGATGTGACGGGATTAGATTTTGTGGCTGGCTCCTGTGTGTATGGAGCGGATATGTCGAGCCGGCCATGCTGCATACCATATAGAAAACAGGCTAGACAGCTGAATGTTATTGAATAAATTATTTAGTACACAAAAACTTGTGCACTTTCAAGCCTCTAACTTTAGGTGAATAAGTCACAGTTGATTTGTACTCATTTTATATTTTTTATAAATATAGGGCTCACTATTAAAAGTTCGATCAGAGTTAATCGATGTTTTTAAGTCGGCCTTACCATGCCAGTGTTTAAAGCAGCAAGTGTTTTCAGACCATAGAATGTGAATGGTAGGTTTATATCTTGCCTTTCCCATATATTGAATTAATTCCAATGTTCTGCCATAATTAATGTCTGCTTCTTCCGTACACAGATTTAGTTCAGTGATAAGAAACACATTTTGATTTCCCGTCCCTTACAATACCGGTCAAGAAAAATTAAGTATTTTTTATAAAACAAATGTGATTTCACTTCCCAGATTTGAAAGTAA
Organism: Spea bombifrons; assembly: GCF_027358695.1. Lineage (NCBI taxonomy): Eukaryota > Metazoa > Chordata > Amphibia > Anura > Pelobatidae > Spea > Spea bombifrons. The sequence goes on from NC_071087.1 coordinate 152,170,070, forward strand.
TTGTGTGCAATTATTTCTATTAAACACGAATGTTGGCAGTAGTAAAAGCGCTGGATTCAGATTTTGGTTTTTATTATTATGTTGAATTTTGGGAATTGTGCGATTGAAGTTCCTTACATTTATTTTCTGTAGGTGGGAACAATGACCGTCTCTTTGTCCTCTTCTCTAAGCATGTTGATTCTGTTCTACCTGGGATGATCATATACTGTGATTGGTCTCACGCTATCCCTTTTTTTGTGGGATGAAAAGTTTATAAACATGAGGATAAATACCATGGAATCATTTCTTATACATTGCTTATGGGACAGTGAAAAAAATAGTGATTTGCTCCATTTGTCTCTATTATTATTATTATTTATTGTTTTATATAGCGCCATCAAATTCCATAGTGCTGTACAATGGTCTCTAAAAAAAAGTTTTTTTCCCTTGCTCTAGATTCTGGTTCTTGAATAGTTTTGGTACATGATTATTTTGTATTATCCACGGCTTCATATGTGAACCTCCAATTACCGCGCCCGATTTGCACAGCCACGTAAATGAGAAAACTGGCAATATGCTCATACATCATGACTTCAAAGTTCAAAGATCTGCCTCAAAATGCTAATTGCTTAAATTACAGAATTCTCACTGAAAACCTGTTGTTCTCCCTGTTCTAGCCATTTGAATATGTTTCCAAGTGTTATAAGGCATCTGAGGATAAATGTGTCTGTTAAAATGGAGAAAATACTAATATCCAAAATCTTCAATTAAGTGAAATAATTAACACTGTATTCGTTCTACTGCCACTTGAGCTAGCGAAGTCATGGTGACTTAGTACGCTTTCAGCACATCAGACGCACAAATCATGTTTAAGAGCTACAACACGTTAATGAATGTGGTCAAATTAAAACAACAATATAGTACATTCAGATGATTGTCAAGTTGTTTTTAACCCCTTAAGCACCAGGGCTATTTTAGGCTACAGGATCAGAGCATTTTTTCATGCTTTTGCTATGTCTCATTTAGTGAACCCACACTTTTTTAAAACCATTTTGATATATAGTGGCAAGTAAATGAACCTTTTCAAAAAGACCCGGTTTTCTGCATTAATGGTTCATAAAAGGTGATCTGAGTGACAAATATAGACAAACACAATGTGCTTAAGCTAATAACACTCAAACAATGATAATCTTTGATGTGCTTATTGAACATAGTAGAAGTATTATTAAACACTCATCTACAGACACCAGACAATCCAGTTTTTCCCTCAGAATTCTCATGGCGCTGCCACAAACACAATGGATTCTGGGTAGGCGCATGCAAATAAGGTCAACAATAATCATCTTTTGCCTCTATATCCACTTTATACACGGATACCTTGAAAGTAATTGCCCGCTGTACAGGACAGCCTTTAGACAAAACTCGGGAAGAGGTGCAATAGCCAGATCACCGCTCATGGACAGCTGTTTCGTCCTTGATGGGACTCATGGTATTTCATATTGAACATACCAATTCACAGAGCTGGTGGAAAAAGTAAGTGAACCTTTAGATTCCATAACTGTCTGAACCTTCTTTGGCAGCAGTGACCTCAGACAAGCATTCAGGGGGAATTTAGGACTATAGCTACCTTGAGGTCATTCCTCAGCAACTGGAACGGGGCTAAGGTCTGGGCTCTGACTGGGCCACTTCAAAAGGTGACATTTTTTTAAAACCATTCTGTGGTAGATTTACCTTTTATGGATCGTTGGCATGTTGCACTACACAACTTCTACTGAGCTTCAACTGACGGACAGCCACTCTGACATTATCCTGTATGATACCTTGATAAAATTCATTGTCCCCTCTATGATGGCAAGCTGTCCAGGCACTGAGACAGCAAAGCAGCCCCAAATCATAATGCTCCCTCCACCATTAGCATGATGTTTTCATGCGGGCACGCGGTGCCCTTTTTTCCGAACAATTTAACCTTAGTTATTAAAACAGCTTTCCAGTCGAGGTGCTCTTTGGCAAACTTCAGAAGAACAGCAATCTTAAATTGGAGAGCGGTGGCTTCCTCTGTGGTGTCCTGACGTGGACTCTATGCCTGTTCAATGTTGCAGACTCATGAACAGAGATGTTCATTACAGTACTGTAAATAGTAAAGATTACTTGATATAATCATAATGTAAATGTAGATCATTGATTTTATCCCAATAATTTTCCTGAATCTGCAGACTTGATATTTTTGGTGACTTTCTGTGCTCACATGCCACGCTGAGCTGTTTCAGCTGTACTCAGAGTGTCAGACATGGAGATTAAGACTGAACCATTCTGTTGTTTCCCCCAAGGCTGTATGATAAGGAGTGATGGGGTTTTATCTCTTAGATTGCATGAAGATAACACAGCTAGAACACATAAGAAGTTCACCTATCTGGAAATAGATATATAGATATAAGAATTACACACTTTCCCATTAACTGTGAAAAATGCTTACTGTTGTGCTGTATGAGAAATAGGCCAATCAGGGGGGAAAGGGGGCAACTACCCCCTGGGCAGGTCCAAATTTCTTCAAAGAGGAGGGATGGCAGGGAACGGGGTGTGAGGTTTCATGTGAGGTATAATCATATGGTGAGGTGTGATGATAGAGTGAGGCACACTATAGACTCCAGACACTGCACATTTAAGACACCATATCCCGCTCCTCTGTTTGAGGGTGGAGAACGTGGAGTGGGTTGGCTGAGGGTGTTGCCCATGATCAGGCCCAGGGCAGCATCAGAGGCAAACATGTCTCTGGTGTTGGGTCCGATTTCTGTAACATTCTAGGGTTGAGCCCCTCACTGCTTGCAACTTGGAAACACCACAGTCCTGGAGACATTATTCAAAGTACAGATGACCAAGCAGGAGGACGGGATTATTATTAAAGAATATGTTGCTGGTTTCAGTGACTATGCCAGACAACGGACAGAGGACAGGAACTATACCAGGAACGTTCCAGCAATCCAGAGAAAGAGATTCTCCAAGATACCGCCATGCACCGAAATCTGGCTACTAAATAATTGGTGACTATTTGCTGGGTTTTATTAGAATATCCTGGCAGAAGTACACTGTTCACCTCCATATGCATACGGTTTATGGTCTGCAGCACATATGCACCAGTTCCGTTATGCAGGCAAATTTCAACAACTATATATGGATATTTCCCCAAGCACCTAAGAATTAAATTTGTGGTGTTATATGTATTCATTGAGTTTCCAAACCACATTTGACTATTTGAAAAATAAAAAAAATGTTATTCCGATGTCCTGGACTTTTTTTTTCCTTTTCAATTATTTTCTCAATTCCTTTACCTCGGTACACTGCAGATACTCACCTTAATTAATCATTTGAAAGGTCTCACCTACAGCACCATGGCCAGTTAAGGAAATTAGTTTCCTAAGGTTAAAGCAATCACAGAAATGTGTCACGCCTGAAGCAATCACACAAATGTATCACACTAAGCAGCCTCTATTAACATCTCTGATGACTTGGGGTAACACGTGTTGGATTTCTATAAGGGGCAGAAAGGGATCATCACTGAAAATCCAAAGTAACCTCAGAATGGAGAAATGGCATAAACATATAAAATGCTCATTTAGCCTAAATAGCTATCTAAACCTGGTTTTAGGAAAGAGGTGGTTGTATGCAATATTTATATGCATGCCTTCCAACTTCAGATGCACGCTGGCAGATGCTTAGGGCCACAGGTTAACAATAGCCATATTGGCCTATGAAATATACAATATCTTGTAGGATAATGAGCCATCATGCCAGAAGTGGTGGGCCCAAGGCATGTGTGTAAGTCTTAGGTTTAAAACAAAATCCAAAAAGGTGACATTTGCTGTGCTTTGAGATCTTTGGTTGTGTTCTTTGGTAACAGAGAAAATCTAGCGTTGATGTTGTATTTGGGTTTAGCCTGCATTTGTGTTCAGCCCCATCATTTACAAATCTGAATTAATAATCTATTTGGTGAGGAGTAAAAAATTAGCATTCCCTCCAATCCCTACAAGGAGGACCATGAGGGGGCTTAAAGTTTCCACTTTTGAAATGTGCATAGGAAACAGGGATACATATCTCCCATCCATAAACATCCCTTATTACCTTGTTTCCTCCTGCCCTGTTCCACCTATTTCATGCCTCCAAAGGTCAAAATGGAAACAAATCCAGAGCTGGCTCAATGGGTTTATATTGTCTAGTGAAAATGTAGATAGGGCTAGCATGGACCAGTGAACTTTTGTGGTTAGCAAGAATGGTCATGAGAGCCGTGGCTCTCAAAAGCAGGTACACAATTGGGCAAAAGATTCCACCTAAGTAAACGTGTATTATAATCAAGGCCGAACGATGACCAGACAGCCCTGGCACTTTAACGCGGTGGGCATTTGATGAAGCCAGTTTAGCCAACAGCTTGATATTGTTGGCCACACACTATACTTTTTTCTGCTAACGTAGCGTGCAGCCGGGTGTATGCAGCCGGGCAGCAGCAATATGAGGTGAAGTTGATAAGATTTAGCATTATTATTGAATTTAACCCCTTCTTACATGTGAAGTGTGCATGTAGATATGTGTATATATTTACTAAGGGGGTGGGGACTTTTAAGAAACTTATTTAGTTTTCCTTAAATTCAGTGTTTGGATTGGCATACATGGGGATATAATGGGGGGGCGTGTGTAATAAAAATGTATGGCTATTTCACTTCATGGTTCCTGTCCTCTCTGAAACATTAAAATCATTTATCATTTAGAAATTTTAGAACCTTTCAGGCGAAGAATAAGGTTCAGCACGTGCGATATCTAAATGTTTTATATCCTTCACTGTTCACCAGCCCGTGTAAAGGCATAACATTGGCCAAAACATGGACACCATCTAGCAGATACTTCACAACTTTGGACCTCAGTCAATGTATTGATAAATACATTGATACATCCTTGGAATTATTAAACTACTGGAGTGTAGTCAGTAACTCATATCCGCTGACTTCCCATTAAAGTAATGGAGCACTCAACTTGTGCTGCTCTGCAAGTTCCCTAGTGGATATGGTTAGTCCTCCGTATTTTGGCATCCATGAATTGCCCCATGTTTTATTCCAGCTCAAAGATTTTATCCCTATTTCCTCGCATTTCATTTTCACAGGGTCATTTTTAAAAAGCGATCACTTTGGGGTCACTTTGTGAAGAGGAGGTAAAGTCTGCTCAGCAAATGTATTAGTTGTGCTAATTGTGCCACCTAATGCCACAAACACCAGCTTTCCTGAATTAAAATAGCCCCGGAGTTACACAGACTGATCAGGAGAAACATGCTATCTTTAGTTTTGGTAAATAACCTTAGTTATGGTAACAGTTGTTTGTTAATCTGTTTAAATATATGCACGTCTCTTGTCTATTTGTGTTCTAAAACAGCCTTTACTTTACATTTACAGTACAATTAGAATTCATATTTTTGGGAGTATCTCTGTGTTTTGCTGATTGTGACATATTTATAGTCCTTTATTCCTTGTGATATAAATAAAAAAAGCATTTATAATCTTCTGTACCAACCCACAGAAATGACATCATTGTATCTTAATATCTCACTTTGTGTCAATATACTTGTATCTTTACTTCCTTATTTTATTGTGGCTTTATCTGCTTTACAGCATGCCTTCTGCAATACACCACATTGATTGTGGTGAAGTTTAACTAACTTTACAAATAACATTTATGTCACTAATAGTTCACGTAGTTCCTTCCGCCTAAACTATAATTACCTTCTTCTTTGTCCTCAACTTTAGTTCCATAGTTTAAGTGCAAATTGTAACGATTAGCGCGTAGTTAAAACATTGGTTTCTGTTGTCACATGATTCAAGTAGCGTTATTATGGTGTCATTAGCCATTTTACATTGGAGCAGTCATAATTCAGTAGGGCCACTATTAAGCCCTTCCCTAAAGCATACCTTTCAAAACACCCAGTTTTCAGACATTGCCCCAGTTAGCTACCCTACTTTTCCACCTTTGTGGGAAGTCAGGATCATGGGTCAGTTAGGGAGATCCTCTAGGCTGCTGTAACATTGATGGATGTCTGTGCTATCACAGTATAGACCTCCATTGCAGCTCCCCTGTGACCTTCTCGCACCACTCTGAAACTGGGAGCCATGAAGTAGCTGTTTGAGTAGGGCAACGGGTTGCCATGCCTCAAGCCCTTCACACTTTTGGCACGAGCCCAACGAAACTCCTGCCTTGTGCCACTTTCCACAACACAGGTGAAATGTTGGAGTGTACGTTGTTGGCTTCCATGACACCCTTGATGCATTTCAAGCTAGCTTTATGGAGATATGTGAAAAGACAGATACCAAAATCATAGCCCATCCTGAGAAATATATAGCTTGATGCAAAATGAGTCTACGGGTTTATGAAATCAACATCCAGCACAATATCAGCGCATCATACTGCTGTACATCAGCAGAAGCGTAAAGCATACCGTCCAGCATACCGTGCAGTGAGTGTTAAATGGCACGCAGCTGAAACCACCCGGAAACCAAAGCTATAAATGAATTTACACAGACAGTCCATTAACCAGCATAGTGAAGAAAAAAAACCAACCTATTATACCCCCGTTGGCCATTACTTCACCCAGAGAAACTACTCCATCCACAACGATCCACATCAAAGTATTCAAATTATACCCGAGTGACAAAAACTTTGGGAATCCACGTGAATAACAATTTTAGCACCGAAGGCTTAGGACTAAATAATAATTCCTTTTACAATAACTGTCACCTGCCATTTACATTATTCTTGCCTATACTTCATACTTATGCTATTTTCAGCAATTTCAAATAATCGTATTATAGGAAGTTTATTTTTAAATGCACTCATTTACAAATTCCAGTGTTCATTATCTGGGTGAACTGTTTCTCTAATGATACTAATGTAGTATCGATCGGTATATGCCATCATGGCCAAACCTTTGCTAGCTTCAAAAAAAAAAAAATCTAATTACATCCATCTCCAAAGCAGCTTTTAAGATTGGTGAATCAATTACAACAACTTGAGATGGCTCATTAATCCAAATATGTGAGCATATCATTCCCAGAAGTCATTCTCATTCCATCATACCTTCAATTTTAAACGCGTGAGAACTAGGGTAACGATGACTGCTCCGGGTAACACATGATTCCAGCTGTACTTTTGGAGTTCCAACGTGTATCTGCGCTCGGCTCCCACCGGAAAGCCTAAAAGGACCCTTTCACCTTAATGGTGTTAATTATATGAATGCACAGCTAAAAAATAACCAAGAACAATCAAACGAACCATAGCTGATTTAATATGTCGATCCTGCTAGTAGCGTGTTGCATGCTATTTTGTTTATTTGTTTTGGCTTCGGTTCTATAGCCAAGATATTTCTCGAGAACGAAGTGCTTCTGAGGTTTCATTTTAGACCATAATTGGAGAATGTAGAAAACTGGAAATGGTTTTGCAAGAAATATCTGAGAAAAGGGCATTGTAGTTGTTTACTTTTCAGATTTCACTTACTGTTCTCCTTCAGATGAATTTATTTTATGAAATATTTTGTTGGTATTTTTTTTTAAACATCACGTTATGTCAGCATGTTTATCAACCAGGATAGGCGAAGATAGTAGAAGCAAACATACAATATGTATACCAGAACGTTATCCTTCAGTATCTCATCCAGTATTCATTCTTTGTTGCTTCCACCTTTAAAGGGACAGTCATTAAAATAATTTTTGTGCATCCTAAAGTGCAGTTAAGTAATTTTAGATCAATACAGATGTCATATTCCATAAAACAATAATTTTGTGTTTTAAAAAAAATATTTGTTATGTGGTGGTTACATTGTGGTGGTTACATTTTTACCCCACCAGACCTTCAAATCTTACAAAACTACACTGCTGTAAAGAGTCTTACCAGATACATTCTTTAGGTGTCCTCTTTACGCAAGTTCAGGACTGTTAGCAGGTACACAATTGTCCTACTAGATACAGAAGGAGGTACCAGCTCATCCTTCAACTCTTTGACCACTGATGAAGACACACTTGAAGAAGCAAATCCATATAATTAGATTCAGCTGTAGTCAAATGAAGAAGACATGGTGTACGTGGTGAAGAGATGACTGTAAAATTCTCTTTACAAGAACACATTTCAGTCATGTACAAATTTTTCATGGTAGCGTTCCTTTTAAGTGGAAGTGATGTCCACAAAAATGTAATTAAATGAAGCTGGTATCATATCACTGACAATAACAATATATGTTAATATGCAGACGCAGGATTCAGATGGTCTTTTTGAGGCTGTCTAAAGCATTGCAGGGGTTAGCAGAATTTTACAGCCATTACAACACTGGTAGACACTGGCCAAGGAATAATCGTCTATAGTGCTGTTTGAATGGATCTGTTGTTGAGATCAAGGCTGTTCTATATCAAGCGGCACAATTCTAAAATTGAATGTGACTCATTGTGTATAATTCATATTAATGTTGCCATAGGGTTTCTGATATTGGTATAACTTTTTCCCGCAACTTTAATAAGACTTTTCTTTGTTCTTCTGTTTCACTGTCTCATATGTGTGTGGAAAATAACTATAGAGACCAGAACATTTTTCTAAGTTAAATTATGGCATTTTGACTTGGATTTTCATCTAATGTATTTGTAGAGCTCAGTCCGGTCCTAATATGAAAGCATTTAATACCGTTATCTAATTGATAAACCTATTAGTTATTAAGTGCAGAGCTTTAATGATTTTGGTAAAGGTAAAACGAGACCCTAGACCGGGCCTACAAAAATATTACTGATGATAACTAGATGGAAGAATGTTTTGATGGTGTTGGTTTTGCGGAGGTGGCATAGAGTATTTTTTCATTCATCTGTTAGATTTTTACTTGTCACAGGTCAGCGGACCAGCTGTGAAACTCATGTGCCGGCCTGTTGGTGGTCCATTGAGCATGAACAATGTATGTTTTGTAGGAGAACATTTAATGCCACAGTGGGACCAGGCAGAGAAAGCATGTAATGCCTGGTCAATGCCACATAATGTGATATGAGCATGATTGGGGAACGGCTCTCCTCCTTTTACCCAACAAAATATCTTTTTTTCTCCATGGTGTCGCCTCTCTTAAACTGTTCTTCCTGCCTTTTATTTTTCATCTACCCCATATGTTCTTAATCATTTCTCCTACTCCCTTTTATTAAGCCACCTTTATGCATTCACCTTTCTATTCCGCTCATTTCTCATTCACTTACCCCAACTTTTTTCTCTCTTTTTTTCCCCATCTCATAATCTCTTCTTATGTTGATATACATTTATACATTTTGAAACACTGTGACATGAATGGTTTTTATTCTCTTGAGGACTAGAACATGATCACAAATCTATACTGCATCTCTGTAACCCAACTGACAACCCCGTAGACACTGCCTCTGTTTTGAGCTGCTGAACCGTTTGGAACTCACATATTTAACCCCTTAAATAATAAATAATAAAAAAAAAACACTTCTTGCAGTTTAATGTGTCTTATGGGGAGGCTGGACTCTTTTCTACCTTTTACCATCAGAAGAAAAAGACAGATGTTCCTCAGCTTTTATATAATTGAAAATACATGTCACATTTCATCCCCCCCAGATTGAATAGACAATATTTGAGTTTTAGTTGATGAACATCGCTGGTTGTTACTGTCCTACCTTTTAGGTCTGTAAAATCAAGTGGTCATTTACATATTGTAAAGCTTTAAAGGAGTATCTGATATCTGAGGCTTCATGCTGGTTATCGTTTTGCGTTGCTTCTATGAGCAAAGCGCTTTGATCAGGCCTGCTGCCAAGCTGGGAAATGTCATTGTTTAAATATTCTGTTGACCATTGCTTTGATTATTGAGAATAACCAGCATTTTTTTTTTATCTAACAGCACAGTGAGAAATTAAGAGACCTGAGTCTGTACATAAGGAAAAATGTACCTCTTCTTTTCTTTTGCTTTGCCTTCCTTTGATAATGATGACCTCCGTTGACCAAACGTGTATACAATATGAAATAGACATTTGTGTGATCTAAACTGCTAGCCACATTTAGTGAATCCATTCAATCTTTTTGTAACATGCACAACGTTATAAGGGGATTAAGGTAAATGAGATATCGTATATCAGGGCTCGACAAATCCCAGGCGCCAGGTCGCCATGGCGACAGAGAATTTTGTCCTGGCGCCTAGGTTTTGTCAGCCTCTTACATCCAGAAAAAATTGTGGATGTAAGAGGCTGAGTCACCACATGGGGGCGCTGTTCCTGTCTGCCCAGAAGTCTGGGCAGACAGCACAGCCACTCCGAGCCCGCCCCCGAGCCTGAGATCACTCCCACGGAGTGATCCTGTAGGCTGAAAACGCGGTTGCTGGAAAAGCAGCAATCGTGTTTTCAGCTGCCACAGGCAGCCTCAGGGAAGGGGTTTGTGTGTTGATTGGGTCCCCACACAAGTCTGGGGACCTCACCCAACACCCCCCAGCTGCCTGATCGCTCCATGGGAGCGACAGCGCAGCGTTAACCCCTTCAATGCCGCGATCGCGGCATTTAGGGGTTAATTCCCGTTTTGGGGGCTTTGCTGCTGGTGGTCTGCCTGGAAGCCCAGGCAGACCAGCAACAGCAAAAACGAGTCCTCACAAGCCCTTTGATGACTTCTGTAGGTATGGAAGCCTACAGCAGTCATCAAAGAGACTCCCTCTGCAATGGCTGGTCCATAGACCAGCAATTGAGTCCCAGCTGCCAGAGGCAGCTTCAGGGACAGGGGAGAGGGTTCTTCGGTCTCCACATGAGTGTGGAGACCAGCCCCAACACCCCCCTGCTGCCTGATCGCTCCCTGAGAGCGACAGTGCAGCGTTAACCCCTTCAATGCCGCGATCGCGGCGTTTTAGGGGTTAACTCCCGTTTTGTAAGGGGCTCTGCTGCCGGTGGTCTGCCTGGAAGCCCAGGCAGACCAGCAACAGCAAAAAAACGAGCCCCCACAAGCCCTTTGATGATTCCTGTAGGCATAGAAGCCTACAGCAGTCATCATAGACTCCCCCCTGCAGTGGCTGGTCTATAGACCAGCAATTGCTTCCCAGCTGCCAGAGGCAGCTTCAGTGACAGGGTGAGAGGGTTCTTTGGTCTCGCCATGAGTGTGGAGACCAGCACCAACAGCCCCCTGCTGCCTGATCACTCCATGAGAGCGACAGTGCAGCGTTAACCCCTTCAATGCCACAATTGTGTATGACACATTTGTGGCATTGCAGGGGTTAACATTTGTTCCCACAAGCTTGTGGGGACTAAATATCTGTCAATGCTGTGCTCCAATGGAACATCAGCATCGAAAGAGTTAAAAAAATGAAAAAAATGTATTTAAAAAAAACCAAAAAACAGCACTGACCTGAAAGTCCAGGGTGCTTCCAGGTCAAACGCTGTGAGTTTAGTAAGTGGGCTGATGATGATCGGATCCCTCCTGACCAACTGTTAGTTTAAAAAAATCCTGGCACCTAACTTTTTTACCTGGCGCCTAGATTCACAACAAATTTGTCAAGCTCTGTCGTATATTACTCCTCAGGTTGACTAATGTTGTTATTAAATTACTTAATATTGTATATACCATTGAGAACTATAGACAGTGACTTGATAGGGTAGATGTTCAATTTTTTAGTCTTTCACTAGAAGTTACATTTCATTGGGTATTTTTTTCTTTCCTATTTTTTTGTTGTTGTTTTTTTTTTCATTTTGGTTATTTAATAGACAACATATAATAAGGAGATTATTCCCTACTGTTCTGGGTGAAAATTGGATTACCATTGGATTGGATTTTATCCAGGGTCACCCCCCAAAAAAATACTATGCATATTCTGTATTTAGTGAGGATTTATGCTTTCACAAATCATTTGGGAATTGCCAGTAATTACTTAATACTACAACGTAATTTAACAGATGAGGTTTAAACCATCTGATATGTCACAGATATTCTGAAAACAGATCATATTAGTGATCACGGTAATAGCTGTCTACTTAAACGTAAAATAGCCATACACCCCAAGGTAAAAAAGTACTGGTTATTAAATTACAGATGCCTGGTTACTGTCTGTACACCCGCTCTCAGACAGGTCACATAATGCTAATTATCTCCCTTTCCACAGGTCTGTGTATGCCCATCAGCTTCCAGACCCTGACTATATATAACCATATCTTTTATTGTTACAGTTTGACAGATCTGCTACATCTCACTGGATATTGTGTTTCCCAAAATACCTCACTGTTTAAAATATGTATCACGATGAGATTTAAACATCTGAGAAAGATAGGTTAGTGTTTGGGATTGTAGTCAGTGTTCATAATGCTTAGCATGGTATGGACCAAGAGCAGCAGAGTGAGATTGAATGGGCATATTCTTAGGGCAACCCTTGGTCCCTAACACTTGCCAAATGGTTCTTCTACATTCTCAATGAAGTATCAACTTCAGCTTGGTACTCTTGAAAGCGATATGGTTTTGGCCAGAACAAAGTGTTTCTTTAGGTGTGACGGGTTCACCAAGAGAGCTGTAGTATCTCCCAGAGATCACCCACATGTATCCTCCAGCACCAGCCAGCATGCGCACCTTGGAACCCTGCTTTGTGTACCCAATAAGTAGACACACAATTACCTTGAATTGAGTACAGCAGGAATGAACAGTTTATTGTAGTAAAACATAGACTCATATAGCCACAGAACTGTTTGGCAGCCAGGCTGGAGCCATCTCTGACTACCTTGGGGCCTTGTATGACAGGTCATTTTGCCACATTAGGCCTCTTTGGAAATTTTAGCAGGGATTTATTTATTTGAGATAAAGTCATGCATGTATACACCATACACCAGAGATGATGCTCTTGGTGATGATCTTTTATGTATAGCTAGATGTTTGAGCTACCTTCACATCAGGGAGTGTCACATTAGACCATCATTTGAGCATACTCATAGGACTATTTTATTGGACATTTTATTTGGAGACTGTCCAAAAACATTGTATTCATTGCCTGTGCTTAAGTTTTTTTTGTTTTTTTTTTGCAGCAGTACTAAATGTTCTTCATGATATATAGATAATATACCATTGGCGCACAAGTACACTTTCAAACATATACCATGTATCTTGTATGCTTATATATAGGCATTGAGTAGTCATCAATTCACCTGCTAGCAACGCGTATAGCCCAATGTATAGATCCACTCTTTGGATGATGCGTTAATGGAGAAAGTTTGATTCTAGAACTCTGTCTCATCTAGAATTGAGTGCTTTAATAATTTTCCACATACTGGAAATGAAGTTGCTATATTCTGTAATATTAACATAGCAACCAGGCACGCAGAATGACAGCCAAAGTAGCACAGCTGCAGCAGATGTGTCTACTAGGAATTACAAAGTAAGTAAGTGTACTATGAGACAGTCCATCTTGTGCGATTTTTTTTTGACGGACTCAATAACTTTGTATTTAGGTGTATACCATGTGATGTCCAGGTAATGATTTTCTTTGCACTGAGCTGTGAAACAGAACAAATTAACCTGCACCTTACAAAGATACATAATTACAAGCTACGTGTTCTTTTTAAAATAGCCTGTGCCGTTGTGTCTGGTATGTTACATCAGAAATGGCATCTGTGAAGGAAATTGCACTCGCAGCATGATATTTCCATCAGGATGTGTTTTTCAGATCAATTAATAGATCAGCGTAATACTGTTCTTCAGCCACTGATAACAGGCTCCTAACTACAGCAAATAAGCAGATATTTGTATTTATTACTAATATTACAGGCATACCACACATTAATGTACACAATGGAGACGAGAGGCAGAGGTTACCACAAAACGCTCAAAAGACGCTCAAAAGACGGACAGACGTGCTGGCGTCATGCTGTTATGTGTCCATTTTTGCGAAGCGACTGTACGTAAATGGTTGCGCTGCAGCCATGTCCTTACTCAGGATAGCCTTAAAGCGAGGTATGCCTGTATTAATTTATTGCCCCTACTTATCCTGCATGATGGCAGGGGCTATATATGTAGATTTATGGGAGGTCAGGTTAGTAGTGTCTTTCAAGACAGCGTAAAAATGCTGCCATTGTTCACACACCTTTTATCTTTGTAAAGTAAAATTTGCTGGATGCATTTGAAACTCCTAAAAAACCCCCAAAACTAATTGTGTTGCTATGGTGATTCAGCCCACATTAATATCGATACACAATGTGTGGCTGACTATCTAATTTTCCTCTGCACGCACTTCCTTCCTACTTTTTCTCCTCTACGGATGCATTCTTATAGACCCGCTTATACGTCGTCTACATTTTGAGTTTCGCTACATTTCTTTTCCACATAGCTGGCAGGAATTTGCACGCTAAAAGTTCAAAGAAAACCTGGTAAAAGGAAATATGCGAAAACCACATTGTGGTTGAAAAAGATGGAACATTTTTTGTGTTTCTCACACGGCTCCAATCTCACTACTTGAAGTTATTGCAAATATTCATATGTGGACACGTGAAGTATAATAGCATGACCAGGATTTCTACACCCATCTGTGCGTCCGTATCTTTCGGTTTGGGTGAGATCTCCGTTTCAGTAGCCCTGTTGGTACGCTTTTACTGAGACCACAAGGAAAGTTTTTCATTGGACCAGATATTGGTCATTAATACAGTTTTTCTGGCTTTAAAAGCTCATGGATTCAAGAACACATTCACGCTAAGACATTTTGGGTGGGGATAATGCTGACTCATTTTTTTATCAGCTGGTTTTTATTTGAATACAGCTGACTCAGTTAAGAATGTATTTATTTAAAAGTGATAAACCACTTTTTGCTCCAGGTTACATCCTCAGCGGGTAATATGTTCCTTCAGGAGGCCACCAACAAGTGCAGCTCTGTTGCTTTTGTGCTTAATCTTCCCACAGGGTTCAGAGGATCTAGATTTCTTGTGATATAGTGATTTTCCATCAGTAGTTGAACATCATCTAGGTAACATTTCCCAGAGAAACCTCTTCTGATGGCTTCAGTGAATAAACGTGGTCACCATTGCAAGCTAGGCTCCCCCATTCTCTGAAGCTTGTGTTTAGTCATGCCCACTCTCCTCTTGTGTCACCCCTAAAAAATGAGTGTCATCCATGACTAGTTGAACCCTCAATGCCATGGCATGGACACCAAGGTGGTGATCTTCTCCAGCAACAGTTACTGTCCTCCACCGTCAGGAGCCAACCTGAGTGTGGCAGGAACTGGTTTACTGGGTGATGGGAAATCTGTAGACACACAAGGTACATTGCTAAGTATATTTGTATCTTTCATTACTTGGAATCCTCTCCTTTGGCTTTGGCTACTTTAATGCTATGTCCACCATAGAAACTTCAAAGTTTACCAAGTATTTCTGCTACCTTTTTAAAGATTACATTTGTTCTTATTGCTAAACTTAATAACGCAGAGCATTTTTTTCTGGCATGTCACTGGAGATACAAACCAGGAAGTACTGTAGTCTTTCCTATCTCCCAGCTGCTGGAGCAATGACAGGATCAGGAGCGTATTAAAAGATTTATGGAACTCTATATCGACCGTTCATCATTTCCCTTCATAAGCAGAATTCTTGTGTTACCCCACTCCAGACACACATTTTTATTAAGTTGCATATGTCTGCGTTGAAGTATTAGACACATAAATATAATGTTGTTTTTACTGACTACAGGAAACGCTCGATGAAGTTGGGAAGAGGATTGAGTGTATAAATTGTCTAATTATAATCTGCCTTGGTGGCTTTGCCAGCAGAAAGTTAGACATTGGACTAAAAAAAAAAACTAAAATAAAAAAGCTATAATTATTGTCGTAGCAACAAAATAATCCTGCATTTTTGCCTTATAAGAGGAATAAAGCAAGGTTGCTCTCCGTTAATTCTCAGTATCTTTAAAGGGGTATAGTTTTATTTATTAAATTATAAAAAACGGTGATTGCTTTAAGCTTCAGAGTAGGGGACTGACTGCTTAACCCTACAGAAGCTGCATTTGGTAAAATGTGACAAAGGTTTTAGTTTTACAGAATCTACAACACCAGACTAACCAACAATAAAGTACCTTTAGATTATAAGCTTGCAAGCAGGCCCTCTTTACCTAATCTATCGGTTTGTCTTAGTCTGTCAGTTCTAGTTTTGAGAAAAGAAAAAATGTCGGTGCGCTAAGATAGTCTCAGGCTCAAATAATACAAATGTGTAATACGAGGCCTACCAAACAGGTGTAAGCATGCTGCAAGAAAGAGTGTATTGGCTGTACAATGTATACAAGAAACAAAAACTGTCTGCGCTTCTTACCCTGATAAAGTTGGCAACAAATATATAAACATAATATAAATGAGAGGTTTTGGTTATATGAATTGGCCAAAGCATAATTAAGCTCACCCGCCACGTCAAGGCACACTCTCAATAGGGTGAGAACCTACTCTCACCTCCTACATAGTGGGCACACAAAGCAGTTTATACTGCTACCAAAACCTTATTAATGTGTTGGGGGAGGTGCAATTAAACCTCCTCCCAGTTCTAGTTTTGTCAGACCCCTTATACGGGCTATAAGACCAAGATCCACGTTCAAAGTGTGACAGGAAACAGCAGAAGTCAAGGGTGGGGAATAATCCACATTCAGATAGCGAAATGTTAAAGATATGCACCCATATTGGCCTGTATGCTGCTAAGCAACAAATATACCTTTCTCATCTCTAACAACCGCAGCCTGCTTGCGCTGACTAAACCATGGTTAACATCTTCTGACACTCCTCTCCTGCCGCTGTATCTTATGGTTATCTACACTTTACTCACACACCTAAACCTGGAGACAGACGAGGGAGTGGTGTTGGAATTCTCCTCTCCCCCACTGCACCTTTCAGCGTCTGCCACCAATACCCTCCCTCTCCTCCTTGTCTTTTGAAGTACATTCTGTCTGTCTCTTCTCCTCAATTGCCATGCGTGTTTCTGTGATCTATCGGCCTCCTGGTTCTACCTCCCAGTTCTTTTATCACTTTGCCACATGTCTTTCTTACTTCCTTTTCTCCACTGTCCCTACACTAATCCTGGGATGACAACGACGCCTCAACTGCTGCTTCTAAACCGCTGTCACTCTCCTCTCTCGGTTTCTCACTATGGACAACTTCTCTCACGCATTGTGAAGACCAACCTACCTGTCGAGTCTGTGCTGTGTGACTCCCTTATAAGTATAATTTAAATATTTATGGAATATGATACAATTTGAGGTAGAAACATATCTTTATGATATTCTTAGTACCCTCATAATACCTCATTGTGCCAAATTTCATTAGATGCCTCCTTCAGCAAGTAGAAACTCGTAACTAGTTTTATGCAAATAGCTTCTTTTGTGCCTGTCAATAAATCCAGAAACATCTCTCTCAACATTTTTATTGTAAGGGACTTCTTTTTTTCTTTTACAAAGCCCATATTTACTTTATCGTAAAAAATGACACTCAAACCACCTTGTAGCACACACACCATACAGACGTGCAGAGCGAAGAGTAACCAAAGTCGTAATTATCTCTCTTTGCCCCCATAGAAGAACCCACCGAAAGAACACAGAAGGGCATTTAGTGCCGCCTTGGACTATATTTTATGGTGGATGTCGTCTGTGGCCATATGGCTGATTACAGTATATTGTGTGTGTCCCCAGTTCTTCAAGGGAAATCAGCACATGAGGAAATTGCTTTGGTGCCCCGTAGAACTAATTAGCCCAGAAAGTGACTTTTAGACATTTTACTATATTAATTAAAAACATGAACATTCTGCTTCCCTTCATTGAAGGTTGAGCAGCTCTTCCCTTAAACCTTATGATTGTAAGACAGGCCTTCCAAAGACCTATATATTCTGTTCTGGAATTATTATTTTGATGTCCATCAAACATCAAAAGAAATTATAAAGAATTTTGAATTATGTGGGTATACGGTGTGTGTTAATTTGTAGATTTCTAATTTTACATCAAGTATTGCAATTCCATAAGTTTTGCTTGTATTACTGCTACTATTTCTGTGTTTGCCTTATATGATTCTTTAAAAAAAAGAAAAGAATTATAAAATGATAGGCTTTATAAAAAGCTTTAATAACTGGCGCATTGCTCAGTCACCCAGCACGCAAATGGTGAATAGAGAAGTATAAATTCAGTTAGAAAATGCTGTCGCCTTGATCACTTGCCATGCTCATAAAAAAACATTTTCAGATTATGACTGGCATAAATTTGGTCTCATTTAAATGTCACAGCAGATTCCCCGGGGGTTATGTTGCCAAATGCTTGATATCTGCTCTTCTATCTGACATATTTACACCAGTTTATATCATACGCTATTCATTTTAATTTGCAAGCCTGTCATGTACGTGTAAAGAATAGCCAGTTGATTAGTATAAAGAAGACGTAGCACACTGGTAGTGTTTGGCAAAATCACAATACGGTGTTGAAATGGGATCATTCCGAGCTGCGTCAAAGGTGTACCAGGTTCTATAAATTTTAGATTGCTGTTAAGTGGGTTAAAATTCTACTTTTGACCTTCATAAACAGTGAGTACAAAGTTTGCAGAATATATTATCTTCATAAAATAAGGCAAACATAATTAGGTGTAACCCATTTACTATTCGGTATACAGTATAACCCGAAGGCTGGAAGTGCATGTATCTGCCTCCATCTTGCATAGGAACTCCATAGGCATACACAGGGGCCGTTTGCTGGTGATGTCATGGCAAATGTACCATATATTGCGACTGTGATGCCATGTGACCATACCTGGGAACTCTTCAGGGCTGACCCTTGCTTCACAGGGTCTCCAGGTCAGCTTCTTTTCCCTCTGGGCAGGGGAACGGTGTTTGGCCACGTCTACCCGCCAATTTCTTTCCTACTTACCACCCACTGAAGGCCATTCCCTACTTGTGGCACTGCACCTTTTGAAAATCTCTTTCCCAGAAGGGTGAGCACTCTGGGTAGCAGAGAATAATGCAACCAAAGTTTTGGTGTTCTGGGTTGGACACTGGAAACTCGCTAACCATACCTGAGAACTCTCTGGATTTTGTCCAGAAGACTCCGGGTGAATCGCCGCTTCTCTGGGTCTCTACAGGAAATCTTCAAGTCATGGGAGTGGCGTTGTATCACGCCCCACTCCTCATCCACTTCCCCTCCAACAATTGCACATGTCCTGCGACGTTAGCAGGACCTCCTATGCATATCCTGCAAGGGTGGGCTCTAGGTAGCCGGAGCCATAAAGTTCCCAGGTATGCTGAGATTTTGATGGCAGGTGTCCTTTGCCTATTTCCAATCCAATTTCGGATCCCCTAGAGCCTCCTACCACTTTTCCCACCTTATAGAGATGCCACTTGTGCCTTGAAACTTTTGCAATAATGTGCATGTTTTTCTTACAAGCAAATAAGTTGTGAAAATATTGGTATATGAATATATGAGAATTCTATATTTTCCTCAAGAAAATTGTATTCAGGGTTTATTTTTGCGTTTTAAAGCTTCTGTGATACATGAGCTCTTTGGTTTGAGCTCCGGAATGAATTTATTATTTTAGATTTTAATACAGTCATACGCAACAAAATATCATCGTTAATTATGATATTTATTGATATTTGACTAAGAGCTTACAAATCCTAATGTTGTCCATAAGAAGTTTCTGTAAGCAAAGTGAAGTATATTTATAAGCACCCATAATTCAACACATATCTCTACTCAACTCTTCTAATGCAGAAAAACAGTTTTTTGCCTCAAATAAATCTGAAAGTTAGTGCAGACTGATCGTACATTGGACGGCTAACACGTTTCCTGGGTTTTGCTTAAATTAAATTATATAGTATAGATTTTCAGCTAAGTCTGGGGACATATTTGCTGGTAAATAAGTACTTGAAAAACACTACAGTTTTCAACATCCTCTCCTGGTCTGTTGGGAGAGCATCGAGATATAACTATTGTGGTGGATTTTTTTCACACTCTCCCATATTACATAATCAATTTAGGACAGTTGGGAACTATGATAGGAGCTTTTCAAGTTTTATAACACTAGTATATTATTTAAGGGTGTTGTTAAAAACAATACATCGTGTGATGGGACTATATGTGTATATCACGTTTTCCATTTAATCTGTGTAACAGATTATGGTGTAACTGCGGTCTCTTATTTTAATATTATGTCGCAATCGAAATCTTTGGTCAACATAGATTTGAGGGTCACCCGCCGCTCAATTAATAATAACTAATAATTACTGCTTCCTACTGAAACATCATTTTGGAAGACCAAAAATAATTGCCGATATCAAGGTGGCACCAAAGCTGATTCAGATGGTGGCGCTCGAAAGTCAGTAGAGCACATGCTGAAATGGTACCCAAAAAATAAAATGGGCAATTCACTGGCTTCTGTTTCTCCACTTTTTGTTAGATCTTTTTTTCTGTTTTATTTTTGTTTCTACCCCACTGCTTACTTTTCAGTTTAACTAGTTGGTTCCCATAGCCACCAGGTTACAGATAAAAAAGTAAGCTTGTCTACAATCCAAAAATACTTTTTGTGATGTTACAGTTATTAAAAGAAAGAAGGTCCCTGGTGTGCCCGCTGCCATTTTAGTAACAGGTGAGCATTTATTGTTGCTGTGAGGCTGGTGATGAGCTCAGTCTTTTGACATTAAGAGATCTTTATGGAAGATCACAGGTAATAGCCTGATTATAGGTAAATCAGAAGCACATACTTTGTTCTGTCATTATTCAAATTGTCGTTTTGTGAAACCTCAGGCATTGCCACGAGACGGGGTAATAGAAGGCGACTCAGAGGTCTCACAGCTTTGGTTGGAATGCTGGATCATTGAAGCACTCTGCGAGGTTCACGAACTGATTTATTGCAAAGGTTACATCTTATCAAAGCACTATGTTTGAATTCACGGAGGTTTTCAGAATGACCATTTTTTTAAACAAATGTTTGTAAACGCTAGGTGCTTGATTTTATATACCTGTGGCAATGGGTCTGATTAAAACACTCTTGTGTATATATTGTATGTGATCCTTATTATTTATAACAGTAATTGCAGTGTTAAATGCTATCGTATAGTTCAGTGCTCAGTACAGCGACCACATTTCCTAACTGCCATTCAGGGACACTTACTTTCTTACTTTAGCATTGCATCAACGTTATGCATCCATCTTTGAAATTTTTGGCACCAGTTTCATGATTCAGGTCGCAGATGCATGATCCTGTTACGCTGATAGGGCAACAAGCGGGATAGGACAACATAGGACTTCCTCACACAAAAAGCCAGATCGGCCAAGTGTGAGTGCAAAGACGTATGTTGAAAAGTTTAACGTAGCATGACATTGTGTATGTAGTGATAGGCAGCATCTCTCTTCCCTGGGTTGACCAAAGAAAACAAAAGAGATAGGGGAAATGCTGGCTTCTCCAAATTGGATGAGCTGGTGGCTTATGATTGGACAAAATTGAGACCACAAAAAACTAATTTGGCAGGTATACTCAAAATAACACTTGCTTCCAAAGACAGGCAATCTTTGTCCCCAAACATCTTCCTGGTGCCATATTTGTTCCTAAACAGCGTCCCAGTGCCATCTTTACCCGCAAACAGCTTGTCACTTGCCAGTGCCATCATTGTCTAAAAACAGCTTATCATTGCCATCTTTGTCTTCGAACAACTTATATCTGCTATATTTGTATATCCCCAAACAGCTTCCCACTGCCTACTTTGTCCCCAAAACAGCTTCCTACTACCAGCCTTGTTCCAAAAACAGAATCCCATTGCCAACCTTGCCCCAAGTCTGGGAGCTTATCTGGCTGAAGACTTCAAAAGACTGGGACTCACTCAGGCCCTTGATGTGACCTATCACCTTCCTGGTTTCATGGCTCCAGTTTCCACCTATGAAGATTGTTGAGTGACGTTGGCAGCGCTCAGAAAAACTATTGAGCTGGCGGGCTCAATTCTTTTTGAGATGGACTTAAACTACATTCTTCTGAAAAATAATTGCACCCTTCCGCTTAATAATTTTCGGCCAAAGTGCTGCCCCAAGATAGAAACCCTGTTGAGAGCTCTCCAGGACAATGCTGCCCCATTGCAGGACTGTCCAGGGCAATCCAGGACGTGGCCACCTTAATGCTCAGTACAAGGATGGGCAGAGTGAGAGTCGTCACCCAATCTCGCAACCCAATAGTAGGTCCCAAACCTAAGTTCTTGCACAAAGAACAAACAAGACAGTTAAACACATGGAGAATATTCTTTCAGATTCCTCAGAACGAACTGAATGATGTGTGTGCCCTGAGTCACCGTCCTGTTTGCAGTTTTGAAATCCAGCCTTATGGTTTAATGAATGCTTTTGGGCCAACACCTCCTCGTCTGTGATAAGCAGCGCAAACCCACGGGGTTAAAAGTGTAGCTAACCTTGGCAAATCTTTTGGATGGCTACACACAATGTTACGGCTACCATATGTAATACAGAGATATTGATCTTTGCGTTTGCAGATAAGGAAAGAACACAAAGTCTGCTTCCTGGTGTTATTAGCATATTTGTGGTTTTGTGGACTGATCAAACATTTATCTGCTCTTAAGGAAAACTGTTGTTAAATGGTAATATGTAAATCTGTAAATTAGTGGAGCAGTAAATCAATAAACCGGCTCTTCCAGGTGTGAATTTACTGTTTATCATTAACAAATTAACAAATATGTTTGCCAGCTGTTAGGAAGGCAGTTTGAAAGCTAATCCAATCTTCTAGATCAGGTCCTACAAACCCGTGCTACCCAGCAGCCATTGTTCTACCTTTGCCTAGAATTATACACATTATTATAATACTGTTTTTAGTATCATGCGCATGGGCACCAAAAAGTTTTGCGGGCAGTGTGCATGAACAAATACGGCTTCCCACCTGGAGATTGAAGACGCTAACCTGGAGGCCCTGGGGAAGCAGTGTTTCATCCAGAGACTCTGGGGGAACAACAATGGTTTCTATCATGACCTACCAAGTCCAAGAGTCCAACTCTCACAGCAACAGCACACAAAACATTATTATTATTATTTATTTACACAAAGTTTTGTGTACTGCATGGAATACTCATGTTTGCAAGATTATTATTCTTTGTCGTGTAGTCACTTGGATAGTCAGTAGGCTGTGTGTTTCCTAATGCTATGCTTAAAACCTCTGAATCACACACAATTATTTGGTTGGTTAACTGGTGAGAGGTTCTGGAATGTATTATTATTATTATTTTTATTATTATTAATTTCTTTTATTTATATATCACCAATAATGTATACAGTGCTTCTTACAGTATGTGCATGAAAGAGTCTGACAAAACTAGAATAGACAGACTAAGACAAACCGATATTGCTCGCAAGCTTATAATTACAATGATTATCCATTACAAGGCTTACATCATGGCGCAAGCATCACTGCTTTTATCCTTGAATCTCTATCATTAGTCACCACCAACCATTTGTATTTCTTTGATCTCATTACAGGTTTTCTAGAAAGCATGTGAGATTTCACAAGGTGCTAACGTTAAGAAATTGCCTTCTTGCCACAACAGCATAGCCTGTAATCATCACAAGCTGATGTCAGTGTTGTGCCCCCTGAACTTGCTGCTCCTTGTCGTAGATGCCTGCATTCTGTAATCAGCGGTACACACATTAACATACGTCCCAATACATACATTAACATACGTCCCAATACATACATTAACATACGTCCCAATACATACATTAACATACGTCCCAATACATACATTAACATACGTCCCAATACATACATTAACATACTTCCCAATACATACATTAACATACGTCCCAATACATACATTAACATACGTCCCAATACATACATTAACATACGTCCCAATACATACATTAACATACGTCCCAATACATACATTAACATACGTCCCAATACATACATTAACATACTTCCCAATACATACATTAACATACGTCCCAATACATACATTAACATACGTCCCAATACATACATTAACATACGTCCCAATACATACATTAACATACGTCCCAATACATACATTAACATACGTCCCAATACATACATTAACATACGTCCCAATACATACATTAACATACTTCCCAATACATACATTAACATACGTCCCAATACATACATTAACATACGTCCCAATACATACATTAACATACGTCCCAATACATACATTAACATACGTCCCAATACATACATTAACATACTTCCCAATACATACATTAACATACGTCCCAATACATACATTAACATACGTCCCAATACATACATTAACATACGTCCCAATACATACATTAACATACGTCCCAATACATACATTAACATACGTCCCAATACATACATTAACATACGTCCCAATACATACATTAACATACTTCCCAATACATACATTAACATACGTCCCAATATTTCAAATGGCCAAGGGATGAGTGTCTCTAAAGGGCCATTGTATACCACCTAAAGATAACAATTAATGCAAAATGGGTATTGTATTTACCAAAGGAACAATTATTATTGTTTATTTACACAGCATTAAGGCAGGATAAATCTCACAAATTTAACTATACAGAGCCAGCCTAGCTTATAGGGATGAGCTTTAACATTAGTGAAGTCAAGACGTTGAGCCCAAAACTTTCCTACCAAATATCTCTTTAATAAATAAACCAAGCATTCTGAGCAACTAGAAAAGAGTGGGATCAAGGGGAGGAAAGAGGGACATATTATTGAATGATCTTTTTTTTTATTGAGTTTCCTTTATTTTACCAGATGCATTATTGTCGTACTATAGCGTAACTATTTTTGTCTTCAGATAAGTTCAGTTTACGACTACCACAGTAAAAATTACAGAATGTTGAGAGCCACAGGCCTTTCCAGTCATTATTTGTCAAAAACGAGATTGAGTAACTAGAGTTAAAGATTGGTTAGTACCGGTAATATAAGCGTAATTTTTATGCATTGTTGATAGAGGCCACGTTTATTTTTGGCCAAAGAGCCTCCAACTTCAATGATATTGAAGGAACATTCTATTCTAGGAAAACCAAAAACGTAATCAGGACAGTTCTGGGCGGCGTAAACGAGATCTAGCTTATATGCTATGTAACAGAATCCCAGTCACATTGACATTTGTGTTTTAACACAAAGGTACGTTTCGTCTTTCAGGTTTGTATGCTTTGGAAGAACTGCTTGTTTGGTCAGTCGTATTACCAATTAACTGTACCGACGCAGTCACCGCTTACATTTACCTGTAGGTCGACCCAGCCATGCGTTCTCGGCTGGTGCTCTCTCATTCCTTTATTATTGTTCTTGTTTTTTGTGTCTTTATCAGTTAAATAAGATCTTTAGTTATTCAGTCTTTAGTATCCAGGGTTACAAGAGTTTAGTCCCAGACTGACAATTAGCAAATCAGTGCAACTCAAAATAAAGGAAGCAATGCCTGATGGCAAACGTTTGGATCAAATTTAATTAGTTTTAAAGTGGAAATGACTCACATTTCAGAACGTCTGTGGATATTTGAACTAATGACCAGGAAATTGAAAACGGGAGCTGTTTTTACACAATAAAAAAAATCTTCATTTCCAGTGCTTGCATGAATTAATCCTTTTCTGAATGTGTTAAGAAGTTACCTTGTTTAGTTTGCTAAGTTTCAAATATAAATTTAGCATTGATTACTCAGACACAAACAGGAGCTGTTTCAATGTTTGTATCAGTAATTAGTATTTTTTAAATTAATATGACACATACATTTTCCCATTTAATCTTTGACATACGGGATATGCCTGGTTAAATATACTATCATAAAATATTAATAAAAAAATAAAAATTACTAAAAAACAAAATTAATATATTTAGCATGTGGTTTGCTATATGGATTTTAATATGCCATTAAAGGCAAACTTTTCCCCTGTTGGTATTTACTTTTCCAATGTCCTGCTAAATTAACAGTTTTTTACTTTAAAAAGGCTGCTTGAATACTACCGTCATCTGTCGGCATCGTCAGCAAGCAGCGCTGTCGGATCTAATATGCATATACACATGTCCTAAAAATATTCTTACCAGGCAACTGTTTTTTTCAGATAACTATGACTATTTTGAAGCAAACCCCTTCCATTTTTGGCCCATGACCTTTCTGCCAATCCTATTCATTTTTTAACACTTTTTATTATTATCAGTATAAAATTTACAGGGTTATCATACTGGTTTTCTTTTCAAACATGATATCTGTGAAATTATACATTTTCAAAAAAATTCATAAAACAAATGAGTGTGTGAATTTACTACATTTCTTTTTTACTTTTTCACACATCCAAGTATTCTGTGACATTTACTTAGGAATGTGTGTTATTGGCTGCTTCTTTTATGAAGTTGGAGCATAATAGGTTTATTTATATTTTTTGATCAGTTTCTTTTGACCAGTTTAATATTAGTGAGTGTGTTACTAAAGAGGATCCTTAGAAATGCTTTTGATGGCTGGAATGTCCCGTTAAGAACTTCTACCAGACCCTGTGATTTTCTTTTCTTTTCTAATCTACTGTTCTGTTCATATTAATCGTCAAAAGAGACCTATTTCTCTTGGGACACATTGCTGTACTGTGAACTGGATTCCGTTACAAGCTGTGTCTGTTAGCTGACCCAATGTGTTTATCTGACGTATGTACTCTGCTGGTTGTAGTGGGTAAGTGGAGGAGCTATCCTTTTTTATTTAATTTCAGTCTTAAAGTTATGGAGGTTGTATAAGGATCCAGTAGGACTTCCAGCTACCAAGTTTGCTGTCTGCACATTATCATGTATGTTTATGTTTGTAATAATAAGAGAACATCCAGAATATTATAGTTTCCTTTATAAATAACCAAGTTCAATTTATGTTACAATTATGCCAAGAAGCAGAAGATTGCTATTTTACTCCGCTTAAGTATGGCCTGTATTAATATACATAAGTATGGATAGTGGAAAATATTAGTAGCAACATATTGAATATTGGTTTTTCCCTTTTTGTTTTGAAACAAAACTTGAAAAAGTGCTGCAGTAGAAACATGAATACCTTTTAAGTGCCTGTATTTGGCTAGTTGTTAACCACACTGATTTAATAACTCCTAAAATTGGACATCAGGGCCACGGTCAGTAGAGTATTCTTGTCTAGGGCTACTAGGCCAAGGGTGGCAAGTCCATGGTTGTATGGCACCTTAACCAAATTACTAGGGGCATGTTGCCCTCTTGTTTCCCTATTTTGTGATAGCTCTTAATGGGCTGGTTGGAGAGATCACTTATTTCCCTCGTAACTGGCCCATCTTTTATACATTCCATGTTAAGGTGGAGTATCCTCTCTTTGGGGCTTATCAGGAGAGTTGTGGTTTCAATTCCCTTCATTATTCATTATGATGGGCCAGCAAGAATGGCAGAGCTAACCCTGCATGGTAGATAAAGCAATGACTGAGGAGACTTTGAATAGGTCTCGCTGATTTGACTTTGCACTATATAGGACTAGCCAAACTTGTCCTATAGCATATGATCACTTGGGTGTGGGCCTTCATAATGCATAGTAAAGGAAATGGCAATCACAGCAATATTGCATACTTCCCTGACAACTCTCCCTGAAGTGGATAGACCTCTTTAAATGTGACCTTTAAAGTCAAAGATACCCTGTATATCGGTATATCGCAAATCCTAAATACACCACTGGTCAAGGTCATCAAAAGTTCTTGAAATTTCCTTAAATTTTGTATGCGTTTGCAGTAGATTTCATGCAAACAAACCATCTAGCTAGGTTAGACAACATCCGTTTTAACATAAATAACATAAATGTCTGGTTTTGGGGGGTTAGTTTACAGAGATGAGTTTAGCAAAGATTTGGTTTTATCATAGATATGTAAACAAGTGTCCATTAAGAGAAAGGAAAGCTTCACAGAAGGATTTTCCTGTTTATTTCGTGACTAATGACAATATGTAAACTCCAGTTTGAATGGAACACACAACTAAAGATCCATGATAAACATGGTTGCTTAGTTGGTTGTTAAATAACAAAATGTATCAGAATAAGACTTGGTAACCTTAATATAACCGACTTAATTCAGCAAGAGGAAATCCGGCAGACTTTAATACAGTAAAGGCTGTTTAGGCTAAATGGACACCAGTGGTCATACAAGAAAACTGACGTTGATCCTGCTGGGCATTCACTCATCTGAATTTGTACCTGAAGAAAGAAAGGGCACTAAATAGTACATCACCCTAAGGCATCAAAATTTTGATAACATTTTCTGCCTGGAGCTCTGGACATTTGTTGACAACTGAACCCAGCTGGTTCTATCATCCTTTGGTGCTGATTTAGGTTCAAGGTGAAATGAATTTACAGCTGCCCCCACAGGTCTGGTGGTAGAGGTGACACAATGTCAAAAAAAAAAAAAAAAAAAAAAAAAAAGGGGGCAGAACTTATGAAACAGTATAGCTGAGTTCAGCTTGAACTGCCTCACTATCTAAAACAAAGCATTTCCAATATCAGATTTATACCTTAGATTTATGCCCCTAGGCACCTTACAGGTAGAGTAAATAGCAAGATATGCCCATCTGCTGCCGTTCACAGCATGCACCCGGTCTTCTTGTACTTCTGCAAATACAAAATATACATTCACTATAGGGAAATATAGCAACAGGGACAAGTTGGGTGCAGTAGTATATCCTAGAGGTAGTCATGGCCCTTCAAATATGAATTTGAAGGTAGTCCCACTCAGAGTTACTTTTAACAAATGTTACTTTTTAATTTTTTAATAATTTCTCTTTTTCTCTGTGGAGACAACACTGTAACAAAATAAAAATACTTAGCAAGCTCACGCTTTGTCAGTGCACCTCCTGTAATAATAATTGTTTTGCATATAAATGTGTTTACTGCTGAATATTTTATATTTATTGCATGCAATATCAGTTAAATAAACCCGTTAGATTTTTTTCAATTTATTTACGGGAACACTGAATAGTTCAACGTTTCCTTGATATCAGCAAGCTGTTGCTTTATGCTTTATGGAATACTGAAATAAAAATAACATATATGACACACAGTATTGCAAACTTAGTGTTTATTTTTGTATATTAATCGACAGAATAAATTATAAAATAAGAATTTTTTTATGTCAACAAAAATAAAAAGCTTTGTTTATTCTGTGATCTGTGAAATTTTAAAGCGTAAAATGTTTCTTAGCAAATTACTATAAGAGAGTGTAAACTTTTATGGCGATAACATTAGGGCTGTAGCCAGTTACTTAGACAGTAAGCTCTATGGGCAGGAACCACCTTTACTAATGTATTCATAGCCATTGTACCCCAATCATCATGAATGTAGACCACTGTACATATTATATAAATGCACTTATTGTACCTCCCTTTTTACTGTACTATGTTGCCTCTTAAGAGTCTTCTCCCTAACCCATGAGTTTAGGTGATCCATTGGGGCATCTCATGGAGTTGAGTGCCTGGAGAATTCACCGTGATTGCTATGGATACTGCAATGTTCTTACCCAATGAGCAGTGTTGCTCAGAACTGATTTTCAAGAAATATCACATGGGTCTAAGGTTGTGGTTGACCCAGGGTTTGTCCATTAACCTTCTCAGCAAGACTTTTGGGGCATCTGCAAATGCAGAGAGGGTCCAATCCTGAATCCTACTGTTTTGGAGAATGAAAGGTACCAGTGAGTCAAGTTCTTACTTCCACATGTACAAATCAGTGGTATAATCAAGTATGTTGTTATACTTTTTTTTAAATAACCTCTGATATGGATAATCTTGTTAAGATGTTAAAGTCAAACAGAAGGCAAACATCTTTTTTTGTTTTGTGTTCAAAACACCAACTTTTTGTAGAAGGTACATTTGTTTTTGGAAGGAATTGAAATATAACCGCAGCCGAAAGTGGCGCTGCAGGTTAAAAAAGGTGCTGTGGACCATTCCGAAGGGATCACAGACTACTGATTGTGATGAAATACTAAATAAGAAACCATGCTGCCACTTGTATTATTAAAATCTAATTGTTGATTATAATTTCACATTTATTTGAATGACCTTAATTTTGTAGTCATCCATTTGGCACTATATGGGATTCACATTTGGCAGCGCAAAAGTAGAGAAATGTGTCACTCAATTCTACAGAAGGGCTTCTTGGAGCATTCATCAATACTCTGCATCTTGAAGGTACTTCCTAGTCAAAAGTACTTCCTGACACTTTAGCTTTGGTCAAGGTATATAAACTGTATATCGTGATGCTTTGATATGCTTATTATTACTATTATAGTTGAATTTTAATAGAATGTAAACTTGTAAAAGCATGGCTCTCTTCTCCATCTGTACCAGTATGTTTTTAACTTTTGTCAGCGTTAATCTCCATTTTGTTCCGGGTTAGGGTTATTGTCAGTTTAAATAATATTGTTTGTTTTTACCTCACTTTTTTATACAGCGCTATAGAATATGCTGGCGCTGTATAAATAAAATGTAATCACATTCAGCGATTGCTGAATCTTGATCCAAGCAGAATTCTAATTGCCTTTTGTAGTCAAGAAAGATTTTGTTCTACCTAAATGGCATAATCCCCAAAAAATAATTTAATGGGGATTTTTTGGTCTTCTTTTAGATCGAAAGAAGGAAGGATAGGTCTGTTTTCAACCTAAACGACTGTTACTTAATGTTCCAACAACTGAGCCTGTGCTGTTCTTTTCTTTCCCCTCAGCAATTCTCACTCATTCTTAAATGGTTAAAAGCAAGAGGTGTTTGAGTAGGACTCTATATAAGTCATACATTTCCTGCTTTCCTTCTTTTTTTTTTTGTGCTTTTTAAATCTCTACTGTGTGGCGGAAAATGCAAATACTAAGCATTACGTATTGCAAACGTAATAACCCAATAGTGGCAAAAGATTATTTCGGTTATCATATTGCTGTCAAACGTGTCTGGACACAAAACCTCGTACTTGATATTTATTATTCTCAACACTAAGTGTTGGTTAGGCTGACGTTCAAGACGGATAAGCCAAAATAGATTAGAAAGCAGTTTATTTTCAGTAATTCTAGCCATGTGCACTGCCTGCCCGCTCTCTCTCCCTTACAACTTGTATTCATTGAAATGACGCATGAATCATGTTTAAAGGATTTATAACAGGATTAAATACGTCTCTTAATTCATTTGTAGTAGTCTTCCTGTGCTGGGCTTGAACCCACTAATAAATAATGATGACCAGGGTTTGCTACTTGCCTTAATACTATGTAACTGGGGATTTTGTAGAAAACCGCCTTAAGTTCTCCAGTGTAAATATATCACTAGGGCTCTCTAACTGAAGTGCGTACATGATCTACTATTCCAATAACGTAAGGCTCCAGAAGCCCCCAGAAGAGCGCAGATACATCAGTCACGTATCTCTGTGTTATATATGTACGTATGCTAATAAAGCATCCAGCCATACCCAAGATCTTGAAAACATGCGTTAAGAAGCTTATGTTTTCTGTTGTCATTAAAGATTGCTGGAGAATCCATCCCTAATGACAAGTCATTTGGGAGGTCTATGGTGAAATGACATCATCAAAGGTCTCTACAATTTTTGGTTGATATGGAGCCCCTTGGACCTCCATCATAAAATACTCCATAAGTGATTATTTTCAATATTTTGAAGGTCAAATTTTAGAACCATCCAGGTTAATACTGCAAGTTCAGAAAAGAAAGGGGCTCAACACCAAACCGAATAACTTTAGGATGCTAAGGGGTAATCAAAGCCTAATACTGACTCATCTCAAACAAGTAACTGTAACCTGCGCGAGGCATCTGTGGTCTTGAGGTGAGCCAATAAACATATGTGGGTGTGAGGATGCCGTCCAATGGATGCTTCGCGCAAGTTATTTAAAGCGAAAATGTAGCAATCGCTACTTTGAAACGCATGCCGGGTTTTATTTATTTACACATTCTTTTTTTCTTTGGATAGGGCGGTCCCAGGATCTTTTCAGGCGAGACAGACTGGTAGATTTGGTCCTCTTTACATCTTCTGCCATGTACTGTGTTACAATGGGAGATCATTTTATATGCAGTTTAGGATGTAGGGAGCAGTAACAGGGTGAAGAGATATATATTTTGTCTGCCGCTAGTAACCTGTACGTAGAGTAAAGACTGCCCCCAGTTAGATGCATTGAATTGTTTTTTAATCTTATAGTCAGGAATACAAATTACGTTTTAATGGCAGGATTCTAGTGACTTGTTTGAGATAATACTGTGAGTGAATGTGTTGTGAGCAGTGTCGCTGCTAGCACTCATGGTTCAAAGTGATCGTAAAGCCTCTGGGCAATGTCTGTCATCTTTCATAGAGGATTAGTTAAGCAGTTAAAGATAGTATTTTTTTACATTACAAGGTGCTTTTCGTGTAGAGACAACTCAATAAACCCTACTTGCAAGTCAGATTTACGTGGATTGTTTGTACTTATTTATTTTGTACCATGCTGCCTGTATAAACCACACCATAGAGACATCTGGCCACCAGTGGGTTAAATCAGCAAGCATCCGTTAAACATATCTTCATGTCCTGTTCATTCTCACTAATAATGAAGTTATTGTTTGCCCGAGTGCAGGACTCATGATTCAGGGCATTATTCGGTTTTCAGTATGATCTCAGAATAATTGGAACATTTTTCTTGTATTATATGCAAAGCAATCCAGACAAGGTGTTCCAGTGAACTGCTCCAAATGTTATCAGCATGAACAGATCATTACTGAGGAGATGTGATTTATACACGTGGTGCTTCTAGTCGTCATAGCACATCCTTGGTACAAAGACCCCTAGTGCGAAACTTAACTGAAATTGGTGGGACGACAAAGGATACTTTCCTAAAGAAATTGATGTCAAATAACTAGGGTACATAAAATGCGAAGAAACTTTTTTTTTTTTTTTTTAAGGAAAAGGCTTACTTCTAAATATTTTCTCACCTTCTATTCAAAAGAGAAACTATGACTTTTTTTCTGTGCAGGCAGTCATCAGTCCACCAACATAATTACCCAGGTCAATAGGTGTGAGTTGAGATGATGCCTTCTGGTCAGTGTGGAACTAATAACATTGTTAGGCTTTACCATGGCGTTGAAAGCTTTTTTTGATATTGTTTTAGCGATATGCCTAATATGGGGGGCACATGTTAAAGAACAGTCAAAATGAATCAGATTACATTATAGTGTAATGTTTCCAAATAGCTCCTACCTTCTCTCCTCATCAATGAGGACACCTGTGGATATCTCACTGGCTTCCATATATGTTAATAGAGTTCAGTTTGCTTCCGCATAGGACCTAACCACGCGGGAAATTAATGCTCACTGGTTCCAGTGGTTGCCCACACGTGCGGAAACTCCCTGGTTCTCCCTGGTGACGGCTTTTTCATGAAGTTGATCTTCACAAAAAATAACTTCAGAAGGAAACTTACGTGTTATTAGAAGCCAAAAACGAATTATCATGAACTTGCCCCTCAATGAAACAAATAATATTTTAAAGTAAAAGGCTGGTCTTTTGAGAATCGTATTGGCAAAGTAAAATCAATGAACTTCTAAAGACTATATACTACCGGGCTTATCACATGGAATTCTGTAGCGTTAAGTTTTTATTTTTATTTGTAACCCTATACATTTGCTTAATTATCTATTTAATTATGTGATAGTTTTGGAATTTTACTTCTGCAAAGCTTCCTTCTTCAGAGTAACTCTATGACTTTTCACTAACAAGTTCTGAGCGAAAGTTCATGTTCCTAATTTTCCTACTGAAATTGGCATCACTTAAATGTGCGGCATCTTATAACTAAATGAAGCACTAGAAATATCATCATAGTACTATTACACGCCCAAACCCTTCCAAGAAAAAGAAAATCTTTAATCATGTAAAAATTTGCCTTCAGGGGATATTTAGGGAATGCTTATTTGACACGAACACAAAAGCAGGCACCGATAGGTTGTTGCCATAGAAACTGGAAAAAGAAAAACATACTATTTTTTACGTGCATGTAGGCACATGCAGGGTTCATGTGAAAAATAGTTGATTTCAACACAATATTTTTGCTCCTTTTTTTAAATGATTGTTCTTACTTTGTGTAACAGTTACATATTTCAGTTAGCATTAATGGCGTATTTACTGAAATCCTGCCATATGAAAAATGTTTCCAGGAATGCCGTCTCATACATGTGATTGTATAGAAAAATATATATGCTTGGTTTGGTTGGGTATATACCCTTTCAGTAGGAGTGGTTAAAACACAATGAAGGCTTTTGAAGCAAGAACATTTTCCGGTAGAGCTATCATTAAATCGTATGGAAGGACTTACATTTATTGGATTATTGAAAGTGTGTTATTGTGGATGTTAACCTGATCCACTTGTGTGGTTTTATCTGTACTGAACGATAAAAACCACTGTTTATATAGAAACATAGAAGTTGACAGCTGATAAGGACCATTCGGCCCATACAGTCTGCCCATTGTCAGTGATGTAGACACTTAAGCAGCCTTGGGTCTCATCTTCAGGATAGCTTTATGCCTATAAAACGCATGTTCCCCATAATGTATTAGCCTTTACCAGTTACGCTGGCAGGCTGTTCTACTTATCTAGAACCCTCTTATGAGTGTCAGGCCTATAATTGATAAAATTGTACTTGATAAAACACATTTCATTTACTTAATACACATACTTATAAACGGTTACAACCCCATATTACTGTTCAGGGGGCCACCTTATGCAGTACAGGATCCTTCTGCTAGTAAAACCACTCAAGTGAGTCATAAGGTTTTCCTCAACTAAGTAATTTAAATAACACAACTGTTATTTAACATACGAAAGCTGGTTCCATACAACAAAGAAAACCATGACAAGTTGTAATTTGTTCTTGTTGACAGCATTTCCTAAGGAATGAAGATTGTCATTCTGGAGGCATTTGGATGCAGGCTTCCTTTTTTGGTTTTGCCTTTGTTTTTGTATCATTATGTGTAAGTACAGTTCTTATAAATCTTAAAATAACAGTTTACTGTCCCTGAGAGCCTAAACAAAGGTGTGTATTAATGTACTCTGTGAGTACCTCAATATGCATTTCATTCTTACCATATGGAAAAGCTACAGCTTCCAACCTCTTCCATGGTCGGACAATGCTCGCCTTGAAGAAAAGCATTCCCATTGAACTTGAGGGTATCTTCAGAGATGATGGTATCATCATACCGCCCCACAACTTCTCTGAAGCAGCACTGGGGCGGACAACGGGCAAATCCATAAGGAGGATTCTGAAGAATCTCCTCATGCATTCGCAAGAGAGACACCACGTACATTTCTAGGGACCTCTCGGCTATCATATGCATTAAAGTTACACTTTTTTTTGTAACTTAAAGCAGCATTGGAAATATCATGGATAGTACTGTTGGATGGCCAATCAGTTCCTGGAGTAATTATTTAGCTTAATATTTTAGCTCATTCTAACTTCATTTTCATGTGACACAAAAGCAAGTACTGATAGAAGATGCCATCGAAACTGAAAAGTTGTCTTAAATGTTTCTATGTCATTCTTTTGTGATCAAACCTCCAGATGATATAATAAAATGACGGATCAGCTACAGGTTTTTTTTGGGTAGCAGAGTAGAGTGTCCAATTAATGTTTTATGGAAATGCATGTTGCTAACGAGAAATATAAGAGTTATCCCCCTCCCATCTTCCAGGAATGTCTTTTGCTTAGCCTGTCCCATATTACAGCTTGTAGATAGAAGTCTATATATAGAAGATTCTGTTTTATAGGACTTGGAACATAACTTTACTTTTCTCTTAAACCTGGGTAGAACCTTCATTATTTATATTTTTCTTCACCATCCTCCCTTTTAACCTTTTCTCCATATTATATCTTATAATAAGATTTTCATTATCAATTAGTTGATTTAGTCCGACTATAAGACTAAGATCCAGATCCCCGCAGTGCTACTGGGGACTTGGATCCTCCTCTCTGGCAGCCGGTGACCGTCTGCCCAATGGGCGCAGACTACCTCTGCTGCTGCCCGGAACTAATGCCGGGGCTTCTATGACAGATCGCTGGCGTGACATGACCTTCCGGTGCTCTGTCATAGCAGCCCCGGCAGAAGTGCCGTGCAGCAGCAGAGGTTGTCTAGGAGCATCGCACAGACGTCCACCGGCTGCCCCCACTAGACTCCAGAGAGGCTGCAGCACGGGGGGCATGTCTGGGGATGCAATGGTAAGTCTGGGGTGGTATATCAGGGGGGCAGAGTGGCATATAGAGGGGTATTATGGCATCAGGGGAGCAGAATGGCATATCTGGGGGTTATAAGGCATATCTGGGGGCCAGAGTGGCATATCTGGCGGGGGGGCAGAGTGGCAAGCCTGGGCTCAGATGTGCAAAACTGGGGGGCAGGTTGACAAATAAAAGGAAATAAGTCATAGTTTTTATTAAATATAAAAAAAATAGTTTACATGTGAATTAATATTTACTAGAAAAACTTTGTAAGGTATTAAAACCTAGTTTAAGAAATATTGTGTTTGGTAAAATATAGCTTTTATTATGTCAGTAAAATAAGAAGGCAATTAGAGAAATGCCGTTGTAATAGAGATAAAAGTGTTGTGTGCACAAAGTACAATGACACTCGTTAATGTAAATTTAAAGTTTTTTATTCTGCTGTTTGGTTTTTACACCCAGTTTGTTCATTTAATTATTTTAAATAAACAAAAAATATTTTGGGTTTTTCTTTATATCCGATTAATAGAAAAAATCGTCCAATTAATGAAAATAATCGTTAGTTGCAGCCCAAATATATTCCCAAAAATACATGGAATTCACATTTTTGTCACCACAGCCTGGGTAGGATCATACCACCAGTACCTGGTACATATCTAGGAGAAGTCAATTTCACAGTGACAGTCACAAAGCTTATTAGTCACAGCTCTTGCCTATTGAATACTTTATTTTAAAAGACTCACTTGATGGGCTAATTAATGACTAGATAGATAATAATGGGGCTGTCATAGTAATATCAAATAAAAAACCTGTTTTGATGAATTGCAGATGCCAAACTGAAATGTTTATTAATCACGCTTATCTTTTATGATGAGATGACTATTATGAAGTGTGTGAACTTTCGTGTTCTACACACTCGGCAGAGGTGAGAGGTCTCTGAATGCGATGTGCTAGGCTTCTAGCAAAAACCTGAGTGTTAGAAAAACGCACTTACTGGTGTATACTGGTGGAAATAGATCGACCTGCACGTGTTAGTGTATTTATGTGACTAGATCTATTTAACCCTTCTATCTTTATCACAATAGACTCTAGCAACCTTAAATGGTGCTTCTATTATAAAATCGTTGTGTTTGTAATAACCTTCAGCTGTGGGTTTTTAAAGTATCCACTCGCTGTGGAATATATTACCAGTATTGTGTGCATGCAATGACGGTCTCAGCAAATATTGATGTGATATTGATGGGCAGCATGCAACTTGTACTACTCTCAGCCATACAAGAGCCTATGCCAAATAAAAGGCTTTGGAGCAGCAGATAGATGCCCACCACCTGCCAGGCTCTACACGTGACAGTTTCATACTGATAATAATAGATACAGTATGAAGTAAATGGTGTCTGCCCAATTTGCTGCATGGAGATCTACAATTAGCAGTGTAGGGTCAGGTTTGTTATGGAATAAGAAGAGACGTTCACCACTATACTGGTATTTTCACCCCTAAGTCCGACAAAGATATTTATGAGCCCTCTGTAATCCTCCTCTTTTTTTCTTGAAAAATTTTGGGTTTTTTTACATGTTAAATGGTCTATGTGACTGTATCTTGGCATGGTACCAGAGAGAGTTGTATAAGATACATTTATAAGTGGACCATCATTAGGAGATGAATACTCTTGTTGGTATGCAGAGCCAAGATCACGGGCAGCTCTGAAGAACTTGGAAAACATTCCAGTTTAGTTATGGCCATTTATATCGGCCGCGTTCATACTTGACTAATAATAAAATCCTGGAATTTTAGGTTCAGGTTGTTTATTCATTTATCTAAATGATTGTCGCGAGAGTTTGGTGCTCGGAGTGCTATTGTACAGTAGACTTTACTTTTCTTATTTTTTTCTTATTATTATAATAATTACAATCCAGCAGATTCTGCAGTTCATTCAGTGATGTTATACATAAAAATGACATGCTAAAACAAACAGAGACCGAATGCGACAATGACTGATGTATCTTTTGTTCCGTCTTCGTTGAATGTTTATACAGCTTTCTTATATTCTCTTTCAAAGCTTTCACAAGTTAACACGTTTTATCATTATGTGCCATTATAATGAGAAGCTTTCAGAAATCACGAGTCAATGTATAGTATGTATTGTTACAAGACATGTCAAACATAACGAACCACTTAAAGCACATTAAGATTTTAATTTTATCCTTCCATGTTGTACGTTTTCCATACAGACCATGTCATTTGAATTTCCAATGGAAAAAATGTTCTCTAATCTTAAGCAAT
This sequence comes from Spea bombifrons, assembly GCF_027358695.1. Taxonomy (NCBI): domain Eukaryota; kingdom Metazoa; phylum Chordata; class Amphibia; order Anura; family Pelobatidae; genus Spea; species Spea bombifrons. The sequence goes on from NC_071087.1 coordinate 152,208,526, forward strand.
AATTGCTGCTTGCTTTTAGATGAAGCCATTGTACCTAAAGTATACTACTTAATTTGTGTGTATTTACTTTACACCTTGAGTTATGAAAGTAAATTACACAGTTTTCTAAAGAAAAACAAAGCCGTGGCACTTACAATTTGCCTGATAACATCACTAGTATTTTTAACCTATGGAGTTCTAAGTTGGTGAGTGGCGTATGAGTTTTCCATTGACAGCTCCATGGAGCTGAGTGTTTACCCTTTCCAATGCTGCTACGTGAGACAAGTGGCCATTATTCAAAAACAGTAGACTGGGAATGAGCACCATTGCCGGGACTTCTCCTGGATGGGCACAAGGGCCTACAGGGATCCCGCAGAGCACTCCTTCCGGGGGGCTTACCATATGAAAGGCTACCGAGAGGGCTTATCTTTTTTTTGCCATAAAAATGTAGGCATAAAGTTTTAAAAAAAAATGTAAAATATATTAAAAATAGTAAGAGAAAAGAGAAACTGACCTAGAGAATAAGGATAACAGAGCTTCACTTGGAGAATTAGGGTCAAAACTGGAGACTTGCTAGGTATGTTACCTCATGTCACTGTCAACCAGGGCCAGACTGGTAATGATGAGACAACCCTAGCACTTTGAAGCCAGAGACCGCCGGATGGGTTTTTATGCTCATTTATCGCCCGATAGCACATATCCCGCCGCAGCCTGCACGCTGGAGCAGCAGATCGATGAGTGTATGACGCTGACGGACAGGCCTGCTGTCAACAGCTGATCATGTACTGTTTGTGGCTTAATAAATAAAATTCAACCTCCAAACCAACCATACCTGAATTTATGTTTTGTTCTATCGCATTATTTTCCTAATTCTTAATTTTTTTACCATTCTCGTACGCCATTTCAGTCGACATTAACAAAAGCAGTGGCGAATTCATACTATGTTTATCCTTGCCAAAAAATTCAAGAAAATGTAAATATATTTAAAAAAAAAAAAAAGAAAATCGGAAATGTCCTCTAAAAAGCTCTATTTTTCAGTCCTACCTCCCAATACGGCCGCTAATCCCTTGAATGCGGAGAGTAATAACGGCATATAGCTAACCTCCCCTGCCTCTCATTAAGTATTATTTTTCTAGTTGCCTGAGAAACCCCGGGTCGTTCTCATTTTAGATTGATTATCCTGTGAGAGAGGATCCGCAAGCTATAGCAGATCTGCGTCAAGGATGACCTTAAAATGTACATAAGATCTGTTCACTTAAAAAGACATTAAACATTGCCGCTACAGAAGGACGTCAGGAGTTACCGCTCTAGACAAATAAATCTTAAAATATCTAATACGTTACTTAATCGTTTTTAGCCAGCAGATTTATGTTTGGGTAACAGATATACCATTTGTTTATCTGCTTATGATATAATCCTCCTATATGAGCCTTCCAAGACCGTATGCGGGATTCTCTGCTATGTTAATGTTAGCAACAAAATCCTGTATTTGTATAAAGGATAAACCTATGAATATGTATCGCCTAATAATTCCACTTTGTATCCTGTTACTTCTCACTAAAGTAGTCTGCATGGAGTTTTAAACTAAGTAAAACAGAACTAGCTTTCACTGCACTTAAGGCTTTATCCCTATATCCTTAACTTAAATAAAATCAGGAATACGTTTTGGCTTTAGGTTGACTTCCTTGGCTTATAGTAAGCGCAAATGATGTCATCATTTATTTCACTGTGAAATGTAATAAAAATGTGATTTGTATAAATGTACTGTTTCCATTGAATAAACCATATATATTATTCTACACATCACTACCTGAATGCTTGGAACTATATAAAGAAATAGTAATCACTAATCAGCATCATCATGCAAAATGTATGGAACCTATGGGACCACGAGTGAGAAATCTAATTTTTAGTTGTTTTTTTTATCAAAGGAGTTTTTTTAATCAAAGAGGTTGCTGAGGGTATGGATTTTTCAAGAGTAACTGATAAGCGCTCACATTGATGTGCCTTTTAATCAGCTGCCATATTAAATGTAATCACGGCTGCTTCTAGTCCTCTGGATCACTAAATGCTTAACGTCTAATATTTTTTTTTTACTGTCCTTTTATAATCTTTGTCTCAAATAATATCTACAGATATCTAGATATCTGTCCACGACAGCCAACAATAACATGTAAATCGGCAACATCGAGAGATCTGATCGCTGACCATAACACACCCAATCCCGAGTTGGTCCACGTTTGGTGATGGCTATATGGATCTCTTTTTCTTGATAGATTATACATCTAGAAATGTCTTTCTTTTGTCTTTCGATACTTGTCTCCAAACCTCTAACATTATTGGGGCATCATAGCACATCGTATCAGACTCTAGTTTTTGTTCTGCGCTGCTTGGATGACAGAAGTAGGATCTGTGGTAAGGGGGAGATGGTTCAAAAGCTGATATTACCTTCACAATTAAGAAGGTAATAAGATAAGAATATATAAACAACATAGATTTCACCACTGTTTTCGACCGGATTATATTAACCACATTCTACGATAAATTGTCCATGTACTGAACCCAATTATCTCAGTTCCAGACCATGACCTGTAAATATATTAATATTTGTGCTCCAAATGAGTGTGTTAGCTACTAAACAGAGCAAAGTAAATAGCAGTGATACAACTGGGAAATAAAATGAAAGTATTCACTTGGGAGAAACGATAAAATAGTCTGTTTATTTAAATAGCATGGGTTGCATTATTATGGGGGTTGTATGACTATTTGTGGGCTGTGTCACATATTTGGCCCAAACTACAGATTCATTCAGTGACAGTGTGCTCCCTGGAGGCTTCACATTAAACTAAAGAGAAACACTAAGTAATCAAAGACTGCTGAACCAAACAGCACCATGTAGTTATCACCATATACAAGAACTTCCATAGGTTTATTCTAATTGTAAAAACGTGCAATGTCAACATTCTTATTACCTATAACGCCTGGTCCACAGAGATGACATTTATTGTCAAAGGTGATACTTCTTGTTGTTTAAACATAAACATTCTCTGATCTCCCTAACTGGCCCTTGTATACAACACAGCATGCTTGGGATGCAATAAATTGCACTACGTGCCTTTTGGAAAGAGAGTGTCTGCATAAGAACTCGTACCCCGGTGCTCCGCACTGATGGGGATGACCCAGGACCGGGGAGGTCAGGACAAGGGCAGCTACCAAGTTAAATATACCACTACTTGTCAGCTTTCATACATCACTACAGCTACCAAGACAAACTTTCCTGTAAAACCTAAAGCCTACTGGGTCCATACATTGGTCTGATCAAACTAATGGAAATGGAACAGTTTCCCATCAGTAGTGGTAGAGGCCAATACAGCGATGGAATAAAAACATGCGTGGTGTAGGCATAAAGCTATTTTTGAAGACACGACCCAGGACTGATTAAGCAGGACATGAATGATAGACAAGTAAAGGGTCAAAATCCGATGAGACAAAACAGAGAAGGCAGATAACCACAGTAGTGGATACGCTGATAGCACAGTACATCTGAGCACTGTGAATAGGAAAAGACACAGATTTATAGGTACCCCCTCTGACATCATTATTGTACCTAATTCCATTAATCTGGGATTTACACTTACTGTCCCTTTAAGAAGCTGTCTGGTGCGCCTGTGTGCTCCTAGAAGGCGGACGAGAGACGGAAACAATCCTCCATCTTGGTCGCGACGGCCGCATTAACGCAGGGCCCCTTAAGCCCGCCGCAACTGCGACCGGGTCTGCCACTCTAAGGGGCTGGGAAGCCCCCACCAGGGCCGGCCTTAGGGGTCTGCGGCCGCACAGGGTTTAAATTAAAACATCGGGGTTTTTTTTTAACTTTATTTAACATCCTCCATGTTAAATAAAGTTAACAAAAACTTTATTTAACATGGAGGATGTTAAATAAAGTAAAAAAAAATACAATGTTTTAATTTAAACCCTGTGCGGCCGCACACCCCCTGGTGGGGGCTTCCCGACCCCCTAGAGTGGCGGACCCGGTCACAGTTGCGGGGGGCTTAAGGGGCAGGTGCCCCTTATTCCCTGCGTTAATGCGGCATAGGCCCAGTCAGTCTGGTCCTGACTGGGCCTATTTTAAGGTAGGAACCTGGAGCTGCAGCTCCATCAGCCCCTAAGTCAATCCGGCCCTGCAACGGCCCGGCCCACTGGGCAAATGCCCGGTGTGCCTGATGGCCAGTCCGGGCCTGCTTACAATGTAGAGAAAGTTGGGATATATTTCCCGCTGTTAGGGATATACTAGTGCGACTGTGTCTAAGTATTGCAGGAGAGGGACTAGGAAAGGTGTGTTCTGTCTTCATCCGTGTCTCCTTGTCTCTTCTTTCTTCATCAGCTTCTCTGTGAACTAGGCCTCCCAGGGTGAAAACTTCTCCGAGAGGCCAGAATAATAAATTCATTTCAAAATAATTCTGTTTATGCATTTTTATGTTTTGTCTTCTTTTCGGTATATTTGAAAGATAGTATCCTTAGCTGATCATGTGGGAATTAAAATGATCGGATAATGGGTCGGTTAAGTCAGTAATTACCTGGATCAATGCCCTTTGACACCATTAAACATGCAAATGTAATTGCCTTTCTAGACTAATTAATGCTTGTGTGCCTGCCTGACTTAATTGGAAGACATTCACTTTACGGGTATACGTGGATATTAGAGAGTTAACGGTTTTCAGCAAACTTTCTAGTAAATGTGTAATATAATGTTGCTGGTGTATATGTGATGATTGCCGGTAATTGTTTATTTAATGTGTGTCCGGTTTGGTAATCACTGACTTGGGAAATTGATTATAACATTTTAAAGGAATTTCTTGTCTATCACCAGAGAGAATATCTAAACAGAAGTATGGGAAAGGCCTACGTGATGAATAGTCCACTTCTCAATAATGTATAAAAAATACATTAATGAGCACGGTGGCACATGCAGATAATACTTTTATATATATTAATGAGGCCTCAATGTAATAAATAGCTCAAATGTCTGACTATATCATATCATTATTTTATTCTATGGCTTTACTAGTAAACCTGGAGGAAATTCCCAGATCCGTCATATTAGCAGGGGTGAGGAGTCATAGGTGGGAAAAGGACACGTTACCAAATATTTAGTCTATGGACGTAAATGATGGATTTAAGAATTTTAAGGGGAAACCACATTTCTCAAAATAATTACCTATAATTATTTATTTAATATGTACACATTTTTTGTCACTTTTTGTCTAGAGAAACCAGTTATTTATTTTGATAAGAATATTGCCGATAAATGTTTACGTATGGCCAAGTAATGATGTTACAAATGAACAGCTTCTTAAGTTCTTACAAACCAAGGTTGATTGACAAGAAATAAATATAAGTTGATTTCCTAGACCACGATTTAACCCAAAATGTTATGATCTCTGGTTTTTGAGAAATAGTTCCCATGTTCAGCGAAATAATGTTGCTTTAAACCCTTAACCCCTGGGTGTCTGCCTGGGTTAGTTTAACGTGAACTTGGAATCCAGAGAGGATTTTGATTTTGTGATTTTATTTAAAAAATCAATAAATAAAATTTGCGAGATATAATGTAATTCCCAGTGGATAAAGGACTATGTATTGTCTATGTGAAGTCGGCAAAAAAGAAAAGGTTAATTACATGCCGAGTAACTGTAATATAATAGCATTACTGTAGAACCTTCAAAAGCAGAAGACAAGTAAATATACCTCCAGCTTAATGAAGGACTATAACAAGCATATATATTAGTATTAACTTTCCTAATAAGACTTAAGACAAGTGATGCAAATCCTCAAGAGAAGGCTAATCATATAATTCGAGAACTGATTAAATCATAGTCATAGATTATAAACCACAAGTAGGCTCAGATCAGAAACTCGGTAGTTTATGGTTAATTCATATACATTGATTCAGAGCGCAATAATTCAGTGTACGGTTACCAAATTCAGTGTACGGTTACCAAACCGAAAATAACTAAAAATATCATCTGAATTATTGACCAGCTTGGAGAGCCAAGAAATGCAAGATTAGTAGAGAGTAGAAGACCCTTCATTAGATTTACAACAAGCTATCCCAGCAAAGTACCAAGTCAGGTGGTCCATTCCTGCCACGTAGGGGAAAAAGTCCTTGTTTTATTCTGACAGATCTATGGAACCTGTTGGGTTCCAGCAGTAAGAAGTAACAATGATTACAATTAACATTTCGGTAAATGCCCCAGAGGCACAATAACCATACGCAACCCTTTTTACAGAGGCTTGTGTCCAGGACACTTTGCCTATCCGTTTGGGGACTAGTTGTGTGAGAATGTATTTTCCATGAATTTTCTCAGACAAGATGCTCCCTGTAGAATAGATTGGATCAGTAATGAGTGAAAAGTCATCATCTTCTCCTTTTTTTAAATGTTTGGGACAGAGCTTCATTTGGCATTCTTTTCCAAAACTTCCTGTGAAAATATTTGCTGTGCAGCTTACATGTAACAGAATCACTGCTGTCTGCTAATACAGAAAGCAGCCACTATTGAGTTTAGGACAAAAAATTTTTCCATTTTTTTTTTATTTTAAATAAATTATATTAGTTATCAATAAATCTACGTGGTCCCTTTAAATTTACATGGTGTCCCTTTTGTAAATGCATGAGGGGCTCTCCCATTTGCCCCTTCAAGCAACCAATCAGTGGCAGGAACCCAGATCCTGCATGGCAAATAGCTGGGGAAGAGGAAAATACATAAAAGGGGATTATACGGAATTCTCTCATAGGGACTTCATGAAAATTTAAAGAGACCAATCAGCTGTCACATACATTAATGCGCATATAATGGCTGGAGTGTCCCATTTGGTTCTTGTATATACTGCTGTTCAAAAGTTTGGGGTCACCTAGAAATGTCCTTGTTTTTTAAAGAACCGCAAATTTGGTCCAATAATAATGTTAATAAATGATTATTGTAGCTGGAGACGCATGATTTGTAATGGAATATCTTCACAGACATAGAGAGGTCCTTTATCACTCCAATCACTCCTGTGTTCCAATGGCACGTTGTGTCAATCCAAAAGGCTAATTAATCGTTAGAAACCCCTTTTCCAATTATGTTACAGCTAGAAATATCCTAGTTTTCCATGAAAACTGTTAAGCGACCCCAAACTTTTGAAAAGTAGTGGATATGGTTGAGAAACCTAAGTCTAGAAAGGAGAGTCACCTTTTAATTGCACAAAACCCAAAGCTTCTTTTATTTGTTTTCCTCGCACATTTCGGTTTCATGTAACCTGATTTATTGATCTGTTGGTAAAGTTACAGTTCCTGATAATTCAACTTTTGGACCTTGGCACTGCCTTTGATCCACATGCGGGTAATTATAATAATCTCCTGTATGTTTGCGGCAAATTAATTATTATGTAATTGGCCTTTCCTGCAGTAATAAATCTAAATATAATCTGATTCCAGTGAAACGTGAGAATGTTTTCATTGTGTTACTGTGATTTTTTATGTTGGTCGAGTTGAACTGATGTGTTTATAAGCAGCCAAACTAAATGCGGTTTGTGTTTTTGTCTCAGACCTCCAGCGTTTGAGAGTGGATTTCCCGTAATGTTGTTTTGTTGCTAGAAACAGTAGCAAATCTTGTTGTTTAAAAGGCCATAAACTAACAGATTGTGTGACAGGCTTCATCAATATGTACAAAATATTTATACTGTGCTCTTGAAAAAAGTGAGCAATTTATGAGCTTTTTAAGGAGGCCCAGTAACAGATTTCTTACCCAGGTTGCTTTCCCTTGGACGCCAAGATTTATATATTGTCTAAAATGTTGTATAGCACAAATTAAAATATATGGTGTGAACAGGTTTGGTTTGCATGAGATGTGTCACATTACATATAGCTTGAACAAATGTAGCTGTGGAAAACAAAAATTTAAAGCATAAGCATAAAAAGGTAATTAAAGTGATAAAATATGCTGATTATTCTTCCCAAATGCTTTTGTCATTTATATGTGAAAAAACAGGTATTTGGGTTATGTTAATGTAATTCAACAGTTTCTGGTGTCTGTGATGTCCATACCTAGGACCTCTCCAGGTTTGATCCAGAGTCTCTGGGTGTAGCATTGCTTTCCCTGGTCACTTTCCTCTTTCTCCAAGCACACTCCCTGCCCACATCCCACTCTACTCTCTGTCCATTTATGACTGCCTGGGACTAGCCCTGCCTTCACAACTTGCTCACACCACCTACATGTCCCCCAGGTCACCAAAAATCTTCACAAAGGGCTAGTTCGACCTTGACTGTCCTGGGGAGGCAGGAATGCAGCAGAGTCAAGTAATGTGATGTTACGTGACCATGCTATGTTTGTGTGTGAGCATGAGTGCGTGAATGGGCTGCTTTGGTGATAAGATCACATTTCATACTTTGCACCAGAATTACTTTTTATACATCATCCCCAATATCGTCTCCTTGGCTTTATACAGTTCTTATGGTCCATCAAAACATCTCAGGTTCATGATGTTCCACAAACGTTTCTGCACCCTTCGGCCATAGACAATAGGCACTTTGTCCACGAACGCCCACACAACCCTGTTTTCTGTTTTTAGACACTGGGAAGCAGTACGAAAATGGGATGAAGCGATCCAGTTAACGCCAGAGGATGCAGCTTTGTATGACATGAAGTCACAGGTGAGCTGTGTTCCATTTTTGTACTGTTCATGTCTCTGAAGAAAGCTCCAGATCAGATGATGCATGCTGGTTTCCAAAAGCATGAAAGGTGGAAACTTTTTGTTACTATTGTTATTGTGAAGCTGTATGCTTTTGTGCAGAGGATTGAAATATAACCACTGAACTGAGAAGATACACTTAGAATTTTACATATTAAACCATGATAAGGATGTCTGAAATTTCCCAGATGTATAGACACATCGTGTAAGGCTTATCTGTACCGATTTGTGTGACGATACCTAGAAAGTATTGGCACGATGCACGGCTCATTAAACACATTAGCCAGCGGACTCCACCATGGGGTTTAGTCCAAAAATGAAGAGGTGCTGCCTTTTCCCTGCAAATTATTCGTGGAAGCTGATACAGTTAATGTGTGGTTATTCTTCTCAGGGAAATGATCATGACACTGGTAATCTACTTTACGAATGCGTGTTATATTTGGTACAGCAGTGATCATGCCAACCCTCCACTTTCAGGAATTGGTTTTATGTCTGTGTTGCCCTCTTCTCTGTTTTATTCTTTATTTGCTTTCTATACTTGGAACTTCTTTATTTAGTTTAAATCATCTTTTAATGGAGATAACTGGAGCCTTTGGAGTCGTCTGCTGTCTTCTTACAGTGATTTATGTTGCTTCTTGTGTACATTTGTTAGCCTCTTCTGTTATGAGTTAATTCACTTTAAATTTACAAGTCTAATGTTGACGGATTCTTAACCTCACATAAGACTATTGTGTGCATGTGATGCCCGTTTCAGCTTTGTTAAAGTGGTTCAGCATTCTGTCATTTTTATACAAGATGCAGAGAGGGAGAGAGACACCCGGAAACGACCGAAGAGTTGAAGTCGCAGATTTCAACTTCCCAACTCCGGTATGTGTTATAAAGGTCCAACCCCATTGTGCAGGGCCAGACTGGTGATCAGGCCGTCTGATATAAGCGCAGCGTACGTCTTGATATGCATATGCATGCATTTTAATGCTCGTGCAGCATGCGGCTAGGCATATCCAGCCGGTGGAGCAGCAGATCCGGTGAGCGTGTGGCTCGTCTGGTGTGCCAGATGGCCAGTCTGGGCCTGCTATTGTGCTTCTAGTATTTGCAATGGGAACCACTCGGCTGTCATATACATTAAAGTACATATGATGGCTGGAGTGTCCCTTCAACATGCTAGAGACTGAAATTAATATTCAATTGAACAGCACTTTTAATTTGTTCTGTTCATTCAAAATATGTAAAAACCTTGTTGTGTTCTAACCTGACTTATATGGAGTCAGCACTTTAAGATGAGAATCATCTGACATGAGAAGTGAAATTTTGTAATTAAGGCAAATTAAAATAGCTGAAATAGAAATGACAAAGAGAATTGGATTGTTTATAGACTCCCACCGCAATTTACTTCTAGAGCCATGGTTACATTCTGTAAGCCCGGCAGAAGGAATCCCTGGTTCTTACTTCTTCCCATAAGGGATAATTCCATTATTTGTTTAAGTTTAAATATTTCCTGTAAAACAGAATGATAACAGCTACTCACACATAGTTTTCCCAAAGAGTTGACTTCCTGAAAAGTTTGCGTGCGCGAGTTTGAAACCTTTGCATTGAGACTGATAGGGTTGGAGGCGATAGATCACAGCTTGGTGTGAATATTCTGTGTTTAATTTATTAAGTATATGGTAGTTTTTAACTTTCTACATTTCCTTTAAATGATTGCCAAACAGGATGGCTACATGTTCTCCCCTGTTTTATGAGGGTTGCAGTAAGCCGAGGGTAACTGCACAGTAGACATTTATAATATTGGGTAACAATATTTAAGCTTTATTATATGTTGGTGCTAAATAAATGAAAGATAATAATAACAATAATAATAATAATAATATTGTGGGGTAGAGAAGGTGATCTTGGTACAAAGTAATGTTATCACCATGTAACCGATACGGTGGTCCTGCTGATAATTGTTATTTTTTCTTATATACCACCAGCATGATTATATTTTTTTTATTTTTTTTAATAATTATTAACCTTATCGCAATGCTGTTTATTTTTAAACATTTTCCTTTACTCAATAACATTCTCATCTTAAAACTCAGATAGCTAAGATAAGCCTTTTTTGTTCCCCCTTATTTTTGTTTCTGTTTTGGGAAATTCGGAAGTCTATTTTATGTCAGTTTTACCTTTTTTGTTGTAAGGTTCTGTAGAGAATGCTTAAAATGAAAAATATACAAAATAAAATACAAACATGAAAAAAGCCAGTGTTAAAGGAGGAGAAAAGAGCCCTACTCCAATGAACTAACAATCATTATTTATGATTTTTGTATTTCGTAAACTTTTTAAAACTTCAATTCTCAGCATAAGATAAACTGTTAAAATTTTAATTGGGGTATGAGAGTATTAGAGTACTTAGGTGGAGGAGGGCAGACTTAGACTTTGAATAGGAAGGCTGGATAGCCCGATTATCCCCTTTGGAGATACTGGCTCATTCCATACTCATACTCATTCCATTCCTGCTGTAGTTTGAGCTCCGCTCCCATTGTGGAAGAGAGATCTGGGCATGATGCTTTTATGGAACACATTTATGGGGCGATGAAGGGAGGCAGGAGCCGTAACGCTAAGACGCTCTCCTCTCTGCCCCCTTTCTGTTTCTTCTTCTTATCGTGTCCATTTTTTATTTTTATTCCATTTTGTTCCTTTTTATGATTTGTCTTTTTGATGAAAATGAAAATGCATCTGTTGACTGTATAATCTTGGCATACGGCGGAATGTATTTAATCTGAGAGATGTTGTAAAGCTGTTGAGAGCTGTTTTACTACAAATGTAATGTTCCGCATACGCATTCTGCTTATGATGAAGTTGTGTGATGCTGCAATAAAATATAATTAACAACATTTGTTTTAATTGAGGCTGGTTGTCTGCACGATGAAGTTTGCAAAGCTGCTGAGGGTATGCAAATATCCATCTTTAATGAGACCGATTCAGTACCTCCTAGGTCCCTTTTTGGCACCCAAATCCCTCTGCCCCCCTCCAAAGTCCCTCTTTTTTTTAGGAGCTCAGAATGTTTGCTGGGCATGAGTGTATAACCGTGTTCTACATTGGCATTTTTAACCGCACTGCGGAATATGATGGCGCTATATAAAACAACAAATAATATAAATAACAGTAAGAGAGACAGCAGAAAATAATTTCTCCATGTTTTAGTTAATACATAATAGCCTATCAATTGATCAGAAAGTCATATATGAAGTCTTTATTAAATCCCTGCCCCATTCCATGGCTCTAACACTTCCAACTCACGTCTTCCTCTTTGGATATTTGACATGTTGGGAGATGATTTTTACATGGCTTCGTGGTGCTGAGTATGTCCTCTTAAGCTTGTTATACAGGATTATTTTTTTATAAGTTAATATAAATTTCCCCTTTTGAAGTTTGCTGATCGTCACTCGTTTCTGTTGAATCATTTTATTACACTAAATGAGTTTTGAGGTCCGTGGTTTTTTTCGGTAATATGGACGGTATACTTTGATCTAAAACAGGAACCGTTATGTACGGTAATACTATGTGTTGTGTTATTATTCTGCTATGGTTTTGTATTCCACAATGTCTATCCTATGGTCTTTATACAGGAAGACATTTTTAAGTGTCCCTGGCAATTAAATACATATTTGGGTTTGTGCTGCAAACTCTCAGTTTGGATTTATTTCTGTTAATTAAAGCTACCGTTCCACTTGGGCATTGAGCAGCACTAGGGATGATGTGTATATTGCTGAATTTAGTGACATATGTGTTATATTCTGCAGAGAAGCTGGAACAACACCTTTAAGATGAAAGTCCTTGCAGTTTGTGCTTCACAGTGTTTTATGTGTCAAGTTGAGTACTCTTTGTGTATCCAACGTCATCTGGGTAGGGTGCAGACAGCTCTTTATTGAATACCTCACATGATTATGATCAACCTTTGTTCCACTGAGAATATCCTCAACAGGGTAAGGCAGTTCCCCGGGGTAGTCCTTATTCTTCAAATAGGGCCCCGCTTCTTGCATGGGCAGGGGTCGGTGAGGTCATGTAATGCATCGTTACGTGACCAGGCTGTAGTAGCTCGATCACTTTGCACGCAAGGTGAGTGATTAAGTGAGTGTGTGTCAGAGTAAGGGCATGTGTTAGAATGATTGTCTGTGTGTATGTGTGTGAATTTTGTGTGTTAGTGGAAGGAAGAGCCGGGCTAGAAGGTCCCAGCCCTCCTCTGATCCTCAGAATCTTCAATAAAAAGAGAATGTAAGGTCTAATGATTGTTTTTGATTCTATATAAGTTATCAAGAAAGAAAGTTTAATTTTAATTTGGAATGCAACAAGTGTGTCTTCTCTCTCTCAAATGCCTGTTCTTAGAGCAAGTTCCACCTGCATATCTGAAAGTTCCGTCTTGTGTTTTACTTCTCTTGTCTTTACAACTGTTATGATAACTTACATTCTATTCATTGGTGTTACGCATTGAGCGGGACACGTGAGTCTATTCATCTACTCAGCCCCGGTGGCTAACAAACCAGGCTTTGTATATAAAAAGCAGAGCTGTAATGTGTCACGTTGGGCACAAAAAGTGAAGTTAAAAGCATTCCTTTAATAATATTTTGGAACAATTATGCTCCGTGTAAGGATGGAAACCGAATGTGTAACCTGAGATGCTGAAGCTGCTTAAAGAGATGGGTTCAACTGACATCCCAGCAAGTATTAAAGGAACTCGCTCATACAGTAAATGACATCTCTACTGACTTCCAGTAAGTAAAACCCATCTGTAAATTGAAACCCTGATGCCGGAAAAACTGTAAACTGAGCAGTGACAATTGTTTGGTCTCTTTGTAAAAGTATGGCATGTTATTCATTTCAAGATTTTTTATTTTTTAAAAAAAATATGGTTATAACGAAACAATCGTCCAGGGAATTGCAGAAACCACACAACAAGAAACCTGCGGTGAGGTTCGCAGGGGTAAAGTGCCGTAAACTCGGCTTTTGGCCGGCTTATGTTGAAGAAAAAAACATTTAAGGGAAAACACTTGAAGAAGTAAAGGAAGAAATATGCAGCCCTTATGAGTCAAGCTGTGCTGGCAGGCAGCAGTATTCCTAATAGCATCATCTGCTCTGGGAAAGATTTTTCTTCTAGATTAAAACATTGATTTCAATTCACTATCTTTTTATCCTCTTTTCTAGGATGGAATATAGAAGCTTCGTAAGAGCTGAAAGTGAAAGTTTTGTTTGACGTCTTGTGCGTTTGTGTTCGTAAAGATAGTTATAGATAAGTTGTCTTTCAGTACATGCATGAGGAAGATACCAGGTCACAAAGTTCATACAGATCATTGCAATGATCGCTTTTCCTCCCACTGGAATTATTCTCCCAACATTTCTGTGAGACTTGTCCTAGTTAAACTTAGAAACATAGATGTTCGTGGTAAATGAGTAAACCATTCGGCTCATCTAAATCAGTTCTTGGTTTTGTCTTAGATTCAGGATAGCTTTATGCCTATCCCATGCATGTTTGAATTCTCTCACTGTATTAACCTCGACATCTTCTGCTGGGGGGCTGTACAGTAAAGTAACTAGTGAAGGTTTCTGGCTAGATAGCTGGTCATTTGGTTGAGGGGCTCCTGTAGCTCCAGGGATCTTGAGTATAATTCTATCCCCCGACGTACCTCCCATGTTTCCCTCTTTCAGATCAAACCCCTCTGTCCATCTTTCCTCCTTTTTCTGAGAGCTCTGCATTTTTTGGGAATATGACTATATTACAATGATCTGCAGCTTCATGGTGTATATAAACAGTAGAAATAAATTAATAACTAATTAATGTGAATAAAACATACATTCTGAATCATGTAAACACAAAATATAGCAATGATCAGGTCTCACTGAAACCCTACCCCCATTCACACCGCTAACCGAAGTTAAAATGTTCCTCTTTGGCCATGTTGGGGGACATTCCATCCACGAGTGTGAGAGTACATGGGCTGTGAAGAAATGGGGCCATATTTGTTTGCAACAGTACATTAAATAACACAATGAGATCTCCCTGTGGCACAATCACGCAACACAACATGCTATATAACCACCTGCCTAATAATGTGTAGGTCCTCCTTTTGCCGCCCAAACAGCCCTGACCCATCGAGGCATGGATTTCACTAGACCTCTGAAGGTGTGCTGTGGTATCGGCACTAATACGTTAGCAGCAGATCCTTTAAGTCCTTTAAGTTGCGAAGTGGAGCCTCCATGGAAGCATCCTGGTGCCCAGCCATCCACGTGATGTAAAAGAAAACATGATTCATCAGACCGGCCACCTTCTTCCATTGCTCCGTGGTCCAGTTCTTATGCACACGTGCCCATTTTAGGTACAGTGCCCATGGGTCAGCATGGGCCCCCTACATAACAAACTGCGATGCACTGTGTGTTCTTATACCGTTCGATCAGAACCATCATTAATGTCTTTGATGATTAATGGGGTTAATCGTATCATTCGGTAGATAAAGAATCACTATATGTAAGCTGTATAATGGAATATGTAACAAGAACTTGCCACCAGAGCTGAAAGGGTCAAAGTAAGGCGGTTTATACCTTAAAGTGCACAAAATATGGAAATATATAAATATTGGAGAAAATATTGTAAAAGTCATATAAGATTACTTGTAGAATAACTAAAAGCCACTGTTAATTGTGACATGGTTTAGGTGAAAAACAGAAAGTTTTCTTTTAATTATGTGATGACGTAACCATTGTACAAACAGACACCAAAAGAGGCTCTTGGGATTTTTAAAGAAGTGATGCCAAAAACAGCTGTATAGTTCCAAACAAGTTTCAAACAAGAGAAAAAGGAACAAAGGAATATGATTTGAAATAACAATAAAAGGCTGAAATAGAAGACAAGGCTGGATTCATGCAGAACTGCCAAAGAACAGCTTCGTTTGGTCACCTTTCCTGTATCTTGCAAATTGCATTTGTTTACAGTAAATAGTAATAGTGTCTCTAGCTTAAAATAAACAGAATATGAATTATTCGACCAAAATTATGTAGACGCCCCTCTTAATTATTGAATTTAGGTGTTTCAGTTGCAAACATTGATAACAGTCGTATAAAATCCAGAGCCGTAGCTAGCTCCTTTTCGCCTGAGGCAGGAATGGAAAATTGTGCCCTTAGCTACTTTTTTACAGATGTTATTTTATTTACACTGCACTTACACACTTCCCTTACACACACCTGCCCACACACATTGCCTTTACACAAGCCTGTCCATTACCACGCATATACACACACTGTCCTTACAAACACATGCCCATACATGCTGCCTTTACCCACACCTGCCCATTAACACACATATGCACATGCACTGTCCTTATACACGACTGCCCCCACATGCTGCCCATTTAGCACCCTGCCTGTGTCACCGCTGCCCATTTAGTAGCCTGTCTGTGCCACCTCTGCCCCTGAATCAGCCTGTCTGTGCCACCTCTGCCCCTGAAGCAGCCTGTTTGTGCCACATTTGGCCCTGAAACAGCCTGCCCGTGCCACCTCTGCCCCTAAAGCAACCTGTCTGTGCCACCTCTGCCCCTGAAGCAGCCTGTCTACACCACCTCTGCCCCTGAAGCAGCCTGTCTACACCACCTCTGCCCCTGAAGCAGCCTGTCTGCACCACCTCTGCGAATGATTATCTGTCGTTACATTCTATGCCATCTTAACTTATTTTTCTCAGGACCTGTATAATTTATTTCACTTTGTTTAATAATCTCTCCCCTGTTAGGTTGCTGGATATGTCATAGTTAGCCACAGATTGCAGTCTACTGATATAAACCTTTAAAATGTTAACCGTTCATTTTTTTTAAAAACTTTTAAATCTCTTTTTGAAGAAAGAAAAAAAAGTCTAAGCTCTAGGTAATTTTGATAGATAATTTAGTTGTTACAGTAACACCTTCTTTAAGGGATTTGAGTTTTTCTCTCTCTATATGAATAATTTAAGTCAAATTCAAAACTCGAAGCAAATTCCAATTATAGAGATTTAATAGCGTCAACTACATTTAAAATACAAAACAAATCTCCGCTTTAGAGTTCCATAAAACCTGCATTTAATGTAAACACCATTAAAAGTCTTTGGCTGGAAAGGGATTTAGGTTCATTTGAAATCTAGACTCAAGCTTACATCTCACACGGGAATTGCAGTTAAGACAGCAGTATGTATGTACATGCTAAAAACATGACAAACACGGATGCTTACACAAATAACCATAAACAATTAGTTAAATTAATCTTTTTTGTATGTTTTAACATGTATACGCCCATACTCTGCATTATATAATTTTACAGCTTTTTACAGTTCTAGATCTTGCGTTTGTACGCGTTGTAGCTCTGTTATCTTAGACCAGTCGGCTCTACAAAGCTACTGACTCCTTATTATGCTGCCATGTGGTAAGCAATAGAATGGCTCGGTTTTAATCACTGTATCGGACACATTAACCATTAACATTGCCATAAAGAATCATCTCAGTGTGGTGTTTGAACAGGAAAACTCACGTAATAGAACATATGACTGACAAAAATGGCAGCCACCAGCCCCTGCAGATAAAGGATTTATTTTTTTCTGTGCTAACCCACATTACTGTATATATTTTATTGTAAATGTAACTTTTATTCAAAGATTTAATGTTACAATAGACTCGCGTGGAGGTGTGTGTGCCTCCTCATTACACCTCCAACAGGTCGGATCACTCCCCGGAAAAATCTAACTGATGTGGACCGTAGTCCAACACCACATTGTGAGCGCTTTGTATGCATTTTCTTGAATCCTAGAGGCTATTGAGCATTTGTGAGCCAATATGCAATTTTTTTTCCCATTGTTGGTCAGGGAGGGACTTCCTACTGTATATTTTATGGTCAAATAAAAATATTATTTTTCCATGGGAATTTCCCTTTAACCACAGATAAAAGGGATTACTCAATTTTAATATGTTTGCTAGTTATGAGTGTTTAAAAAGTCGCAATATTTTGTATAGAAACTGGAAAAAATCTAAATTAAATGAAAGAAATAAACATTCTTCTTCTCCATGCCCTAGGCTATCAGAAGGTATTTATAAAAACCTGGCCCTAGCTGTGCTGTAACTGTTGCCTTCCTAGGCTACTTGAAATCTTGCGCAGAATGTAAAAGTTGTGGGAGGATATTAAGGACCCGGAATCCTGCGGAATCTCTACTCTGTAGAAGGTTAAGCTCAGAAAAGTTCATTTCCCAGCAAAGAGCACATCTGGGGCCTTATTTAATGACCCTTTAACATTTTAAGTAGGCATTGGCAGTTAATAAACAGCAGTCAGCAATGCAACATCAGCTGTCTATAACAGCCCGCGCATGTTTCAAAAACAGTGGGTGTTGAAAATGAATCTATTATAATGGAGTGGAAGATTTACACTGCTTTTCAACATGGTCGTGTGCTTTCTACTGAAATACATGCCTTTAACCTCTAGTTAACTTTAACATTTAGGTGTAAACTTCCCACCAGGTGCTACTGAACACTACTCCTATGTGCATGTACAACTCTAAACAGAGGCATTAACCCTTTTAGTATTGCTCCATGTAAGGTGTAAGGTGACCCGATTTTTTAAAATACGGGGACATTTTTTTAATCAAGCAATCACACTCCTATCATGCCAAGTCAGCCAGTACATGCTGGAATCTGGGTATGCCTGGGCATGATAGGAGTGTGATTGCTGTTAACAATCATATATATTTAATACAGCAATCACAATCCTATCATGTACAAGTAGCCAATACATGCACATCACTTACAGCCTCCCTGTGCCATGCTCCCCCACTTACCCATCCATGCTATCACACACACTCATTAATTCATTTATTAATTCATTCATTCAGATACTAATCATTCACAGATACTCATTCATTCCCTCATTCACAGATACTAATCATTCACAGATACTCATTCATTCCCTCAATCAGGCATACTCGTTCATACAGCCTCCTTCACCCCCTTACCTGAACTGCAGATCCGTGACGTGACGTAAAGTCATGTGACTCTGCTAGGTTCCTGCTTCCCATGAGGTAAGCTGCAGGGCCCCTGCAGGAGGGGAACATTAATCGTGCCCTGCATCCGGGGACATAATTTTAAACCAGGGATGTGTGGTTACCCTACCATCGTGTTGTCAAAGGGGGTTCAAATAAATTTAAATGACTTAAAAATATTAAAACTTAAAATACTTTTTTTTTTTAATTAAAAAAAGCGCTCCCTCAAATACCCATAAATCCAGGGGTAAGTCAGCTATGTCAGACTAAGTGGACTGTAAACCATCTGGCTGGCCAGAGGTCCAGCTGCTTTTCCTCCTTCAACCGTGGGTTTTTGTGGAAGTTCCATGGTAGATTGTGCTACGTATGACAAGGTGTTCTTAACCCTAAGCCCTGCTGTAAATACATTTTAGGCCTAGGGTGTCCCAAATCTATTAACTTTATAATAAAAACATACTATGCCAATAAAGTACCTTCCGGCCCATTCAAAAAATGATAGGACAATGGAGTCTTGAATCCCATATATCTCTTCCTTGAAGCCTATGGACTAAGGACTGCCGATCATTCCTCACCTGTTCACCCTAACTCATTCCCCCAATGCTTCTTGGCCAATGCATTTTGGGTTCTTGGGAATTCAGGAGATAAACAGCAAAAGAAAATAATTTTCAAAACCATCAAATCCTCATGTTCTGGAAGGGGACCCGCCTAAAACTGTTTTTGGATATAGTAAAATTTGAAAAATAAAAAGCTCCAGCAACAGATATGGGAAAAAATATAGTGATCTGTGAACTGGAGATATTTTAAAACTGGAAAGACTTTGGCAATATTTTCACATTTCAAGAAAAATCTTTATCTACTTATCTATTTTTACTGTCTTCAGATAATCACAAAGCCAAAGAAAACAGCTGAAATAGCCTTCCGTCAGATGCTTTATACATAAATTTATATGAAGTTATGTGTTTAAAGAGCCAGTATGCTGCTGGCTGATATAATGTGAGATCGGCTGTCCCGCATGCTGGTAAGAAAGCCTGATCCTTGCCACCGTGCAGAGATCAGGGACTGTGACATCACATGTCCTTTCTCCATACACCCTTCCTGCTTTATTTTTTTTTAAAAAAGTAAAAAATAAATTAAAAAGACAAACACATGTGAATCTATTGACATAAATAGGTTGGCGTACTGGAAGGCATATGATAATAGAATATAACACCGGTTGATAACATCTCTGGCACAGAAAAAAGTTACATGTGGAAAACGGGGAAATATATTATGGAGGGTTAGAGAATCATCCAATGCATTTACATCACAACAAAAATGTGAGAAAAAAGAAGACCACGTAGTTATTGAATGCATTAAAATACATGTGATGGCTGAAGTGTCCACGTAAGTTACTTATTATTTGGCTTAGAAATAATGGGGGAACATTTTGTGTATTTTTATTTTCGTATTTTAATCCATATATCATGATACAATGTATGGCTTATCCATGAATGACTTGTCCCAAAACTAATATATGTTCCCCTAGTAAATGAATACACTGTGCATAGATTTGCCCGCTAAATGTAACTATAGCAAAACCGTAAAAACTGGCCTGACCCCAGTCACTCAAAGCATTGACTTCTACCATTTCTGATTTAAGGCTGAAAAGATACTTCACACATTACATTACATCTAAGCCTCAGACCATCATTTTTTATCATTATTACGATCCTGTGCTTTCTATTTTCCCTCCCTCTAAAACATTATTTCCTCTTGTAGTTTGTAGTTTATGTCGATTTGGACATTACTTACTCTTTCCTGATGATTCGTATCCTGCAAGCCTTGGATGATTTTGGTTTCTAGAACTACACGTAGCCAAATTTTAGGTGTAGTTTGACCAGCAGTACATTTGACAGCCCACCGGGTAAGAGATGCAATTGAAGGTCATCAGTGCCATTCCCTCCCAACCAGGTAGAGATTTCATGTGTGTCAGACCTTTACGGCCCACGGGACACCAGTGAACAAGCAGCAGCTTAAGTATAGACAACTCCAAGCAATGGTCCCAATCGGGTGGCCTATTACGTGTTATTTTAGAAAATCAGCTCTGCTCTGACTACCACCTATGTTTTTTTTATGCCTTTTGTTGCATTGCCTGCCTGTATTTAAAATGTAGAAAATAAGTCCCTTTCTAGTGTGTAGTTGAACAGAGTCCAGGGTAATGAGACTCATTAACCGCAGAAGTAGCTTGAGCGCAGCAGATGTTGGGTGCACATCAGGTCACTTTGGGCCAAGTGCTCTGCAAATTACGAATTGCTGATCAACACAGAAATGTACTTATCTCTGATCCTTTCTTTTTCAACTCTTTTGCTATGAAATATAGCTTTCTTAGTCATTGTTAACCTGCACAGACATAGAATAGTGTGCGGTAACCACAGCAACGGCGATCCACTGTTCACGCTCTCATCTTTTGCTACCAATAATCAGTGATGAAAAATTGCACGCTACATTATGTGCAACTTAAACATTGTAAATTCCAGGGTTTTTCCAGGTCACCAAGGGAGAGCCTGATGGCTGTCAGAGGATCAGTAGGTGAATATTCTTGTTAAAGATTCAGGTAATTCGGGTAAATGAATATATTACTTATTTCCCCACTGTATTAGCCTCAACCGCTTCTGCTGGGAGACTATTGCATGCTGGGAGACTATTGCCTCCCTCTCTGTAAAGTTGAACGCCCTTACATTACATCTAAGCCTCTGAGCCTCTAGTTTTAGACTATGACCTGTCGTTCTAACATTCTTCCGTGAGATGTCCCGGTAGGCTGCCTCCCCTGGGCCAGTCTTGAGGCGGCCATCTAATTATATGTGTGGCAATAGTCTCGGCTGCCAATGGATAATAGATAGAATAGATAGAAAATAGGAGTGGCCACACATATAATTACTCAAACTACGCATATACCGGTCAGTCACCTAGACGGCTGAGGTCAAGATTCATCACTGCATGCGAAGTCAGCGCCACTAAACTGTTGGGGGATAAACAGGGTATCGCCTCTTAATCATGATGAGAACTTTCAAGTGCCTTTTGGCGACGCAGCAGGAATCTTTACTATTTTTGGTACAAAGCCTCCGACGGCATTGATGTTTAAATTGCTTTAACATACCCTAGAAGGAAAGGTCACTTGTTGAGCTGCCCTCACATCACAGGGGAGATTCTGTTTGCCCTTAGAGATCACAGTATGGCGGAATCTTCACTGGTACCATACACTGATGTCCATCTCAGTTACTTTACTTGCCCCCCATGCTGATTGCAGATATACCTGCCCCCCGTGTTGCAAAGGGCAGCTTCCCTACTGTTATTTCATTCAGGTCAGGACATTGTCGCTGATGAGCAGTATGGTTCCTCCTCATTAACCACAGTTATTATGGGAAGGATTTGGTTGTGATTTATATTATTTTACTTTCTAAACAAAGTCACATGGGTTCATTTAGTGTAGAAAACTACACTAAATGTGTCAAATGTGACAGATCTGTTGTAATCTAATAAAGCGTGGTTAAGTGATATGCCTCAATTGAGTTCCTTCAAGATTAAATTATAGAAGTAAAAAATATTAAAAAAATTATAAAAAATCACAAATGTTGATTACAGTAATTTAGTGAAACTCAGCAGCACTCACTAACAGTGAAGTCCACTCACACCAAAACCAAGAAATACTATACAGAAAAAGGATTGTGATGCGGTAATAAAATTATATATAAAAAAATAAAAATAAATATAAAAATAAAAATGTAACAACAAATAAATAATAATAATAATAATAATAATAAAATGTACAATAAAATTAATAAAGAAAAGTAACTCTGTAAAAAGTCTCCTTGGTGGATCCCAGTGAGGAAAAGAATCAATGAAGCAAGAAAGCAAACCGTTCTATGTATTCTATTTTCAGAAAAGCATTTCAAGCATACAAGTGTTATACGGCTCAGTGTACAAACACGAGTGTACCGGATGACTCCCTCGCCGTTAAACAAACGACCACAAGCTATATTATCTTTTTTTTTATATTATATAGTATTTTAGTAGCCCCTCACCGAATAGAGAGGTCACATCATTTTTCTGTATATCAATTCATAAAGTAGAAAAACTACAGCGAGCTCTCCTTCCAACTCCAATTTTAGTGAATAAACCCCCTTTTGATATAACACTAAACATTTAGTCCATAGATAACTGAAATGTAATGATCCGTTTTATCTGTAGATTGTCAGCTTGCGAGCCCAGCCCTATTCTCTTAGTCTGTTCTAATTTTGTCAGACCCCTTGGAAAGAAGTGCTGCGTAAATTGTTGGAGCTATATACAGAAAAACCTGATGATTATAATCTCAGTGGAGGCGGCTGTTGGCCCTTTTTATGTACCGTATTTATCGGCGTATAACACGCACTGGTGTATAACACGCACCCCCATTTTAACAAGGAAATTTGAGTAAGAAAAAATAAATTTAAACTTGGAAGCTATGAACTTAATGTTGGAATAATGTTTATAACATTTATTATAATGTAATAAAAGAAATAAAGAATAAAGAAAAAGCACAAAAAAAACTTCATCAGAATCACTGCTATCTGGGAAACCACACACACTCAGACACACACACAGTAAGACACACTCAGACACACACACACTGAGACACACACACACTAAGACACACACACACTAAGACACACACTCAGACACACACACACTCAGACACACACACACACTGAGCCACACACACACTCGAAGACACACATGCAGCCAGACACACACTTAGACACACACACACAACCACACTCAGAGACACACACACACACTCAGAGACACACAAACACACTCAGACACACACACACTCAGACACACACACATTAAATTTATATATTACTCCCTACCGTTTGGGAGATCTGGTATGGGTCCTCTTTATCTTCCAGCGTTTTACTTTTTGTGCTGATGCCGGGGCCGGAGTGACGTCATCGCCCGGCTCCCGGCATCAGAGAGGGCGCGCGCGAGAGAGCTGTGCAGGGGAAGATTGTGCAGCTCTAGGATTTTTCGGCGTATAACACGCAGGTAGGGTTTCAGCTTCATATTTTAGTTAAAAAAAGTGTGTGTTATACGCCGATAAATACGGTAAATGTGAAAAATGTGATGAACGAGCACATTTCTGGATTTTCTCAGATTGCTAGAACTGTATAAAACTGATCCAAAGGAAGACGAAACAAATGATGTTACTAATGAGTGTTATTAATCAGCCGATACAGTCTGCCGTATAAAGAGTGCATGAAAACAGAGACTAATGTGTGATTGATTGCCAGAGTATTTGGTTGCCGATTTGCTAATTAGTCACATAAAAGCATGATGATATTTGGGATAGAAAATGATTCATGTATGATAAACGGTGTTCCAGCTGACGATCGCTCCCACTGTGATGAGCTAACTGGATATGTGCCCTAGGTCATTGCGAGCGACTCTTGTTAAAAAAAAAACAAAACAAAAAAAACATGTGAAATGATTTGAAGAACAGATGTTCGCAACTGTTTAATAAGAAAGAAAGAATCATTGGCTACATCGATGCTCGAGAGCCGGGTGAATCATACGTCTCGCTTCACTGACCTGCAACTATAGGGACATTTCGTATTTCAGTAACGCGTAGTTATTGATCATGCAGCGATGTCATCACAAGTTTGTGTGACACGGTAGCGCGTGTCATCAGTTTCTCTTTCCAAGAAAATTAAGTGATAATAATTGGGTTTAAAGATGTTTAAGCAGCTTGAACGTTCAAGACTAAACAGGTGCAAAAATGTTTATGGAGGAAGATTGAAATTTATGGACAAACAACCGTTAACCAATTATTATATGAATACAATTAGAATAGATTTAATACCGCTAACATGTGTTGTCACATTCATCTGATGATGCAGTCTTTGGGGTCTTTTCATTAAAGGGATAGTCGAATTTTCAAAACACCCCCCCCACTACAAAATGACTACACGGAAATTTAAAGGAGCCACGCACCTATTATGTGCATCAAAGTACATATGATGCCTTGAGGGTCCCTTTAACGTTTCATCTCCTCAATGGCAATAAGCAGTATTAAGGGCAAACCCTCATGACCTTTGCTTGCAAAAAGATCTGAGTTGGTCCTGCATTGCACATATGTAATTGATTTAGCTGTGTGTTAGCATACCAGGCACCGTGAGCCAGGGCAGTTCCCCCAGTTGCCCCCTCCATCTTCACTACAGGGTGCAGAACTTTTTTAATGCAGTCTATGGAGCCTGTGCTGAACCGTCATAGCATCCATAATGTAAATGTGCCGAGATCACAAATCTCCCCTGTAACCGGCCCATTGAGCAGCAGCACACCAGGAGGGGGGGTCTGATCACCTCAGAGGACAGTCTGCCCCCTAGATTGCAGCAGGGGAACTGCGGCCCTGCTGGACCCGCGTTCCTAGACTAGGTCTTCCCAGGCTAGGCTATGTCACTACATCACAAGGAATCTGTTGTTAATGACTCATTAATAATGTTTCTGATAATGATCCTTATGAAAAAGTCACCTGTATTCAAGCAGGGATTTCAGCTATACTGAAAAAAAGCAATAAATCAGGTGACAATATAAAGAATTCAACTCCTGACTGGGCAGCTCTTTGGAAATTGCTTTTTTTCACCCTTAGAATTCCTAGGTATGATAATACCTAGAATAATAAATAGCTTAATGCAGTATATACATTTGTCAAACAAAGTGATTCTTTATGGTACACTTGACCTTGACATTCTCTAAGAATTACTTCACCGACTGCATAAGGAAATGGAATGGACTATAAAAAAAAGCAATAAAAAAACAATAAAAAACCCCAACAATAATATTACTCAATATGCGTGATCTATTTTAACAGCCCAGGCTTTTAATGCATGCCTTATATTCTTAAATATAACCAAGCTTCCTTGAAAGATCTAACCAATTTAAATGACTACCCTGCGTCTTTGCAGATCATAGTTTTCATAACGAAATAAATAGAGAGAGAGAGAGAATCATTGATGCTTAGGTTCTACGGGATAATGACATAATTACCAAGGTCGGATCTTCATTGATCTTTCGTTTTACTGCCGTTTATAGGCAGTACAAAAAGAAATCTCGGAGGAAATCAGATAAATCACGTGGATGTCAAGCATTAGGAGGACACACAAGAAAACTCTACAATTCTCAAGAGGTCTTCGGTATTTAGTGCCACGTCTAGGAAAGGTCACAGCGATGAATCCTTTGATAAATACTTGATATGGAATTGTCAATAAATATTTCTCCATTGAGAAGAGATCCAGAAACGATTATTTTTGCTAAGTGGTTTTTTTAAACTATTAATCCGTTCACTGTATATTGTTAGAGTTTATTTTAAATGACTAGACTTACCATCTTATAAATAACTTCATAGCCAGCATAGAATGATAATAAAATACTAATATATATATATTATATATATATATAATTATACACATCTAGACGGGCAAGCATTTTGCAATTATAACTGTTATATATAATATAATAATATCATTTTTATAGAATCATAGAACTTGACAACAGAAAAGAGCCACTTTTAGGTGCGCCAAAGCACACAGGGAAGAGAAAACTGTTAGATTAGTAAGAAAAATCTGATAAAACGGTGATTTTTTTAGATATATTATTATTATTATTATTATGTTTTATTTATTTGTTATGCCCTGTCTACCCATTGTACAGCGCTACGGAATTTGATGGCGCTATATAAAACAATAAATAATTATTAATAATAATTTATATAGCGCCAACAATTTACGCAACAAGGAATAATTAGACATAAAACAAATGAATGGAATTCGATAAATGAGGATAAATAAAGTAGAGAAGGGCTACTACAATGACGAATGGTTTGTAGGATAATAATTATCAGGAAAGGGAACTCAATATGGAGCTTGGAGGAAATAAGAAAACATTAAAATATTTAAAGGGATTTAACAAAGTAAAGGAGGGAAGTTCATTTCAAAGAAGGAGAAATGTTAGAACAAGAGGCCATAATCTAAAACTAGAGGGTTGGAGGCTTAGAGGTAATCTAAGGAAGTTGTACTTTACTGAGAGGTTGGTAGATAAGTAGAACAGCTTCCCAGAAGAAGTGGTAGAGTGTTATATAGCAAAGGAATTTAAAGTGTCTTTTATGGAAAAATGATACATTATAAATAGTAACTCTAAAAAAGCTCAAAACAAAATGCAAATGTGGCTACCAGGTGGGCTGCGCATGCATTCACACACAGACACGCTTTCTTACTCTTAAATGCTATGTATATAGTACCGTGCAAAGGTTTTAGGTGTGAAAAAATGATGTAACATAATAATGCTTTCAAAAATAGATAACAAAAGTTATTGTGGGGGGGGGTGGAAAAACCCTCCACCTAAAATGAAAGGGGTAGCAGAAGCATTATTAAAGACTAGTCTGCACCAACCAGAAGACTTGTTTTTCTCCCAGAAAACTAGTAGTGCTGCCATAACTGCTAGGGTTTCTGGATAGGCAAATGACCACATTTTGGCCTCTATATCCACTAAATACATGGACGCCTTGCAGCAAATATCCACGATACTAGACAGCCTTTAAACAGAGCCCGGCACAGAGGCTACCACTCATGGACAGTTTATGGGACTCATCAGCATGAGGTTGTGATACTGGCTTACTGCTTGAGGCTCGGAGCAGTACTAGAAGGACACATAACGAAGTGGACACATTAATAGTTTTTTTTTTAATATAATTTAACAAAATGCAAAGTGAATGAACAGAAGAAAAAATCTAAATTAAGTCTAAATATTTGCAACCACTCTTTGCCTTCAAAACAGCATCAGTTTTTCTGGGGGCACTTGCACAAATTATTTTAAGGAAATCTTGAAGAACATCTGGAACACCTGTATGCTCTGGGATTTTTGTCTGGGAGAGACCTTGCTAATGCAATATAACTACCTTGTCTCTTGTTGCTGTGCTCAGACTTGCCATGGTGAATGACTTTTGACATTAAACTGTATGCAATCTTACCTTGTTAGTGAGTTTGGCTGTTCCGCATTTTAAACTTCGCCCCAGGCGGCGTTAAGTCTTCGGCCGGCCCTGTATATGCCTACAAAATCCCTGACCTAGAAGAATTGATGCTGTCTTAAAGGCAAATGGTGGTCACACCAAATATTGATTTGATTTAGATTTTTCTTCTGTTCATTCACTTTGCATTTTGGTAAATTATAAAAATAAACTATTAACACGTCTATTTTTGAAAGCATTCTTACTTTACGGCATTTTTTTCACACCTGCCAAATACTTTTGCTCAGCACTGTATTTATTCAATAGTAAATCAGACCTCAGTTAAATAACCCTTCCCGGTAGTATCCTATTTGACTTATCATGATAGACAATTGTCATTGTAATTGTTTCTGTTGGAAGGCATTCTTTGTAATCTTCCAGTGTGCTATAAGATACTTGAGCTGTCATGGCTATACATTAAAATGTATATAGTTGTCATGGAGTGACTTTCATTCTGTATCACGGTTCACACTTTCATTCTTTGTATATTCATTCATAATATAAACATGTTACAAACCTTCTTACATACATTTACACTTTATTTGAACGGTGAAATAAGAATAATGAGGATTCTGTGCTCTAATTAGTAAACTGTTGTGTTTGTGACCGCATTAATAGATAAAAAGTAAATGATTCCAAACTATTTTCTCCCGGTATGCCATTAGCAGACAATTTTCTAAATTTACTAGAGGTTAAGTGAACAAGCAGAAAGACTCCAGCTAAATGTGGAGCCCATGGAGATGGTTTGACCTGGCAGGCATACTAAGAAATCGTAAACAGTGTAGAACAACATCTACTGGTATAATCACGCCATGAAGATGACTGTGAAGGCGACAGGCTAGCCAACTGTCTGTAGTTCTTGTCTTCATAAAAAAGAAAACCAAAATGAAAGTCCGCCCAGGTAGTCTATGGTTAAAATTTCTATAATAGCATGCTTAAACTCGATTAACTGATTTCTGTCCTGAGTAACATTTGAAAATAGCAGGTGATCTGAAAAAATGGCTGATATGACAACAATATGCATTGCCTATCTAAAATAACATAACAGAAAAGAAAGCTAAATGTACAACACAATCCTGCATGACAAATCAGAGACGACAGACATTATAGAAATCAGGGGAGGGCAGGGTAAGCCCCCCTCCTTGTAACTAATTCATGCACTAGCACTCACACACACTAACACGCTCACACTACTAGATCATCGCACCTCCACAGCCTTAATTTTTCTGAAAATGTGCTTGTGCTGACATTGCTTCATGGAGGCGGTTTGGAATTCTGTAGCGTGTCAGCACTTTGTGTGTACGAGTGGTCTACTGCGTCTTGAGTGAATTGTTGGCACTTCTAGATGTTTTCACATCACAATAATTGCACTTACAGTGGACCGGGGCAGAAATTTCATGAGCAATAAGTGTGTCCCAATACTTTTGGTCATATAGTGTAGTTCTGACTTCACTGTATATTTGTCAGTCATTAAAAACATAGAGAAGTTTGGAATGAAACCAATATGACAGTTTTCTATTGACATGAGCTGATTTATTACAGTGCTAATCCTAGTGTGTTCGGGGAATCTGTACTTGGTAAATTCATATTGTAATCCCCTGATGGTATCGTGCAAGGTTCTTTCATTACTGCATTGACAGGCCATGCGCTTCATTTTTGATTATTCTCATAATCCTAGGCATTCAGTTAGTCCCCTGCATTCATAGCAGTTATTAGGACTCTGTCTTAAAGTTTCAATATAGTACTTTTTGTCATTATTTTCTTTCCCGAGACAATATCGTGGGCACACTAATTAACTGAACTGCCTTTCTGAAAAAATGCAGTCTCATAGCTGCCGACAGTCCTGTCAAATGCCAGTTTATCAATAATTAAACAATGACAGCAAACATCTGTTTTAAATATACATGATCTGGTCAACATATTTTTTAGCTACAGAAAACCATTTTCAGGGGACCCCTTAAATTTTTTTTTTAGCTACAGAAAACCATTTTCAGGAGACCCCTTAAATTTTAGACTATGTTGCCTTCGTCTTACATTTGAAATACATTTCCCGTCTGTACTTTGTTAAATCCCTTTAAGTATTTTAATCACTTCTTCAGGGCCAGCCCAAGATATAATGCTGCCTGGGGTGAAGTTTAACATGCCCCCCCCCGATGCCAGGGGTCATTATCTACCCTTCCTCTCCCTCCCTACCTATTATCTACCCTACCCCCCCCTTTGTACTTACCTTTCAGCAGTCCTGCGGCGAGTCTCCCTGCTCGCTGCTTCACTGCTGAGCGCCGGAAATTACGTCATTTTCCGGCGCTCAGCATTACAAGCCGGCACCGAGACCGAGCTAGAGGGCTCGCAGAGAGAAAGGGGCGCCGAGCGGGTACTGCCCCTCTCTCTCCTCCGCTTCAAAGAAGAAAAAAAAAAGGCGCTTGGGGCGGCAAAGTGCCTCTTCAAAAGTGCCGCCTGGGGCAATTGCCCCACTCTGCTCCATGGTAGGCCCGGCCCTACACTTCTCCTCTCTGTTGTTTCCTCTAAGCTATACATACCGTATTTGGTTGAATATAAGTTGTTTCACAGTTAATGCTCTAAAAATACCCCTCATCTTATATGTGTTAAGAGGAAAGGTTTACGAAAGAGGGAGTTTTCACAAAGCTTTTGAAACTTGCGTATCACCAAATGCACACCTTTAGTACATATAAGAAATTTTGGGTACTGAGAGATACAGTATTCTCGATTGTCTTGTTTTTAAGACAGACTCGTCTGGAGCGGCTGACTTTTGTTTCTTGTTGCCAGTATAGCTCAGAACAGAAGAATTATTATTAGCTGTAATAACGTTTTCTAGCTAAGGGAGCGCTGTGAACCCCCTGATATTATTAAGTGCTTTGGTCTAGAATTCAATGTGGATCATCTAGGGTAGCGGTTCTCAACCCCTTTGGGGGTCGAACAACCCTTTCACAGGGGTCGCCTAACACCATCGGAAAACACATATTTCACAATATATAATTACATCATTTTATGGTTGGGGGTCACCACAACATGAGGAACTGTATTAATGGGACATTAGGAAGGTTGAGAACCACTGATCTAGGGCCATTAAAGTTGTATTCCAAACGCCAGTGTCTGAAACTGTGTTTCATGATGCACGCCGAAGGCTACTTGTGTGACAGCAAGACAGTTACAAGATATCAAATCACAAAAAAAACATCCCTCCTTGTTGCCTCTGTGCAGCTCAGTCTGGATCAATGTAAACGCATTTTCCACTGGACTGTCGGCAGCTATCTGACTTGGAGGTAAAGCCATAGCAAACAATGAAAGCAATTTGGTGTGATTAGCCGTTGCAATTTTATACCTTGTCATCAGGTTCTCTATTCTGAATATATTTATTGATTATAGTAAAAAAGTCTTAAGATAACATGCAGGGGATAGAAGAATAGCAGTAATATGCTTTTTTTCTTGATTGCTGAATAAAAATGCCTTAAAGCAAGAGCTTTTGTGCAAAAATGAATCAAGGGCACAACCATTTCTTAATCTTTGCTTTGTATATATATATCACGCTAGCCAGTTTTGTTAATGCATATATCAGACAGATCGTCTGATGGATACAATTATTTTACCAAGCTGTGGTTCTAAAAGTTAATTGCATTTAATAATCAGTACTTTTATAATATATATCTTTTTAGAGGTACTCTAGGATATCATCAAGCAAATGCATGTTGATTAAACACCAGGCATTCCAAACAAATGTTCCGGGTACATAAATGCTTTGGTAGACATATAAAATGATAGATCATAAATGCAAATTGAAACAATATCCCGCTTTGTTATCCCCCGTCCATTGTAGGAAGACTAGCGATTCCAATAACGTGAACATCAAAATAATTTATTGGCAAACAATCCCTGGAGGCTTCCAAATTGAAAACTGCCAATAGAACAACAAGAACAATGCTACGGGTCATTGCAATCAAGCGCGGCGGGCTGAGAGCATCCTTCACCAGGATACGTTGTCCTCCGTCATTGTAAAGAGGATGCATGTGTCCGTTCGCTTCGTGTTTCATTGTGTAACTAATGTCTAGGCAGCCTGAAAAAGCTTCTCGTGTTAAATAAAATGACTGCTGTGTCGCAGAAGGTCGTGGAGAGAGATCCCTGTACGCCGTTTGTTTTGTGGAACAAGCAGGAAGTCCGGTGGAAATGGCTCAAGATGGACTATGATTTATTGCACGTTTTAAAGGCCCAGCAATCATTTTGCGTAGATGCTAAAGGTAACACGCCTTTGATTAACCAGAGTCAAGGTCTAAATATTAAATACATTGTTTCTGGACAGGTCTTTTGAGATGTTTTTAAAGGTATTACATTTGGTACCTTGTGGCGTTCCCTAAGAAAAAAGAGCCATCTGCCCAATATCGTCATATTCGTTGTTCACAATTTACTTAATATTTAGACCTGGTGGAATGACATTAACATCTTGGATGGATGCAGGCAATGCCTCTTACTTGTTATTTATTACGCCACAATAATTATTTCACTAAAGTGGTTAGTGGGCGGTTAGCGGTGACAACCATCCCTGGGAGCTTCTCCTGCAAGAAGATTTAACACGGGCCTTCTTAATGTAATCGAAACATTGTCAGAACTCACCCGCGCCAAATATTTATGTTTTTATAGGTATTTTCCATCCCCATTACATAGGCGCTGTGGTTGAGCTGGTTATGTATGTGATGTCACCAGACCGCG
Source organism: Spea bombifrons (assembly GCF_027358695.1). Lineage (NCBI taxonomy): Eukaryota > Metazoa > Chordata > Amphibia > Anura > Pelobatidae > Spea > Spea bombifrons. The sequence goes on from NC_071087.1 coordinate 152,241,039, forward strand.
TGATCATGGATATTCCAAACATAGATTTGGTCCTAAACAATTCCTTTTTGGCTGCGTTTGAATGACATATGTGGTCAGGGACATGAATTTTGACCAGTTATATTGAAAACGCATATGTCACTCCAATCTGAGGGTCTTTAGGAAGACCCTAATATCATTCATGATACTTACAATATGTACTTCTCTTGCTGGTGTGTCCAATTATTATCTTAAATGGCATATAGGAGTTTTCATTAAGAACCTTGAGAAGCTGGTGTTTCTATAAAGGCTTTAATTAAAACCAACTGGTTGAATTGTCAAGTTGCTACATAGAGCCAGATCAGGCTGTGAAAGAATTAATTTTTTGAAGGGTCAGCTCATAGTTAGGATTCAAACCGTCTAATTTGGGTAATTGTCATGAAATAAAGCCATGTAGTATGCTCTTATTACAGGGTCGTCTGTTTCATCTGTCATCCACACTGATCTCAACAGAACAGAATAAGGGATGCGGGCGTTTCACATTCACATTATGCCATCCCCTAGAACTAGGGAGGCACAAAAACAGTTCTTTATTTACTTTTAATGAAAGAGGGAGCATCAAATGTTTTCTTTGAGTGATACATTGTTTCTTTCATGTCATTAAATATTAAAGATTCTTGCATGACTTTGACATTCTTTCTCTGATAACAGGCTCTTCAGAGACCTAACATTACTCTGAGTAATTGAGGGCTGTGGGATACACTTAGGTATAATGCCGGAATTCATTATCCATGAAAGATACGTCTGCCTCTATACATCCTGAGATATTGTCCGGCCCCATCCAGGCTGCGGAGCTGCATATCTCTGGTTTCTCCTGTCTCGCTACAGTTCCCCTGTCTCGCTATACTCCATGCCTGGATTTCTTTATGCTCTGTCCTGACAGTACCCCTCCCCAAAAGAAATCCAGGAATGGAGTATAGATATGCAGCTCCGCAGCCTGGATGGGGCCTGACAAATATTGTCTTTTGTGCGATGCCCAGCTTCTTTAATTTCTTTTCATATGGGGCAGGTCTCACAGGGAATCAGGCTTTGGAGATGTTTGTAAAAGTATTACAATTGGTACCCTGTGGTCATGCCTACACTTTGACTTTTCTTCAATATATCATGCTATCTAATACTTCTATTCTCCTCCTAACACTATGTACCCCACACTGTAAGGCCACAAGTATGATTTTTTTTCATGTATTTTTGTGTCTTACTCGTCAAAATGTACCAGAAATCACTTTTAGCAACAAGATTACCTTTGAAGCGCAATAAAGGGGCTCAGGAATCAGAACACGAGGTTTGTGAAGACGCCATGCCACCCCACCAGCAACAGCACACAGTATTTATTTTTCTGAGTACCCTGTCATGGGTATCAGTAGCAGTAGGTATCTATGTGCCCTGCTGTCACTGGTCAATACCCCACCTTACTTACCTTTCAGCCCTTCGGTGGAGTGAGAGGTCAGTCCCTGGCAATCCCTTTTGGAGCATGGAAATGTATGGCTTGACAGCATGTACATTATTTATGCTCCCCTACCTGTATTAGTCTACTCCCTGGCACTTGACAGGCAGTAGAAGAATAAAGATCTGTGCTGGAAGCTCTGTTGATCCTCATGCCCCACAATAGACCACCAGTGAGGTGGGCAATACAGTCGAGACCCTGGAATTTGAGGCCTAAGCAGGTATTTCTACAACTTGTGTGTGATACATTATCTGATGTATCAAAAGATACAGAGATTTCTCATTTTCTCCCAGTAAACGTCCTTTACCGACAGACTTGAAGACTGCCATAATTGTCAGACATGACTTTCCCTGCTCAAACATCACACTCAGCTGATTCTTTATGGCAATGCTAATGAAGTCTGTTCATCCATAAATTTTCATTAGTCGGAGTGTTTGCCTATAAGTAGTCGGGGTGTTTGCCTAGTAAATTGGGCTAAGATAACAGAACTACAACACATAATATGCAGCTGCTTGAAAACCTTATATCAGGTACAGAAGGCCATCCTTACAGGAACACTTACCAGGCCGATGAGCTGTAAAAAGATAACCAGCTATAATGTGTGAGTAGAACATCAGTCAGTATCTCCCCCAAGGTTTAAAAGAAGACGTAAATCACTAACGATTTCTCTGTGATTCATTGTTTGTTTCTTTTTCGCTTTTGATATTGAGGCACTACCCGAGCCCAATGTCAGTCTCTTTGACAGCATGCATTGCTGGCGTCTAACGCTACTCAGACTAATTAATGGATTTATTGCATTTTTATTTGTTTTATATTATACCCCATTATTTTGGAAATCAGAATGATGCGGTTTCAAGCAGACAATCTCTAGTCACGTGATTTCACATTTCTGTTTTATTTCATTGCATTTTAGCAAATGTCTGAATTTTATATAATAATTTTTTAACTGTGAAATGTTTTACGAATTTTATGAATGAACCGGATTATTAATTGTTTTGGTTGACCAGGTGTTTTTTTTAATGTTCTCCCTCAATTAGTTGGCATTTAAAAATGTAATTCTGGATTTCTTTGGGTAGGACCATTTTTTTAAATACTCAGAAACAGTGTATGGGGGAAACGCTCTGATTTAAGCATTATAACCCTTGTTACGGCACAGGAATATGGCTCTTTTGGGAGGACATAAGGGGAGATTCTCCCATTATTTTGTACGTTCCATAAAATAATTATAGTTATTATTTAATGAAAGTGTATCAGGTTGCTATCTTGTAGCTCTATATTTAAATGTTCAGCTTCATCTTCAAATAGATTCTTGTTTCAATTGAAACTAATTAAAATTCCCTTCCCCCATTTTTTCCCCTGCAAAATCAAAGGCCGCTGAAGTCTCAAGAGAAATCACATAATAACACCAGACGGGGATGTGAAACATATACATGGATATGTGTGGAGCTCAAGGGGATTCACTTATTTACACGGACATGTTTATTCTCTTATACGGACATCAAGTCCATTGTCATTTAATGGCGCATTAGGCAAATAACGTGGCTGCTGTGAATAATAACCTTTACTGCTCACTACAAAATGTGTTATACAGCGAAGGAAAAAATAATTTGATCCCCTGCTGATTTAGTACGTTTGCCCGTTGACAAAGACATGATCAGTCTATAATTTTAACTATAGGTTTATTTTAGACTTGGGCACCAGGGGGCTCTTCGTGTTCGTCTTCGTGCTCGTCTTCGGCAAAAAAAAAAACTTCGTATTCCGCGAATATTCGCCTGGTCCTGTCTTCTCTTCGGGCGAATATTCGCGGACATTCTTCGTGTTCGGGTTTTCTTCGTTTTCCCCGGTTAAGGGGTTAAAACGGGGTTAAAGCCGCTCTGGCGCCAGGAGTTTAAATGTCCGTATGAGCAACTCTATTGGTCGTCAGCAGGGGGCTCGTCTGCCATTGGTTGATGGCAGACGAGCCCCCTGCTGGCGACCAATAGGGTCGCTCGTACAGACTGTTATACTCCTGGTGCCGTAATTGTTCGGCAGATCCCGCTGGTCTCCCTGTTCTATCATTTATTAACTGATCGAACAGGGAGACCAGCGGGATCTGCTGGGTAAGTTGCAGCATTGGGATTTTAAAAGTCTGTACGAGCGACTCTGTTGGTCGCTCGTGCAGACTTTTAAAACCCCAATGCTAGAACTTACCCGGCACATCCCACTGGTCTCCCTCCCTGTTCAATTAATTAAATGTCCGTACGAGCGAACAATAAAGTCGCCCGTACGGACATTTAACTATCTGAACAGGGAGGGAGATCAGTGGCATCGGCAGGGTAAATTGCAGCATTGGGGTTTTAACACCCCAATGCTGCAACTTGCCCTGCCGATGCCACTGGTCTTTAACTAATTGAACAGGGAGGGAGACCGATGCCACTGGTCTCCCTCCCTGTTCAATTAGTTAGTCCGTGTCGGGTTAAATGTCCGTACGAGCGACCAATAAAGTCGCTCGTACGGACATTTAACTCTGTACAGGGAGGGAGACCAGTGGCATCGGCAGGGTAAGTTGCAGCATTGGGGTTTTAACACCCCAATGCTGCAACTTGCCCTGCCGATGCCACTGGTCTTTAACTAATTGAACAGGGAGGGAGACCGATGCCACTGGTCTCCCTCCCTGTTCAATTAGTTAGTCCGTGTCGGGTTAAATGTCCGTACGAGCGACCAATAAAGTCGCTCGTACGGACATTTAACTCTGTACAGGGAGGGAGACCAGTGGCATCGGCAGGGTAAATTGCAGCATTGGGGGTTTAAAATCCCAATGCTGCAACTTGCCCTGCCGATGCCACTGGTCTTTAACTAATTGAACAGGGAGGGAGACCGATGCCACTGGTCTCCCTCCCTGTTCAATTAGTTAGTCCGTGTCGGGTTAAATGTCCGTACGAGCGACCAATAAAGTCGTTCGTACGGACATTTAACTCTGTACAGGGAGGGAGACCAGTGGCATCGGCAGGGTAAGTTGCAGCATTGGGGTTTTAAAACCCCAATGCTGCAACTTGCCCTGCCGATGCCACTGGTCTTTAACTAATTGAACAGGGAGGGAGACCGATGCCACTGGTCTCCCTCCCTGTTCAATTAGTTAGTCCGTGCCGGGTTAAATGTCCGTATGAGCGACCAATAAAGCCGATGCCACTGGTCTCCCTCCCTGTTCAATTAGTTAGGGGTTAACTTTTTTTAAAGGGTTAAGGGGCCGTGCAAGTGAGCCTATTGGTCGCTTGCACGGCCCTTTAACCTATGGATTTCCGCTCCCGTTAACCCCTTCGATGCTGCGTTAGATAACGCAGCATCGAAGGGGTTAACGGGAGCGGAAATCCATAGGTTCGCTGTCAGAGGCTACAAAGACCGTGCGAGTGAGCCTATTGGTCACCTGCAGGGTCTTTCTCTGGCATCAACCAATTGGTTGATGCCAGAGGAGGTCCCTGTAGGCGACCAATAGGCTCATTCGCACTGCCCTGTAACCCGTGACGGCGAACCTGCGGATTTCCACTTCCGGGAACTGCCGCGATGCCGCGAAGACAAGACAAGGTAAGATAGAAGGGGGGGAATGGTAGACGAAGACGAAGACAATCACGAAGATCTTCGTGGTGTGTGTCTTCGTCTTCGCCTACGTTTTACTGCCGCCGTCTTCTCTTCGGCGTGTCTTCGGAACGAACACGAAAACGCACTCTTCGTGTTCGTTTCCATGTTCGCCCGAAGACGAATGCACAAGTCTAGTTTATTTGAATACTGAGAGACTGAATAACAACAAAAAAATCCAGAATAACTCATTTCAAATAAATTATAAACTGATTTGCATTTTACTATCAATCAGCAAGCTGTCTGGCTCCCGGGTATCTTTTATACAGGTAACGAGCTGACATTAGGAGCACTGTCTTAAAGAGAGTGCTCCTAATCTCAGCTTGTTACTTGCATAAAAGACACCTGTCCACAGAAGCAATCAATCAATCAGAGGTTTGATCTTTACCAGATGTACAATTCTGTTCCTTCATCTCAAGGCTGCCCGCACCATAACGTTTCTCTTTTTTTATTTTTCTCCAGGCACTTTTGTATCTCCATGAAATATTCCCGGCAGTGCAAGCCGCTGAGACAGCAGTACAGCGGGATCCGCATTTTGTTGAGGCCTGGCAGACTTTGGGTCGGGCACAACTTGGATTAGGAGAAATTACGATGGTAAGCATTTTTTTTTTACTCAGAGTCATGAAAAAAATATGTACTGGTTAATCCTACAAAAACTATTAATTGATGAACTGTCAATCTAAAATTGTGTCAGTATGCTACACAGCGAAACCTCAACTGGAGCCAAGGCACGGAAAAAAATGGAATAATAATAATACATTTAAAGGGACAAAAGCGTGAACAAATCAAACACATTTCAGATTTCCGGTTGTTTTTATTCTTAAAAGGAGAAAACCAATAAAAAATATTTATTGGAGGTCTTTAAACTTGTTACACAAGTTAGTCATTCCTTCAGAAGAAATTTTCTAGGATCGGAATTCATTAGTTAAAATTGCCTTATGTTTTATCAGTCATTGTACTTTATTTGGGATATTTGTTTGAAAAGTAAGGTACTATGTCACTTTGGGGAAAATCTGTGATAAAACCAATTAATTAATTTATTGTCTGCAAGTTTTCTCCCATCTCTTCATACCAACCAAACTTTTGGGTTGGAGCAGCAGTTTGTTTTTTTTTCTTTTCAATTTTTAATTGGAGGGGTGCAAGGTTTTTTGGAACATTTATTATTATTATTATTGTTATTATTATTATTATTTTATTTTAAACATTTCATTGTTGATACCTTTGGGGTCTTTATAGACCTTAGGGATCACATGTCACAGTGTCTGATGCCTTTATGTAAGCAAGGATAACATTATTTTTCCTGCATACTGCCAAGCTGATCCAGCTATTGATCAGCTGCCAGCATTCAGGGACTTCTGTACGATGGAAAACCACAAGCTTCACGTAGACTTTGCTCCATCATTGAATATATTATAAAATGTTCTAGCTGTGTTATATGATCTAATCATTTCAAATTTTGACTTTTTGATATTTTTTTAAAGAATGCTTGCCACATGACATAAAAGCAGACACTGATACAAAGCAAAAAAAAAAAACAACAATGTTTTTGAGTGATTTTTGTGTAATTAAGCTTCCAGGGAAACCAATAAAACACATCGGATAAGGTTTATTTGTTGAATGTGCTACAAGTTTTATCTAGGTAAAAGAGTGCCTTTCAATAATGTGCACCCCTTCATTTAAATGCAACCTCTTGTTTAAAGAGGATTAAAAGGGCGCAAGTAGGTATTTGATTAAGCTCAAATAAATACACAACCTTCTCAGAGACCACTTTTGAAAAATATATTTGTACATGTTTTTTGATAAGTCACACCAAGTCCACAATTCCTATAAATGGTATTGCTACATAGTCATCCACTTAATTTATTGGCACAGCATGAATTTTTTAAATTGTTTATTTTTTATTGCTAGGTGCATTTTGAAATTATTTGTGTCCGTATTTCCAATTTTATAACCATTTTTAATACCTCTTCTGGTTGTAATGTTTCACACATAGTAATGAGTTTGAATTGAGGAAGTTGGCATTTCCGTATCTGCCAATGGAAAATTAATTTGGATTGTTATAATGTGCAGTGGTAGATATCATCAGTTTATCGGTATAACTATTCTGGGTAGATTGAACAGCATGTAATCCGCATGTTGTAAAGGAGCTTGCTGGTTTATAACATTTAAAAGACCACCAACCGTTACATTTTAATGTAAATAAATAAGTGAAAATTAAAGGGGAACTGTCACCTTCACATCCTTTCGTATCAACGAGTTCATCTATCAAATCAGTATTTAGCTAGAGCTTAATGTTTGTCAATCACTATAATGGTTTTGTAAAAATAAAGTTTAATTTCCTGTCCTGGAGTTCTCTTCATTGTCCTGCTAAGCATTTTAACATAATGGGGAGTAATAATCATATGTATCCCGAGAGCAGGAAGTTAAGATGACTGTTGTAACAGATGTAAGGAGGATTTTTAATACATGTTCTTTGTGGTGATTGTTTTAATCTGTATGTGTAATCTATATTGATATCCCACATTACCCAGAATCAAGTCATCCTTGTTCAAACAGCACCTCATCTTTTGTGAGTTTGTGGTAGTATTTTTTTTGTGTAATTGAATTACTACCGCAAACATCTGCAAAGTGTTAAAATACCACAATTTGAAATACTCTGGGTTTTCAAAAATATATGGTTTGGAGGGGATAAATAGAATTGGCAGGCCTCAAAGATATTACAAATAGGACATGAGTACAGAATGACCAGATGTCAAAATTCCAAATAGGAAAATGCACACCTTCCAAATGTGGCCTTTTAGCCTCCTAACAACCCAACAAACATATGCATGGGATGTATCACTGTATTCAGGAGATATTGCTGAACACATGTATTTGCTTGGCAGTGACATATACCAGGAGCTGTATGTATCAGCATACCTGGATTACAATGTGGGTGATAAAAAATTACTACTACAAATTTTGAGGCTGGTGGTAAAATTAGTGCGTGGAAAGTGTTCAAATACCAGCATTTGAAATACTATGAGATGTTATATATGATTTGATGGGGTAAATTAAATTGGCTGGCCTCAAATATGTCCCAAATAATGCGCAGGATGATCAGTTGTCTAAATTCCAAGGTGAAAAACTGAATTGTGCATATCCTAAATGTGGCCCTTTAGCCCCCAAGCAACACGACAAACCAATGCATGGGTGGTATCACTTTACTTATGATGAACACATATTGTTTCTTAGTAACACTTTACATTCTTAGTACATTTCATACCTGAAATGCAATCTGTGCGAAAAAAAAATCACCCCAAACTTTGGCAAAGATTGGTAGTAAAATGGCTACATGAAAAGTATAAAAATACCCTAAATTGAATACCCTGAGTTGCTTCAGGGATTTATGGCAGATAGCAGTGTTAGAATGTCACTATAACAATTTTTGAAAACAACTTAAAAAAAAATCTTATTTTAAAATAGCAATATGGTACTTGTGGTAATTGCCCTATATCTTGGAATAAAACCCCAAAACATAAAAACATTGAGTATTTCTAAATCCAGAACAAATATTAGCATCTATTTAGCAGGTTTTTCATTTTTAGATGTCAGAAAAAAAAATTCACCTTCAACTTTTTACCATAATTTATTTTTATATAGTAAATAAGATTATCTAAACTGTATTTAACTAAAACCCTTCTTGTCCTAAAAAAACCCAATATATAACGTGTTTGGGTTCACAAAATGATATCCATTACATCCATTGTCACAAACGGTGCAAAAGTTAAAAAACAGCCCTGTCCTTAAGGGGTTAATCTGTGTAATTGTTATAGCCAATTTTAATGTGCACACCCAAAAAACGTTATAGTGGGGACAAGAATGCTGATACACACACACATTATATTATATATATATAATAGTAAAGAGATTTATGCAGAGGGTCATTTAACTGCCATTCAGAATCATTATTATTATTCTTTGTCAACCCTCTCCAAAACCAAGACTTTGAGAAGCATTTCTTGGAGCAGAATTATGCCTCTTGTGTTCAGCCTAATTACGTAGTTTTCTGTGATGTTAATTAGCAAGGATCAATGTGATTGATTCTAGAGTTCATAATCAGTAGCCTTAACAATTAATACATTGTTTTACTTTAGTATAGTTTAAGTATTCTGGAGCACTGGGTATATGACAACAATCCCCAGTCAGACGATATGGTAAAAGTCAATCTAGGAGGCAATGTTCTTCTTCAAAATGCAAAGATTAGACTCCACAAGGTTATCTAGAAGGCTTTCGGGATAATAATTAGCACATTATGGAACAAATGTTATATATAAATTACACAGATACTGAAACTGTGAAAGGTAGATGGGCTTTAAGGACATTTGGGTGCAAACCAGGTTTTAAGATGCAGTAACAGTCAACATGGATAGCATGGAGGAGAAAACCAAAAGAGGGGAAGCGTGACGATTAAAAATTATCACATGAAAGAAATTCAACACAACTAAATAGGGAAGTATATTTGCTTTGCTTCTATATTTGCAAATTATATTTTACAGAATCCAATGTTTTTTTCTGGTTCGCAGTTTTTCTACTGTGGTAGTTGTACAGCATTTACCATGACACAGGTTGACTCATGATGGCATAAGGTTCTGCTAGCAAATAAATTAAATGGAATGCATATATATTTATAACTTAAATAATCATAAACTCTTCCTCAATAACCATGTATGGTTAGTTGTTTTTGTTCCTCAAAAAAATGAGATTGTTGTGTTTCTCTTCCCTGAAAACATTGTGATGAGAAACCACAAAGTGTGCAAACTTACATAGTGAATTTCTCAAGCAGAAGTTATGTTCTTAGTACATACTGCATTGCTAAATGTGATCCTAATGCTAGACGTGTTTGAAGTCCAGATTTATTATAAGTGTAAATTGGAAAGACTTTTGTTTTTCCACGAAATGAAGATGAAATTGGATGCAGATGCAAAATTTTAATTGCCGTAGTCCCTTTATTTGGACTTTGTTTCAGAAAGTGCTTTTGCACTGGAGGACCGTGAGTGATGACGTTCATTGTATTAGCTTGTAAGATCTGGAACAATACAAAAAGTGTCTCAATATCTTGACAATGTGCGTTTCACAAATTACCCTCATGATCCGCAGGCCACACCAATGCTGACAAAACTTCGGTATCGTATTTACCGGAAACCACAAGAAACCCAATAACGTTGCCACTTTTTGAGATATTTCATATGTCCCAAAAGTCCAGGGATCCAGAGCTTCTTCATTTAATAACTAAAACGTAAATAATCAGCTCCATGGTTTAAGGAAAACATAAGTGGTGTGGAGAAAGGTGAGAGGTAGTCTGGGAGTTGTATTGGTGACAGGGAAGTTCTACCAGCTAAGATGGTATGCTTTTCTGAAGAAGTGGGTTTTGAGATTTTTCTTGAATGTTGGGAGGGAGGATGAAAGCTGGAGATAAGTCTTGTGGATGGGAAAAGGAAGAGGTGATAAGTGAGGAGGAAAGCCTTAGCCCTACACCCCTTGCCATGACTCTAACCGCATCTCCTAAAACAAGGTTCTACTCTTTGGCCATTTGATATGTTGGGTCTGGAGGTATAAAACATGGATATTTATATATATATAAATATGCAAATTTCCATTGGGTAATATTTATTTATCATAAGGATACAGGCCACCATAAGATCAGTTTTCTAATTGTTCCTCATATTATGCCAAAGTTTCCCAAAAGCCAGGTGAAATACTTCTTAAGGAAACATTGTTGTTGGAGTAATGTTTACTTAAGTCGTATTTAATGCATCTCGTAGACAAGGTTGAACTGTGTGTTTCTAGAACTACCAAACTGTGCTAAAGATTATTTCTCTGCTCCAGCAGCTGCTTTACAGTCTTTGGATTCAGTTATTGATTAACCTTAACGTTGATTTCATGTGATTGGAATTTTTAAACTTGTGAAGAAACCCTTTAGCTATAAATAGTGTTGCTATATTTACATGCACAGCCGCTCTGACACGAAAGCCTTTATATTTGTTGATAAGAGAGAGTTTCTAGTTCCCAAATTAAAGTTCAGTTAAAATTGGAAAAAAACCACAATGCTCAACGACACCTGCTCTGAGTTTTTGATCCTTTAGGCACGCACACGCTGTGACTTTTACTTAAAGAGGAACTGTCACCTTCATGACTACATTCATTAATTGAATGTTGTGTTGTTTGTTTATCTCCTACACTTACTTAACAGCCACTGATGTTTTATTATTTCCTTTATTTATGTATCTGTTATTATAACAAAAAATGTGCCCAGTGCTCTGAGTTGTAAAAAAAAAAAGACCTAAGAGAAAATGCTACAACAATACAACACATGTACAAACAAGTCAAAAACACAGATTCAATATGAAAAGGAATGCTGAATTATGCGTGTGCGCACACAGTCAGGGGCATTTGTGAGGATGCACCGTGTTAGTTATAATGTTGGTTTCAAGTGGTAGAAAATTGACTGCACATTGACTGCACATGCTAGTATGTCTGGAATTGGTGTCTGAACAGTCCCGGTGGTGTCTCCTGTAGCTAGATCTTAGGATCATAGTCTAACTGACCAGCTCAGGGAGCTTCATGTGCCAGTCAGGGAGATCAGAGGATCAGGCGATCAGGCACTGCTCAAACTGGGTGTTTCTTGAGCTGGAAGTTCACTTTCTGGGAGTTGCTTTCTTCATGCAAGAGCAGAAAGAGCAAGAGTAAATACTGGCAGGGGGAGCTAGGGGTTATTGGCACTTGGATACAGTATTTCTTTGGTGCCCTCCCCAAACCAAACCTATAAACTTGCTCTAACACTCACCCACTATAACACAATAAACGTACACATACAAATGGGCACTACCCCCCTCCTCTCCCTCGAACTACTGCTCTTAGGTTCACCCTTGACATTTTAACAATATACTCTAACATACACACATATATACATACATATATAACATACACCTTACAATGACAGACAAACTCATGCTAAAACATACGCTCATCAACACAGCATACACTCACACCATACGATCACACATCCATATTCTAATGTTATACAGTAACACACACGCAATTCAGTAGCTCACTCTAAAGACGTAGACTTACACATACATACACACAGTCACTACTCTATCCCACCATCACTGCAGCTGGCATGGTTCTCCCCTCTTCTTCCCTCTTAGTTCACAAGGAGCCCTGTCCTCACTTTATCATACAAATGCTGTATCATAATATGTACATTTACACAACCTTATTTGGGAACAATTTACAGTTTTGCACAACTCTATGTTTCGGACTGTTCTATTCTTGGGATATAATTCTCCATGTAACTGAGTTAATAATTCTTTTTATCCCAGCCCTCTTTGTTAAATGCGGTGATATGCAAGGGTTTATCTCTGTAGGGATGGTCTTATTTTGTCGTTATTTTATCAGGTTTGTAGAGTTTACTCCATGTATTTAATAGGTGATTGAATGGCTTTGAGCTTTGGAATTTTAGTGCTATTTGTCTGGTATTAAAACAAAATGTTAGAATGGAACCTTTTTTATGTATTTGCCTGACTGTTTCTATAGCCATTTATTGTTGGAAATCCAAATATTAACAATAAAGCACCGTGATAGTTTACAATAAAAAATCAACTGTTGACCATAAATCGCAGTGATTGAATAACTACCATAGACAAGGTGAGGATTGTAGTCCAAGGTGATGAGAAACGGTTCTCACAGTTAGGTGGGACTTTTCCTGTCATGCACATATCCTTCTCTGTTGCTTTCCTGCCTTGATGCAACGAGGTAAAGTATTATTATTGTAAGTTATTCTGGCCTCTGGGAGTGCTTCAGCAAAAAGGACAATCCAGGGGGACAGCCTCCCCCTATTCCTAAAATCTGAGGAGAGTGTTTTGGACAAAGAAAGAAGAGAAGGGGACGAAGAAAGAAGACGGAAGAACAAGTAGAGACAAGAGAAGAAGCGGAGCTGCAGGAAAGAAGACAGGAACACGGAAGCGGTTGGTGGAGAAGGTAGGGGGACTCAGCCTGGCTCCCCTGCTATTCAGAGCGTCCAGGCACTAGGCAAGGCTCTAGTTAGAGGTGTGGTTACCGCCGCAGATCTCATGTGTGCTGCACCTTGATGTTTAATTATATGTTATAAATGTGTAACTTTCTGAATTGCTATCTGATTAACTAAAAAGTGACCATTATTTATGTTTATTAACTTTTTAGAACATCGAAAGGAAGACTATAACACAGCCAATAAATTATGTTAAATGTTTCCATATACGTACTTTTATCGTTCTTGGAATTTCAAAAGAACCAACATTTTTAGTGAAGTTATAAAAGTGTGTAGGCAGATGAGCTTGTATACTCTCATCTCCATTTGTGCTAATTTGATATATTACCTCGAGTACATTTAAAGACATTTAAAGACATTTAAAGCAATTTTATAGTCTGGAATTCACAGTCAATGATTTGAGCTGTGTTCTGTTTAAGATAATCTGCAGTCCAGGGAGTGGTGTTTATCACCTTAAGATCTGGAGTCTTCAAAGAAGGCACTTTCTCCCCATGCACGTCCATCCATCTCGTTCTTATGTCTTTTGTGGCTAAATGCAGAGAGCTTGTGGTGCAGAGAGAGACAGCTGGCTCTCGAGCAATGTAAAAAAAATCACACAGCTGGTGCCATTCGCAACTTCAGTTGTCAGCTGCACATTAAGTCTCCATGCCAAGCACACTGGCGAGGAGTAAACAAACATCCATAATACTCCCTAATGGTGGCTTTATGTGTATTGCCCTGTAAATTGGCTTTATTTTTGTGACACAAAAAAGGGTAACTAGGAAATTTGAGAGGCAGCTGCTTAGGCTACAGAATGATGATGTTTGGATTCTATTGGGTGTATTAATTAAGTTTCTATTCTGAGCATATCAACTGACCATATTTACAATGTATTATGAAGGCACCAACCATGGAGCTGTCAATGTAAAGGGCATACTTAAAATATACCATGAAAGTTGTCTTGACAATGCAGTTATGGATTACACAAAATCAAATAGTATAAATAAAATAATTTTTTTTATCCTCATTTCGTATAAGATGGTAAACATTATAGTTTGTTTCTTGTCTTAATTTATTCACCTTAAATTGGTGCTGCCTTGTGTTACTAATTCAACAGGAATTATCTAGACCTATAGACCATGCAAGGAGAAATCTTACGCCACTTCATGTCCATGACATTTTTAGGAGATCATTTCCTGCATGATTTATGAAAATGCATTTGATGGTCTTACTTTCTCCTAGTAAACGGAATTCTGCACTTCCTTCTCAAGTCATGCCTGAAGAGATCGCACATCTTTTATTATTAAAAAAAAAAGGCTTTCTTTTAAAAAAAATCCTCCTTGTTTTCCAGATGGTTCCTAAACAAAATATACATCAACACACAAACATATACCCCATTGACTAATATATAAATAATTTCCACGGTCTGGTCTTCTTCCTTTCAATTCTAATCATGTTTCCCTCTCTGCTCAGTCCTATTTTTCTTTATATATCTTGGTAAAGAGACCTCATATATATCCGTCTGCCGCTTAACATTCCACACCAAGATCTAGCTGTCAGATACAAATACTTCATCTGTATAAATAGTGTAGCAGCTGTACACACTCCTGTTCATCCAAATGTATGCAGATTAACTTTATAGTATATGATGTTTGCTACAATACTTTCAGTAGCCAGAATTTTTCTCAATAGCAATTTTGTTTCAGCAAACATTATCTTTGCAAAAACTGTCTAACCTTTATGAATGTTCTTGTCTTGCAGTAATACAAATAATTTACATCAACACAATACTGTGTTAAGATCAGGGGCGTAACTAGAAACCACAGAGCTTCTGTGGGAAAATTGCCCCGGACCCCTCAATTCACCAAGCAACATGTCCCACAGTGCCATCTTAGCTCCCAAACAGCTTATCAGTGCCATCTTTGTCCCCAAACAGCTTGCTGGTGCCATCTTCATCTCCAAACAGCTTGTCAGTTCACCCAAACAGCTTCTCAGTGCCTTTGTCTTTGCCCAAAGCAACTGGTTAGTGCCCCAAGGTAGTCTGTGCCATCTTTCTCCCTAAACAGCTTGCTTGTGCCCTACCAACCCCACTTACCTACAGGAGTGCTGTGTCTCTCTTTGTCCGTACTGTGTGCATGTGATGCCGCTTCCTGTATGCTGGATCAGTCCGACACACAGTCAGACTCACAATTTACGTACATTTACTCTCTCATTCTTACATGTACATTTACACATACGGTATATGCGCATGTTAACACACACACACTCATGGTAATACACACACTTAGAAAGCCCGCAAACAGTTTGCTGAAGACAAGCAGACTAAGGACATGGATTACTGGAACCATGTCCTGTGGTCCGATGAGACCAAGATAAACATATTTGGTTCAGATGGTGTCAAGTGTGTGGCGGCAACCATGTGAGGAGTACAAAGACAAGTGCGTCTTGCCTACAGTAAAGCATGGTGGTGGGAGTGTCATGGTCTGGGCCTGCATGAGTGCTGCCGGCACTGGGGAGCTACAGTTGATTTAGGGAACCATGAATGCCAACATGTACTGTGACATACTGAAGCAGAGCATGATCTCCTCCCTGGGCCACAGGGCAGTATTCCAACATGATAATGACCCCAAACACACCACTGCCTTGCCATTTACTTATAAAAAAAAAGTTCAGTTTCAATAAATATTGTGCAAACTACAATATAATACAACTCTTACCCACTCACATCTACATAATTGAGGTGATGGGTCCATGGTATGGTTGGAGTAAAATGTAGAAGTTTGGTGTGAATAAAAATAAGAGTTTGTGATCCAAAATGAATTGACTGAAAATATCATACACTTTCTAAAAATGAAAAGTTTGGTCAGAAATGTGTATAGGAAAGATAAAGATATGTCATTTAAAATGCAGTCATTTCATAAACTATGAATCAGCCAAACTGTCAAACATGCAACGCACAACAGTAAGCTTAAGTTCTCTAACAACTTAACAAGGTAACACAATAGCTTAATATGTATGATTGTATATTTTACAATATTATTATTTTTTTTAATAATGTGGTTTACATAAAAATGGTGGTGTGCATTGACCTGGATCTTTACGTTGCGTTAAACTCTGAAAAGACACATTGTTTCAAAAAGTTCTGACATTATTTTAGGTGGGCATGTGGTAAAAGTATCTTAAATGAATAAACACATTTAACTCCGTGATCAATATTGGAAGGTATATACAGCATTTTATTAAGCCAATATTATCCTATACACTATAAAGCTATTTTTCTTTTATGCTGATCCCATTCTTGTATTTTTATATTTATTTCTGGCATTGCCAATGGTTGTTGCCAATTCACAGCCCAAAATACCTAAAAAAAAATAATAATTTTGCTGCCATAAACTATAATTCATTAACGTTGGGGGTTGAGACCCGGATGCAGAGACTGAACAATGAAGAGGACAATGTAAGGAACCGGCTCAGACATGTTGACGGATTAGCTAGGTCAGTAGCGTAGTAAACTGGACAACACCTAAGCAAAATCAGCAGACAAGACGTGGAGGCCGAAGAAGCACAGCCAGGTCAGCAACGGAATCAACAGGACAGCACCAAACCAAATCAGCAGATAAAACCATAATCAAAAGAATAGGACAGGTCAAACACAAAATTATCACTCAAAGTATTTACACGAGCAATGCACCAGGTTACACCAACAAATGATAATGAGGAAATGACGGCCTGCTGTTGAAATGGTGAAGTCTGGCAGAAACAGGGTCAACTTGAGATCAGGAGGTCCCTTTAAGATATATTGTCCTCTGTGCACACCAGCCTAGAAGATGACATGAAGACGGGCATCGCTCAGTCACATGACTGCACTATGTGAGGAAAGTTTGGATCTGGCCTACTCATGACGTGGAGAAGGAAGCAGAGCAGGTAACGGAAGATTGTCGCAGAGGATCGCCAGCTCTGGTGCGACAAAGGTAAGTCATGGCGTAGCGCATCCAATGTCCACCTAACTACAAAGCTGTTAGTATCAGTTGTGGTATTCATACCTGGGAACTCTATGGGTCAATACCTGAATCATCCTGGTCGCGGGAGCAGGGTCTTTACAGGCCCCACTCCCTGCGGATTTCCCCTTTAAATTAGGGTGTTTCACACAATGTCAGCGGTAACGCCTACTGATGTCACTGGGAACTCCCCCTGACGTCAGCGGGAACTCCCACCAACGTCAGTGATCAGTCCTGGCTGCGTCACGCAAGGGCAGGCTCCGGTTAGCCAGAGCCCAGAAGTTCCCAGGTATGGGTATATTTGACCTCTTGCAATTCGGCTTATAAAACGACCTCGATTATAAGTTATTTTAGCTCGAAATGTTTTTTCTGGAATCATAATGAACACATTTTATTTTTAAAGACAAAGACCCCCTTTTCTTTTAAACAGTAAGTGTAGGCAATCGATAATGCTTAAAAAGGATTCCCATATTAATGTGCAGAGTGATAGATGATTGTATTTGCTAGAGATGTAAGTGCTAATTAAAGTATGAAAGAGAGAGGCTTTCTTTACAGATGTTTAAATCCTTCTAATCGGAGTAATTATTCTAGGAGGTAAGCTAGTGCTAAATGGTTACAAATGGCTTCCATTATCCGTGTTATTAAGGTCGTGGATATAATCCATCCGGATGCATACTGTAAATATCACAGGGGTTTACTTGGAAAGTTAACACCTTTAATACCAGGATGAACTTGTAGCATGCCTGTACTGTTGTCCGTGCGTGTGTTTGCGTATTTATGTATGTGTGTACGTGTATATATATATGTATACACACACACACACACACACACACACACACACAAGATAACCAGATGACTCCCCTGTTACTGCTGCTTACTTGTTGATGTAAATTTACCTGCATTGCTGAAACATATTGCTGGGTGCGGCTGATGCCCATTAGGCTATGAAAGATAGAAGTTCTCCTTTGTTCTCATGTCATCAACCTGTAAGAAGCCCTTTTTTAGTAATGTTATAGCTACTAATGAGTGGAAAATGCACATCCATTCCATGTTATGGTATTAGGATACCACAGACAGCAGCAAACAACTAGTGGAGAAGAGATAGGAGCTTGGATCCATGTGTATGGTAGTTAGTGTGTATGCATGTGTGTTTATGTACGTCAGGATGTCTCTGTATCAATGCATATGGCTGTGCTGCTTGTGTGGTAGTCTACTGGTGTACGTGTGTGTATGCATGCATCTACCTTTTGTGTGGCTATGTTGGTGTAGTAACACAAGGAAAGTAGCAATATATCTGCTTCCATGATGTATGTAAAAAAAATGTTGTTATACTCTGTTTTCTGGTGGACACTTTTTTTTGTTGGGACATTCAGTTGTCTGTTAAAACCTGAATGCAGTTTTGTAAGAACAAACATGTGCTTTGCATGTCGGTCCTTCCAACTTTGCAGGTAGCCCTATTCATGTCCCTTAAAATATGATTCAGAGATTCAGAGTGATGTTACTGACTGGGGGATGCCGATCCCAGCCTGGATGTTATAAAGAAAAATATAAACAAAATTGTAGTATGGAAATATAATTACCCCAGAAAAATGGACTAAATAGTTAGATTATAGGAGGTCCCAGAGGCCCGCCGGATCTTGATCCACTTCTGATGATCATGTAAATTGGTTTTCATATGGCAGCTCTTTCTTTTTGTTTTTCTCTCCCCTCATTCTTTTTTATGTAATGTTAATACTAAAACTAGACTGGAAAGTTTTCAGTGGTTAAAAATAAACATTTTACCTTGAAACGAAAGTAAATCTCATCTAATTCTGGAAGATAGAATCTTCTGCAAGTGGAAAATGTAATTTGGCAAGGAACTGCAGAGCATGCTTAAGGCAAGTGTATGCTCACATTAGTTTCTTAGTAGAGTAAACACATCAAGTAGTCTGGACATATTTCAGAGATGTCGACTTAATATATTTCGAACCTATATCTTCCAAGATAATATAATCAGTCTCGACTTTTCTGTTGCTTTACTATTGTTTCTGTTGTCCAAATTTCATTGAGACTTTATCATGGATAAATCTGCTTTTATCTGTGGGTTAGTCTTGTTTTATGCGGATAGCACCCCAGGGGATTGAAGGTAATGACCCCTTTTCAGTTTAAATTAAATTCAGAATGCACGGATCAAGTACCGAATAACCTTCACACTTATCATCACACTTAATCTCAGATTTAATTCATGAGATCCCGTTTCCATAATGAAACCTCAGAATGCCTCACAAAATCCGTAACGTTTCATAGAACTCTGAGGATTTATGCCTTGATACAATATTCACCCCTAACATGTCGCTTAGTATAAGTCTTAAATCAATGTGGCATTAAAGCTATGTAAAAACCCATTTTCCAATCCCCCCCGATTATTAAAGCAATGTTAGACTGTAAAGATATGGGTCAGCTAAACCAAACACTATTTATTTCACAAAATAAATTCCCATGTACAAGTAGGGGCCGACATCAAATAGACGTGACCACCACTAATGATACATAAAGTAGCCTGAAGACCCAATAATTTCTTAATATAATCAAATTTAACCGGTGTTGAAATTTCACAGTTGCCAAGTACTTCACTGAACTTAAATTGACTACTTGGTCTAAAAAAATAGTATAAATGTCAGCTTTTTAAATATTCAAAATGAAAAATAAGGGCAATCTAAAACTTTTATTAGAAATTTTAATAAAAAGATGCAGTGTCTGTACAAACCACAGTTTCAAGTTTAAAATGATGGAATATTTCTAATCAAATCTAGATAATAATAATAATAAAAGTTAAAATAATTGGAGCCTCCCAAGCCAAAAGGTAAACCCAGATTTCGTTATTAAGGTGAAGCATTTACTGGGGACACTGCTTTAGGGACAATTCTAGACATTAGTAGATAGCGTTGACTCTTTTGTACTAGGAATGAATCGAGATTCGTTTTTTAGTTCAGAAGCCAGTAATAGACCGCCTGTGTGAAAAATAATTAATAAATTACCACCTCCAGTTTGTGCCTTCCCTGCACAGTAGTGTGTACTGCGCCCTTTATGGGCTGCATGTGCAATAAACGTGCATGCACAACCGCATCCTGGACAAGTTTACTAAGAGAGGTAGGAGATTTTAAGAAATTATGTTGGTTCAATTATTTTTGCTATTATTTTTGGAATGTATTGGGAAGTAACACGAAAAAAATACTCTTGGGGGGGTTAATTAATGGTTTTGCCTCTATATCATGTGATCAGATGCACGGGTTGCCTCAAACTGCTTATCTATGAATAGCTTAACTTGTTCTAAATAAAAAAAAATATGGGCTTCGCTACTTAAAATGTAAACTGTGTGTGTATTTATAAATATATATATATATTAATATATTTGTTACCATCAATTAAGTATAGCAAAACTGCTAAAACTGGCCAAGTCTCTCGATAGTTAAAAATGTGCCCGACCCCTGGCATTCCAAGGGTTAATACCCAAACAATAGAAAATATGACAGAAATTGTGCTGAGATGTTCCCTTAATGCACTTCATCTGTCTTTTCCATATAGATGCTGTCTTGATATGTCGCTCTATATCATGGTCTAACTTATGGTTGTGTTTTCTTTCCCATGTAAATAATTGAAGACATCTGAAAGTATAGGTCACCATAATCCCATCAGACGGCGGCCTTTTTTCCCTATAATTTATGCCTGCAATAACGCTGTTCTTTAAATGCTTTTTTCTTGCAGCTGTGAATAGTATAACAGCAATGTTATGGTGGCTGTAGAAGGCTCAAGTAGAGCTGCTGTCCTTTGACCATATGTTATAACGCAACGAAAAGGGGGGAAAAATTAAGAAAGCTAAAGAAACACAAAACTGGTGTAGGAAGCACTTTAAGAAACATCTACCATAGCATCCTACAACATCAATCTATACTCACAGTCTCTTAAATAATATCCTAGGCCGGCAGGTCCCCATAACACCAATACTCAACACGAGATTACAGCTCTCCCTAACCAGCCCATTAACACTATGGAGGTCTTTGCCCAGTCGGCACAGTTTCCTTCAGCGGCAGACATCATTTAGAAGTCGAGTGTTAGGGTATGACATCATATGCCAATGCTCAGTAGAAAAGAAAAGCAGTGCGGAGGGGCGGGAGGCAGCCCTGGGTTAGGCCTAGACAGCGCCAATCGTAAATACGCCACTGAAATGAGGTTAGACCTTTGCCAAAATACTACTATAGACCTTCTGTTATTTGTATCATGCTACAACTATGGAGCTGCAAGTTTTACAGTTTTAGTTTAAGCATTTTTCTTGCTCTGTGTATTTATCCTCCGTTTTTGAGCCAAACATAAACTCAGTAAATCCCTTTCAAAAACCCAAATAGGAAATTAACTGAGCCTGAAGAAGCGGTATTTTATTTATAACTTAGAACAGTCAAATAATCGTTAACATTATGATTTCTTAAATACATATTATACATCACGCCTTTTTTAAGAATGATGTGAAAGTTTTTGAGCGTGCCAAATCCACATTAATGCAATTTATCTGGTACGCTCATTGTAAAAATGATGCCTGTTTTATGGTAGTAGTCAGCATGAGAAATAATGTTTAAACAGCAAACATATAGGAGACACAGACCAGAGAAACCCTGGAAAATTAAAATATATTATACCTCAAACAAAAACTACTCCAGAACTTTTATCAAGCTGATACAATACAGAGAGGGTTCACACAAACAAATTACAAGACTGGCCCTAAAAATGAATCACGGTTAAGTCTTCTGGATGCCACAATCCATGGCAGAATGGAGTTACTAGGTAACGGAATCTAAATAGAAAAGAAAATCATGCTAATAGCATGCATAGCAAATCTACTAAACACTAAAAGAGGCAACACTTTCCGAGTCTATAAGTAGCATCTCCTGATGTGAAATATGTATACAGTATGTCCACTTTAAATGCGATTCGGTATGCTTGGATACAGGATCCAAAATCTGTAAAAAAAAAAAAAAATAGTTGAAAGAAGAAAAAGTAAACAAGGAATAATTAGATTAAAGACAAATGAAGGGAGTCATAAAGGATAAAGATGTAGCCAGCTGCCTAAATCAATACTTAGGAGGATGAAGGGAAGGGCCCTCAGTAAGAAAGGAGGAACTAGAAGACATGGAAAGCAAGAATGCTTACAGAGGAAGAAATTCTACTTGAAGTCTTGAAGTCCATGAGATCCAGTGGGATGCATCCAAAGTTATTAAGAGATGTGAAGTGTCCTGGCAAAACCACTTGCAGACATTTAACCAGTCACTATTGACAGGAGTAGTTCCAGACGATTGGAAGTTGGCAACTGTAGTAGCAATGCACAAAAAAGGTAGCAGGGATGACTCGGCCAACTATAGACCAGTAAGTCTTACATCAGTAGTTGGAAAATGAATGGCAATCATGCTAAAGGAAATGAGTGTTAAATATCTGGAATGGTTTGCAAGATCAAAACACAGCACAGGTTTACTGCAGGGAGATTTTGTCAAACTAAGTTACCGTATTTATCGGCGTATAACACGCACTTTTTTAACTAAAATATGAAGCTGAAACCCTACCTGCGTGTTATACGCCGATAAATCCTAGAGCCAGTGGCGGAACTACCGGGGTCGCAACTGCGACCGGGCCCTGGAGTTCTGCCAGTCAGGGGGGGCCCAAAGGGGTGCCGAGCGGTTGCTGAAGACGACCGCTCGGCAACTCTCGGGCCCCCCTGACTGACAGAAATCCAGGACTCCTCTGCTGGCGGCCGCCGCCGCCTGCCTCAGCCTCAGCCGCCTGCCGCCTGCCTCAGCCTCAGCCTCAGCCGCCTGCCTCAGCCTCAGCCGCCGCCGCCTGCCGCCTGCCTCAGCCTCAGCCGCCGCCGCCTGCCGCCTGCCTCAGCCTCAGCAGCAGCAGCAGCCGCCGCCTGCCTCAGCCGCCGCCGCCGCCGCCTGCCTCAGCCTCAGCGCTTCAACTCCTGTGTTGGAAGCGTGAGGCGTTTGTCTCGGGTGCCGGCGCTCAGCAGTGAAGCGCCGGCACCCGAGACAAACGCCTCACGCTTCCAACACAGGAGTTGAAGGTAAGTGACCGGGGTGGGGTTAGGGAGAGAGAGGGGAGATCCTGAGAAGGGGGGGTTAGGGTGTGTGTGTCTGAGTGTGTGTGTCTGAGTGTGAGTGTGTCTTACTGTGAGTGTGTCTTACTGTGTGTGTGTCTTACTGTGTGTGTGTGTGTGTGGTTTCCCAGATAGCAGTGATTCTGATGAAGTTTTTTTTGTTCAGTTTTTTTGTTCAAAAATGGGGGTGCGTGTTATACACCAGTGCGTGTTATACGCCGATAAATACGGTAATTTTATTAGTAACTAAAATGATTGATCAAGAGGACCATTACATCATCTGGATTTCAGAAAGGTATTTGACACGGTCGCTCATAGAAGGCTGATAAATAAATTGCAGTGTTTGGGTTTCGATGTTGGAGACAGAAGGTGGTAATGGTTTATATTCGGCAGAAGGTCATTTTACTAGTGGGGTACCTCAGTCATCAATATTAGGACTCCTACATTTAGCAATATTAATAGTATTGTATGTTTGTCTGCAGATGATACAAAAGTTTGCAACAGGGTAGACATTCCTGGTGGAACAAACCAAATGGCAAATGATTTAAGTAAATTAGAATAGTGGTCGAGAGTGTGGCAGTTGCGGTTTACTGTTGATAAATGCAAAATAATGCACTTGGGAAGTAAAAATCCCAAGGCAGAATATAGCGTTGGGGACACTGCTCTGTCAGTGACAACTGAAGAGAGGGACTTTGGCATAATTATTTCCGAGGACCTAAAAGGAATCAATAAAGTGTCACAAAAAGGAAGCAGGGTGTTGGGTTGTGTAGCTAGAGGCATTAGTAGCAGAAAGAGGCGGTGGTTCTTCACAGAACTCACCTAGAGTTTTATGTGCAGTTCTGAAGACCTCGTCTCCAGAAGGACATTGACATATTGGAGTGAGTTCAGAGGAGGGCTACAAAAATGAAAAATGGTTCTCAGGATAAAAATTATCAGGAAAGACTAAGGGATCTCATCTTGTATAGGTTGGATGAAGAAAAGAGAGAAGAGGTTAAATGTAATACTGATAATTTAATACGAGGAGAAAATGTGAGAACAAGAGGTCATAATCTAAAACTAGAGCGTCCTATGTAAGGTGAGGAAGTTTTACTTTATCGAGAGGGTGGTAAATAAATGGAACAGCCTCCTGTAAGTATTGGTAGAGCCTAATAAAATAAGGGATTTTAAACGTGTGGGATAGACGTAAAGCTATCCCCTATCTAAGACAAGATAAAGGAATTACTTTACATCAGGACTAGATGGGCCGTATTGTGTGTTTCTAATAAACTGTACATTAAATAAAAAATAGCTTTTGTTAAATTATGAACCAATGTAGGCAATATGAGTATTGTTTTTCCCCCCACAGAGATATGGAATGAAACGTTCATTGTCACTCGCAATCACTGTGATTTGTGGCATTTGCTCAAAAGGAAATTTGAATGGGAACACACACCATTTTTCATCACTAGTATCAGATTAATAATAAGTTGTGTGGTTTCTTTTTTAAAACACCTCTAGTATTTGCATAATGTTTTTAGACTGGTGCATATTAGTATTTTTTATGTGTTGTCGCCCTGTTATCTTAGCCCAATCTACTAGAAACGAAAAAACCCTGACACCTCACATACTGCCTATGATAAGCAATAGATTGGCTCGGTCTTAATCATCCTGTCAGAAACTCTGGTACCTTAAGTCTGTGAAGGAATAAACTTTTTAAAGCTATAAGGAATCTTAGTGTGAGTAGGGAGTCACCCAAAATGCCACATGACTGACAACGATGGTAGCCTCGTGCTGCAGATAACGGAGGAAAAAAATGGCAATCTATAGCACTGTATATATCACTGGCATACTCACCAACACTCTGCATGACCCTGCAGCGTTGAGCTCAGATGTTGGGTAGTTTGGAGCTCTTTTACAAGCGTTGAGGCTGTGTGTGTCTAGTGCATAGGCAGTATTTTCATGTCGGGACTGATGCAAATTTTATGGGACAGGACCCCAAAAAAGGACTGTCCTGGGCAAATTCCAGACTGTTGGCGGGTATGCACTGGACCTTCTGCTCAAGCAGGAACATATTTTTTTAGACTTACCTCTAAACATGCATGAAATAGCCATACAGCTATCCTGAATCTAAGATGACCAAGAACTGATAACGTTCTTTACATTAGGAATAATAACCATACTAGATGAGCCAAATGGTTCTTATATGCCATCAGATTCTATGTTTCTATTCTTCTCTCCCTTGTATCTATATTGCTGTTGGAACTTATAGAGTAAGCTTATATTAAATACAAAGTCTCGGCTTAGGGAAGCAATTGTCTTCTGATCTCTTATCTTCCCAGGGTTACGCAATAACGGAATTTGTAAGCCCAGTATGTTTGCTAGATAAGAGCCTACCACATATGCTACAGCCTCGAAAGCCACAATAATGCCAAATCAAAATATTAAAACTGAAAATGCTGGTAAAATATGTCTCAATTTTAACTCATTGTAAATGTTCCAAGGTTAACTTGTTAACTTTTTTCAAGCACTAATTGTTTTCAACTATAAATATCTTACAAATTGCATATTAAATTAAAATAAAATAAACTTTGGTTGAGATCAATTAACCGCCTTGAATAAGTCGATAATATGTAATCTCTTGCTAAACATTTAAACTGTTGTTAGAATATTACAGATATTGGTGCTCCCTGGTCTCCTCAGTGTGTCTTCTTCTCACCAAGACCCAGAAAACACTGGATTTAACCCTAACGTTTGTGGGAGAAATGAGGTTTTAACTCCTTGATGTTACTGTGCATTTTTGAAAACCAGCCTTAAGATGACCCAACGTCTCTCATTAAGCAGAGCAAAGTCCTCCTGTAAACTCCCATATACACCGGGGTTAGTGAATATACCCCTCAAGATATCTTCAAGGAAGCCATTCCTATAAGTAGTAGTCCGTAACATGCATTGAGGCTAATGTTTTCACATAGGAGAGCAACAAAAACCGAAGACGAGATCATTGCCACGCAACCTTAGGCCCGACACCTTGTTGCGTTAACAGAGCAAAGACTGCCAAACTGAACACATAAATATAATAAGTAACATCAATAAACGTAAATAATTAACAAAACCCATAAAGCCCACCAGGCAAACTAGGAACCACCACCCAGGGACGGACATACCAAGATGCCCAAACCTGAGGCTCCCAGCACCACCTACCGGGAACCTCCCATCAAATACTCTCCCCCAGAGCATTCACACCCCTTAGATGCCTGGTAAGCAACCCAGCCGGCTGTGACAGCAGAAATACCCCAACATAACACAATAAACAGGGAGAGAAGGTGGGACAAACAACAGGGTAAAGTGACTACAAAATGTCCCTCAGCCTCGTGTCACAACCCCTTAAATAACTATCCTCTAAAGCCCACCCCCAATTTACCAAAAATTGGTGCCAAAACCTGGCCCTACTCGGGATCCCAGTCAGGGCCCACTCTGGCCCCCGGCGGGCATCATGTCTTCACTGTGTTTTGTGTTGAACTATGATCACAGCTTTTGTTACTTCTAATAGCACATGTTTGTGAATACCGACAATCATAGAACATACGGTATGTACAAATGCTCCATATTGTGACTCTGAAGATGAGATTTCCTTTCTACATTCAGTTACGTTGGTATTTTTGCTTGTCCTTTAAGCAGGGCCTCAAAAAAACAGACAAAAAATTAAATAAAATAAATTAATATAATGAAGGTGCCAAGTTAATAGGGGTATAAAGAATATTTTTATCTGAGATATGGGGATTTTCTTTAAAACGTAATTTTGGTACAACGATTTAAAAGTAATGTTATCATCATGGCACCCAGTACATTGCTTTATTTACCAAAAACATTCTTTTGGTTGCCATTGTGATAAAACCACATTTAAACTTTGTGCTAGAGTCGCCTTTTAGAAATATTCCCCACAGATTCTAAATAAACAAGTTTGGATCACTAAAATAATGAATAAAAAGAAGTCTCCCAGTCGTTCCATATTTTAGAATGCCATATTCATATTAGACTTGCAGTTTTTATTATAGCAATGTGTTTTTTTCATTTTTTAAAAAAAAGTTTAATCTGCTTCAGTCAAAAATAGATCCTGTTTTTATCATTTATTGCTTGCTTAATATCGACTACCCCAACATAACCTTTAAACCTCATTTTTCCATTTCTGAGTAAATGATTTCTAAACACCATCTGAAAATGATAAAAAAAAAAATAAACAAAGTCTCAGGAGGCAAACCAAGAATTTATATCCTTCCAGAATTAAAGAAACGGTTTAATCCAAATTCATGTTTTGGTTCATTAAAGAATTTTGCATGGACTCAAATGTGTTTTATTGCATGCATTAGTTATTAAAGTTAGAAAATGAGCCATATTTTTCAGGACATATATGCAATCCACATGTTGGCAGCCAGGACATGTAAAGTACCGCTCTGTAGTATGTGGGATGTATAACGCAGTAACTGATTCTCTTCTGTGGTTTTGTGCATCAAAAATGCTGGAGGGCATTACATTACATGCGTTGGTCACACATGAAATGTATATTATTTCCCAGAAAAGACGGCCTACCTGTTTGCTTCTACTGAAACCAGGACGTATTTATATGTAGACTGTAGGGCCGGTTACCATGGAGATCTTTGGTCACCCCAAGCGACGCTCAGCACAGCCTCCATAGACTTCGTTAACATCATATCCCAGTGCTTAGTTTCTTAAAGACGTTCCGCACCTTTTATTGTATCGGAGACGCAGGCCATAGAGATAAAAGGTTAATACAGCACTGGATAGCATACATGATGTGAGTCTCCATATTCTTATTGTCTGTACTATTCTGTAGTCCATGAAAAAGGAATTTCCAGTATGAATTGAATATGGAATATGACTGGAGTATTACTTTAAGAGGACAAAACATGTTATAAAATATAACATAAATATAAGTCTTAAGAAAAGCTTTCCGTTTTCTCAGGTAGCCATCCTCTGTCGGTCACACGGCAAATTCACCACATTGTCAGAAGTCACCTATCCTAACTCATGTTACCACTAGCATTTCAATTAATACTTGCGGGTACAATAAAGACCACTAAAAATACTCAGAGGGTGACCAGGTACCAGAAAACAAGCACCTTTTATATTGCATGATTTCACAAAATGATATGGCGGTGTTTCCCAAATGAATTTTTAGTTGCACCTAGCCAAAAATTACCTGCAAGGAAATCTCGATTTGTTGTGAACAGGCGTTTCTGGGAAGTTGTTCTGTAGAGATACGCTTCCCATATCCATTTGCAAATTCGCCTGACGGAGGCTGTTTTCTGGTACACGCTGTGGAAGCAATTTCACTTATCACACGGGTGATCGCTGTTACCAGAAGAGGACTTGATATTAGGTCAGACTTTCTTAGCAGCAGGTAATAAAATGTTACGCAGGCAAACCAGCGTGGAATTATATGTATTATATTTGCATGAGAGAAATGCCGCGAATATACATATTTGAATAATTTATATGACCTTGATCATAGTCATTAATAATGTACTGGGTTTTTAAATGCTGACTACCTATGTTTTATGTACCTGTGCTCAGTTCACTTATCTTCCAGCTTGGAGCAGGATGGCGGATTGCAGAAAAGCTTGAGATGTTACAGGAAGGATGGGAAGTCCCAGAGAATACATATTTGTATTTATATACTGTAGGAATGAAATGCATAATAAGCAGAGCATGAATTAATAGGTCCGGTAAAGTAACGTTGAATACTTTTCTATCTTGTAAGTAGCTTGCGGCAAGATGGCAGCTTGCAGAAAAGCTTGAGGTGATACCGAAAATACCCTTAAATACTTTGGCAACATTAATTTAACCGTAGATGGCAGTGGCCATGACTCTTACATTCTGTAGCATAAAGTGATGGGAAATATATGTATGTGAATGATCTAAGAGAGTTCTAGAGTTTAGAGTTCTATGGTCATATCCTTCTGGAACTCTTGAGTTCTGGAAGGATATGACCATATTTTAACACTCTGTGTTGTGCTAAACGAATTATGCCCTGTTCCCCTTTATATCCGAGTTTATTTGTGTCTATTTTATATATTTGCACTTAGATATATCATGGGACTGCATAATATCAAAAATAATGTAGTGCCGTTTTACAAACATTCATAGTCGCATACCATCATACCTGGGAAGTTGCAGGGATGGCTACCCGGAGCGTCCCTATTTTTAGGCGACACTAGCATCATTTAGACGGGGTGGTCGGGAGTAGGTGGTAGTGGGAGTAAGAAGAAAGTGAATGGAACGTGGTTGGGCAGTGGACACGGCCAAACCCTGCTCCCCAGCCTGAAGATCGATGAAACTGACCGGAGTCCAGGAGAAGCAGCACTTCCCCTAGAGACTCTGATCCAAACTGGAAAGTTCTCAGGTATGCATATAGCGCTCTGCTAGTCAGAAGGCTACATATCAACCAACTTATTTGTTAAAATACCATTTTAGTCTTTAGTTTCTTCATTGAGCAAACATAGAATAAGACCTAGAGTCACATAAGCTTTCAGGATATTGGAGATACCTTATTTATCTGACGAAGAGACCTCTGAAGTCCCAGAAGCTTGTATGACTCTACATCTGTTCCTGTGCTGTTCCATTAAAAGGTATCACCTTTTCCTTCATTGAACCAGCTGTATCCATTTTCTGTATTAACAAAAACAAAGTCTGGCCCCTTCTTTCATCCAGTTTTGGTTTGTATTGCAAGGCTACAACTACTACTACTACTACCACTACTACCTTTTGAAAGATCTGATGCTGAGGTCTAGCTGTGGCTACCACGTTTATGGACAATTCTGCTACAAAGTAGTCAGTGTGATGCAGTTACCATAGCAACCAAATTTTTATACTTTGCGACATCAAGTCCCAATATGTTATTAGTCAAGTCACGGGGCTGAATGAATCACTCCAAAGTTTTGTCTTTAATAGACTTTACTCATATTTATAGGACAAACAACGTATCCTATAATAATATAGCAATAATATTGCTGCCAGGACCAATTTCTCTGTTTGTTAAAGTTGTCCATTTTATTGTTATTCCATTAATATTTAATTTGTGATCATTTTGTTTGCTGCAAAAAAAAAATAAAAAAAGTAACTGTGAATACATTTACAAACTGTATCATCTTACCGGTTAATGCTTTTTGGCCCATTTCCCAAAGGAAAATTATAGCGGATGCATTACACGCTGCCTGTAGCCCGCTACAATTAGGCTTTTAGCTTCCCAGAATCATTCAACAGTCTACCGCACCTCCAGGTTTCCTTAAAGGAGACGAGTAGCATTCTAGATAATTCCTGATAGTAATTCTAATACCTTTACATCATATTATTCGCCTTTTTATTTCTTTCCTCTAAAACTAATGTATTGTAAGTATCTATAGGTTGTGCTTGCGGAATCGCTTTGAGGATGTTTAAGATGGTTTGGCCAACATTAATGAGTATCCAGTAGTCCTGAAGCTCTCTCCCTTTTCCTCCAATCTATAACAATCAGCAACTTAGTGGGGAGGAATAATCATGCAGAGCTGTACAGCTGAAACAAGCTTCTATCATTAGCGGTTCATGCATCATCTCTTAAAACAACGCAGATCGTGGCTGGGCTGGCAGTAGGATTGCAAAGTGATCTTTACTGAGGGATCTTGGGCACTAAAGAAACATTTGCATGGAATGATCTGGTTAAGCAGGTGGAACATTCAGGGTTGATTGTATAATGAAAGGTTTTGACCTGCACACCCCAAAAAAAGGGAATGGTTTAAAATATTTTTAGTAGCTAATAGATATGCAGATATTTTAGAGTTAATGTCGAGAAATGTAATGTTCATGAAATACTTTAAAGTGTGCTAATTAAATATTGATGAAGAGTAGATTTTATTTCATAACACGGAACCAGTGAACTGCTCAAAACAAGGTTTCAGCACCTCTTTCGAGCGCTGCTGTTTCTCATTTCTATTGTAAATATTTGCATAAGCCTTGGTTATTCCTAAAACCAGCCTTTAATATCCCAGTTGGCTTGGACTACATTACCTAGGTAACAAATGTACCGGCCGAGCGACGCACTGAACATCACATGATAATGGAAGCAGGAATCTATTCTGTCTGCCTATTCAAGGTTGGAATATGATGTCTTGTGTTTGATGGGCAGAGCTAATCTTTCCTTAAAGCCCCAAACTGCAGCTGTCCGATAAATGAAGGGACAGGAGCGGATGTTCTATGCCCAGTCTCAGTGAAAGAAGATTTTAATGTATGAAGTTATATTTTGTAGGGGTGACCCAATATGTCTACAAAAAAATTACAACAAGAGTTTCTAGAAAGGTGCTTTCATATAAAATTGGTGTCCCCCTTTCCCACCTTTAACTACTTCTATCCATTTTGAACACTGCTGCCGCTCTCATCATCCTATTGTTTTCATCTGCTGCCCCATTGCCTTTCATGAGGATCAGCAGTCCAGGTGAGGTGGTTGTAGCACCTTGTGTCCATGTGGTATTGAAACCCTGGTCTTTCAGGCATCCATTGCTGACTACTGCACTTCTGGACTGTTGTGCCGGTTGAGGGATTCCTTCGCTAAAATATCCTTGTTTAGCTGAACCAGCCATTTAACTAAACATGCAAACCACTGACCCTAGGTGCTCAGATATTTGTGCTTTATTGTAAACTAGCCCTGTCTAGTCCCCTTGCAAAAACTTTGTTTGTTTCTCCTGGTTACATCTGACCCTGATTATGGTTGATGCTTTTGTTGTGTTGCTGATTCCTACTTGCTCATCTTTGGCCATGTCTGACCGTGATGATGCTGCTGTGTCACTGTCTCCTGGTCACTGACGCCCTCTGGTTATGTCTGACCCAGCTTTACAGTTGGACTGGTGTTGATGGGGCGGCCCTGGCCCGTGGCCTTCTGATGACCGGGCCTGGCCATCATCATCCTCAGACACCTTCCCTGTTGTTCTGTACATTGCACTTCCCTCATCGAAAAAGGTAGTCAGGGGGACCCTCTGAAGTATTCAAGGGAGGTGGTGGCCAGATGGCCAAATGGTTCTTATCTGCCTTCAAATATTTATATGTAGTACAAATTTAAATGACAAGTACATTCTATGAATAAAGTCTGCTGTGTACAGTCTTCTATAGAAGGTGCATGATAAATGTGCGAGCAATGGGTGGTAGATCATTAATTTCATTATAGTTTAACTTGAGAGGATTCATGTTTTTTTTTTGCCTTTGGTGCCTGAGGGCGTCCAGTGTTATCAGGTGCCATTTAGCTTGCTTTCCGGAGACATTTACGCGCAGAGTCATCTCTCCAAGTGGAAAGTCATTTTGTTTAACTAACCTTTCCTTTTCAGGGATCAGTGTTTTCTGTCCATTTGTGTGGTCAGTTTCCGTGCTTCACATGACAGGTTGTATCCCTGTGCACACACTTCTATCTGTGCTCACTACCTAGCAAATTATTTAAATTGTGTTCGATTTTCCCTGCTCACAATTACTTTGTATTCTTGTGTAATGATATACAATACCCACAGAGCAGGAATTTCTGCATCTTCCTCACCTCTTTCTCAAACTCTGGAAATAAGTTTCTAATGGAAAAGGAATACGCATTAAAGTTGTTTTTGGTGCTAAAAATGTTGCATAGGTTTGTGCACTTGTTTTGGCGTCCTTTAGATAGACATATACTGTATAAATGTAATACATTATCATTTACAGGAATCACTGTATTGGTGGGGGTTGGTAAACCATGGTGACACAAACATGATTTATTTTAACTTATTGAGAGACATCTCCAGTTCCTACTAGGAGGACTACATTGATCTTGGGAATCCATGTACGCTAGTAGAAGGGGCCAGGAGATGGCACTAATCTTTTTTCCTTGCTCCAATTCCAATGGAGACTATGGGTAGTGGGCAGGACTGCCATCAGGCAGAGTACAACCATTATAGTTGTAAGGGGTCCGGCTGTCATGGGGGGCCTGATCGGGAAGATAAACTCTCCCTCTGTTTTTATTTTCATACACACACAAAAAAAGCTCTGGGGCCATACTCTAGAATGAGAGCTCTGAGGGAAGTGAAGGAAGGAGGCTTCAGCTCTGAGTTCAGAAGCCTCTACTTCATTCAGAGCTCAGTGTAAGGTAAAAAAACCCCACTGTATGTGATATGTGTGTTACTATGTGTGTACGTGACTGTGTTTGCCTGTGTGTGTAATGTCTGGTAATAAACCACTTGTTTGTGCCAGCTTCCATGTACCATCATTGCCACCAAACAGCTTGTCTCTGCTTTCTGTGGCCTTTCAAACCCTTTCAAAAAGGAATCTCAGTTCTTGTGCTCAATTGTTCTTTGCTATTCACCTAATGATTATGACTATATTCTCTGTCATATACATATATGACATTGCTGCTGTGTGTAATTATTCTGGTATACTGTGGTATTGGGATGGTTTACCATACCTGGAAACTTCCCAGCCCCAGATAGGTTTGTAAGGGACGGGAAGTGGATGGAACCTTGGTTGGAAATGATGTACCCATTTTCCATAGGTGGATATCTGCTTAGTAATAGCATTGTGTTAGCCATCCATCAACCGGAGACTCTGGGTGAAAGTAGGATAGTTCCCAGGTATACATGTGATTGGCTTGGGACAGAAGAACTCCAATAAGGAAAGAACACCTGTATCAATTTGCATGCAGTGAAATGCACCGGAATCCATCTAAAATCGACTCCAATATGCACTTAACATGAAAAATAATGTGTTTTTAATTTTAAGACTATAACCTTTTTTTTAAAATTGTAACAAAGTTAAGTTGAAGCCAGACATCTATTTTGGATAGTTCAAATTAAAATTTTCCCAGATGACGGGAATTAGGCATTGGTAGCATTCCTGGAAAATCACAGGAACTGGAGAGCTCCTTATATTAAAGTGTTTCAGCATCAATGTACTCCTACGACTCGGGGAGTTTCAATTCATTATTAAAAGACACAACATCCCAGCGTAAAGAATGGATTATATCCAACTTAATAAAAATCAAACACAAGTACTTTAAAACGAATATCTTTCAGTCTTCCCGTTCCAAATCGTCACAAAATCAAAATGTTATTTTTTTTTTCTTTAACTAAAATTAAACCTACCTACCTAAAAAAAATCCTTGGACCTGACACAAGAAGAATGGCTGCTATTTATTTAAGAACACAGCTCATTATTGACAGTGATCTGTAAAGTCTGGTATGTATATTTTCCCCTCCATCATAACAAAGAATTAAAAAAAAGAATACAATCATACTGAAAATAAATATTATTTGGATACCTCAACGGCTTTTAACACAAATGCTTACCGCATTTGTGTTAAAAGCCGTTGAGGTATCCAAATAATATGAGAAAAACTCACCTTGCTTCTTCTGTTCAACCCTTACCAAAGCCAAATAACCAACATACGTCTCTAGAAAGGAAGATAATGACTGCTCACACTATTATAAGTATCCGCTTTACACAGGGCTGTTAAAATGTTGTGTAAAGCCACAAAAGTAACCATAGTTCTGCAGCTAAATGGTAACAATTACTGAAGATCCACCGGTTTGTTTGTTAGATGTGATTTGGATCCTGGTTTAACACCGCAAAATAATATATATGTTGACTTGGTGTAATGTTATCGTAAAACAATTATGCTGCATAGCTTCTTTCCGGGGCAGGCAGCCCGCAGAGCTCCCTTTTCTGGCGGAGTGGCTAGCGCCAGAGAGCATTTGGTAGGGGAGAACTGAAAAAAGGTGCAGGGAGTAGGTGGAATGTGGTTCAGGAGTAGCCGTCATAGGGACTGGCCACACATTGCCACTGTGGCCGGAAAAAAAAAGAAACTGACCCAGAGACCCCAGGAATACAGGGTCAGTGTGTTTTTTTTTTTGTGGGGGGGGCAGGATAGCGGTACGTGGCCTTGCTCACTCCCCTCCCTCCACCTAATTCCTGCACACTTTTCTTATGAAAGTTCTATAGCTCTCGTTGTGATTGTGGGTCTGAAAGGGGCAGATTCCCAGGGTCTGACTTTAGGGGCAGATTCCCAGGGTCTGACTTTAGGCGCAGATTCCCAGGTCTGACTTTAAGGGCATGATTCCCAGGGTCTGACTTTAGGCACAGATTCCCAGGGTCTGACTTTAGGTGCAGATTCCCAGGGTCTGACTTTAAGGGAATGATTACCAGGGTCTGACTTTAGGCGCCGATTCCTAGGGTCTAATTTAGAGCAATTTATTCTTTCCAAATAAATTCCTGTATAGGTGACATAATTCAAAATATGTTAACCTTCTGGAAAGTGATGGTTTCCATGAAAACCGCTATTAGAACTGTTTGGTCGTTGCAAGTAACTAGAATAAAATTATAATTATAAGGGTTAGTAGTTGGAGTCTCTGTGTCAGTTCCTATATAAAGTTCAGAGATATGGAGGTGAGACACCTAGCAAGGCGCTATTCTGATGTCCCATAAGAGGTTTTGGCGCAGGAAACAAAGCATAAACCCAGTCAATGCTTGTGGTTTGGCTCCATTGATTGTAGTTATTGGCTTGGCGCGCCCTGGCATCTTTTTAGAAGCCAATTAAGTTATGAGTCATTTGTTGAGTTTTGAAAGCCTTGCATCAATGATGTTTTGTTATTTGGAAGCTCAAAAACAATATAACATCTGCTTGTAAAACATTTTATAATGTTTTGCAATATGTAACGCTACGGCCATATTACTTTAATATTTTATTACATACACATGAAATATAACCCCTCCTGGCCTAATGTCTTCTGGTCTTCAGCTGTTTGGTATCCTAACCTTCGTGTATTTCTTTCATGTCACTCGGCCCTCCTGTGAATCTTAAGCTTTTTCCTAAAATCATGATATTGCTTTTAAGCATTTTTTTTTTATTTTTATCCTGATAGCCTCTGGTTTTATTCTATAGAATTTAAGGAGGAACCGCTACACAACAGCATTTACCCAATCCTAAGTATTGCCGGGTCAATTCAGACTTTCTTGCAGGAGACACTCACTTTCTTGCCCTTGATAATGCATAGGAATAGTTCAACTCTCCTGCTAAATATCATTTTACTGAATAGACGCCATTAAAGTACAGTTGAATGGTACACTTTGCTATTGCTGCTGTTGCCCCATCTGTATCTTCACCAACCTACCAACATCTACTGTAGAATTGTCCCCTTCCCACCCCACCATTATATTCCCTGGGAAGGGCAGGGTTTGTGCAACAGTGGCAGATAATCTCCTCTAAATTCAGTAAATCAATACATTTTTGCAAGTCTGCAATGTTAAAATTCAATTGGTATTGTCATTCTTATTTTAACGACCCATCCTTGGCAACAGATATTGTTATCATTATCTATATAATAAAAGCAAACAGCAATATGTGAAATTGCCATACCAATAACCATATACATAATTACTTATATTGCTAGTTGCCAGTACTTTTCAGAGTCCCGCACACCCTTTATCTCAACACTCTCCATGCTTAAATAATTTGATAAAAACAGGACTGCGTAGGCTCAGGGAGCCTCAGAAAAGGCAAGAAGCCATTATAATTCATTATCTCTGTAGGGCCATAGCATAACAAAAAGCCGCACACTTTGCATCATGGGCTAATGTTATATTTATATACCCATCCTTCCAAGTAGACCATGATGATGTGAGTACAAAACCATCCACTACAAGCCAAGCCAGGCCTCCACTGGAGACACCGGTTCTTGTGCTTAACCTCGTAGGGAGATCTGCACAACAGTAAAAAAAAGGACAGCAACTGAGTGACCTCATTGCATAGCCCAGATCAGCCCAGATTCTGAGTGTTCGGATTCCTTACTGAGTGCTCGAGGTACACGCCAAAGCAGATGGGACTGGCTGGCATATCTGTCCACCCATGCCCTTCCCTCATATGTCACGAACGGAATCTGTTGTTTGTTTGTTTTTTGCCACGTAATCTACAACCTGTGTTGTGAACGCCATGTAATGCAAAGCGCAACCTCCATAAACGGAATTTCTTCAGGAAAAAAAAGTTTTTTTTTGTGTCAGAACTTTGGCAATTCTTGAAATATTTGAAATTGCAGTGCGGATTTAAGCCTGTTGAAGAAAGTCGTTTTCCTTTGTCTTTCTACATCTTTGCACGTGAGCGGTTTGCAAACCTAGTTAAAGGTCATCAAGATTTAAATTTAAACCTAGCCCCAGGTCATGAAGCGTAATTTTCTGTTTCATCTCGGGTTCTAAATTGCATAAAATTCTCCACTTCTGACATGAGTTTTCAAATCATATTTCTACCACAAAATATCTTTATTGGGTACTTTAGATAGGATTTCTAAAATATGTAAAAAGAACATAGGTCTGATAAATGTCTTATATGTCTTCACACTTTAAGGTGAGATGGCCCCTTTAGATATAAAATGAGTAAACCAACTATTCGGGTCTCTGAGCTGTGATTCTGGCCCTGAAATTTGTTCTTGGAGACACCGATTCTAAAGTTGTTTTGGTTTTAACTGTTACTTTATTAAAACGACTTACAACGTGGCGTTTTTAACGGTTGGTTTGGAGGTATTTGGGTTTAAAGAGACTGTTTTATCTCAAAGAGAGTTTAGTAAGGCAAAGGGGGGAAATTATCACTCAGGAAGTTAAGATTACTGCTCCAATTCATAAAACATATTGTATTTAACACAGTAAACACTTAAAGGGACAGATCCGGAAAAAGGCACAGGTTTTTAATTTTTAAAGGCTGTAAGTTACGACAACAATATTATTTTTGCTCTGTTAGCGCAAGAGAAAATAAAGTCTTTCAGTATATTTTGGCAACATGGAAAAGGATGTACAAGACCTCTGAGATCCCAAAAATTCTGATACTTTATATCATTTTCTATGTTGCCTCAACGAAAGGTATGAATTTGGACAAAATAATCTAATTTTCTGTAGACTAAAAACTGCTACTAAGATCCAATTTGTTTTTACTTCTACTGAGAAATGAAAGGAGGCAGGGAGGTGGAAGCCACGTCACATATACATACATACATACATACACATACATACACATACATACATACATACATATATACATACATACATACACATACATACATACATACATACATACATACACATACATACACATACAGTACATTTAATGGTACCAGTTAGACCAAGACTTTTTATAGTAATGTGGTCAAAATGAATGCCTGGTCTGAGCAGAATAAAATATATAAACACAAGGAATGATAGCATTGTAAAGCTATATCTAACATTAACAAGGATGATAATTTTTGTGGCGCATGATGCAGTGTCAAAATTATGACGTGCGTTTCCGCACTCTGAGTCACCTCCACACCCAGGTAAATGTAACACTTCGGTTTGTAAATAACATAAATATGTAGAAGTCTTAAGCAATACTTTAGTAATGTCACTTTCAAGGTGCTTCCTTGTCGATACTGATGTTTATCTTTTAGCTATGAACAGATCTCGGCAAAAGCACTGTAAAGTTTATAGTAAACTGTCGCAGAAACCCGCAGGAGCCACTACCTGCCAGCTCTCACCGGGACAGTAGGGAACTTGAGTGCGAAAGGGTTAATATATTTAAAAAAAAACAGCCCACAGGCTTACACAGAGTTACTACACCTTAACTCCAAATTTGTTCACACCCTGACCCCAAAACTTTGCTCACTGCCACCACCAAGTTCTATTTAAGCTTTTAAAAATACCTAAGAAGGCTTTGGTAACCCCTAAAAAAACCACAATTTAGTCAAAACCTACGTTCACTTTCTGCACCCAAACGATGTTGCTGTAATGCCTCGATGTCGAGCACTGAGATCGGCATCGGGGGCCATGTCTGGCCCCTACCCGGGGCATCAACGCCGGCCATACAGTGTATGGTGGCGGAGACCTGTTTTAAAAGAGTTTAGGAGGCGATCAACACCCTGGGGTGTCTAGTTTTCAAAAATAAATGGTTTTATAGGGCACACTGAATTGGCCAAGTTCAAAGATGTACCAAATATGGCATGGGCAGTGAATCACCAAATGTCAACGTTCAGTATTGAAAAATGTGCATGCGCCAAATGCGGCATTTGCCCCCAAACAGTCAGGCAAACCAATGCTTGGGGGGTATCGCTGTACTCGGGAGATGTTGCTGAACACATATTGGGGTGTTGTGTGACAGTGATGTGAAAATGCAATAAAATGACTACCACAAAGTTTGACAAAGACTGGTGGAAAGAGTTAAAATACTAGCATTTGAAATACCCTGGGGTGTCTTGTTTTAAAAAATATATGATTTGATGGGGTAAATTGCACTGGCCAGCTTCAAACATACCCAAAATGGCACATGGGGGAAGAATTGCCAGATTTGGAAAAAATGGTTTTAAAATAGCAAAACACTTCTTGAACTTATTGCCCCATAACGTGCAGAAAAAAGCAATACAAACATTGGGTATTTCTAAACTCAGGACAAATAGTAGAATCTATTTAGTAGGTTTTTCCATTAGCCTTTATAGCTGTGTAAAATATTTTTCAAGTAAAAGTCAGAAAAAGACTTTTTGTCTCAATTTTTACCATATTTTATACTTTTTTATATAGTAAATGATATGATACAATCAAATTAATGACATCTAAAAAAACAATATGTAACTTGTGTGGGTTCAGTAAACGGGAAGGAAGAAAATTACAGCTAAACACGAGCAGCGCAGGGGTTTAAATAAACAGAGATAAAACACAGAGAACTTACGCAAACAACAGTAAAACAATCTGTGGGAATCCCCCGCTTGTACAATCCCTCCCGATAGTCCAAAACTAAAAGGAAATTGAAATTAGTTTTTTCAGATTCCCCTTCTTATTGGAATCTTCTTCCTTTGTCTATTTGCTGTCACACGTGGAAGGGAGTGTGTAGCCCAGGCCTTTGCGACTCCTAAAGAGTGGGGTCATATAATCGGGCAGCAAACTCTTGTCTGATATTTTTTTATGTCATATTTTGTTGTGATGGTACCTTGTATGTTAATAACTCTGGAGTAATCACATGCCCCATGCTATTACAAATGTACAGATACCAAACACCCCTATGTACCTGATAGCTAAATCACGCTAGTTCTCATGATTTAACCCCTTCCTGCTATGTTTCCTATGATTCTGGAGGTCACATTGTTAGCACACCCCACATCTTCATGTTATGATTCTGTTATGGGAATGTAACCATGCAGTATTTTGGATATCATAACTCTTAAAATGCTGGGTGCTGCGTCCCTGGTGTGACCCCAGTGTCTGGTCCCCTAAAAAAATATTATGGCACCCAGAACAAGACATTTGGCATCCTTTGAAGACGCCCTGCTTGGATGCTCTTTGTATTGCACTGATTTTATGGAGGGGTCTGGCCAGTTCTCCAGATAACATGCACTGCAGGATGTGGCCAAAGAAAAAGTTAAATTTTCTCTTATTCACTATTTGACACAACAATTGGCCCCATAGAATACAAATAGTTTTTGGCATCCTATACCTTAAAAGGGACCTACACTGACTTGAAAGCTTATGTGGTTTCATGTTACTGACACTATAAGGTTTTAGAAACATATTAACCATGTTAGCCATGTTTTGGATGCTTTCTCAATAAAGCCTTTCTTCAATTGTTGAACTGCTCCAAATTAACATTAACATTAGCATTAACCTCTTTGCATATGGTCATGTACCAGGTATATCCCCAAAAATGGCCTTGTAGGACCAGTGACGTAACTGGTAAATCACGTTAAAATCAGTGCTGCAGTGCTACACCACAGGAGTAGCAAAGACCATGCTGGGGTTTATTAACAAAAGATTTGGTAGATTCTGACTTCATTGCATTTTACAAATCAGAGCATTTGAGATACAGCATTAATAGTAGGCAAAGTGGCATTTTGGCCTAATGCCGTCAGTTACATAACAATACAAAGCTTTAATGAACCCTCCTTCAGCAGTTTAGCCTTACATACATCCCGATGAAAATATACAGGCTGTCTTTGAAAAAGCAACACCAGTACACATAATATAACGTGTACTTAAACTAACAGTGATTGCAGGTGAAGGACCCCTCTGGCAGCAAAAACCCAGCTCAGACTAATAATGGTGACAGAGAGAAAGAAACCAGGGAAATAATAGCGGACATGAGCATAGACATTAAGTATGGATTTTTAGTTTTTGTTTTTTACATTCCTCTTAATAATTTGTCTTTCCCACCGTTGCATCCAAAATATAGCGGGTCATCTGTTTAAGCCCAACAAACATCTCCCTCCCTAAAACTCAACTAACCCAGGATCTCTCAGGCAGGGTGGTCAGATACACATACAACCATCCAGATTTGGTAGCCCTCCTTCCACTAATAATTAGCACATTATCTTTGTCTCCTTGCTTGGCATAAATGTGTATGTATGGGTTTTAGGAGTGTCAAAAAAGCACATAACAGTTAACACCGTGGTTTTGGTAAGGGATATGAGAATGTTATCCTGAATATAAGACAAGGCCAATGAGCCAGTAATAGTTACGGTTTTACAACAGCTTGAAAAATGGTCAGACCAGGTAGGCCAAACCTGTTTTCTGCCATCAGAGTCTGCGTTTATTTTTGTACGATCATATGTTTTGTGTATTGTTTATAACTGGTACTACTGTCTACATGAATTCAACGTACATTCAGCAATTTCATTATTACTCATTTCAGGCTATTCGAAGCTTTCAAATTGGGCTGCACCTCTGTCCCGCTAACACTGAATTACGGGAAGAGGATCTGACCTGGGCACGCAAACTCCTAAAACAAAAGAAAGAACATGAGACAGAAGAACCCAACAATAAAAATGACATCAATATTGGGCAAGAATTAATTCCCGACTATGACTTCGAAAGTGATGAGGTGGTGGCAGCCTGTGCTGCTATATCGCAGAGGCAGAAATCCATGGAAAATAACAAAGGGGTTGTCGTGTCGGCATCTGGATCAGTGACAAATGTTGAACAGAAGAAGAACGAGCCCACTCACGATGATCCCAAAGAGTTTATAAAAGCACGATAACGGAAAAGTTCTAGTGCTGTATAGAAGGTCATGTAAAACATGGGTGTTTATTTGAGGCAATAATAATAATAATGAGAAAAATAAACAGTAGATCTGTAAATAAAGGAAAAAAATTTACAAAAGTTGTTTTTTAGATGCAGCTTCGAAGAAAGATATATTACAGAGTGTGTAGTATCTTTGGTGACCTTAAATGATTGTGTGTTAATTTGTTTATGTTTTTTTTTTCGGTTTAAGACTACTTGTTACTTCTGTATTGCAGGCTAAGGTGTGATGTCTCAATGATATATGATGACATTAAAGCTTTAAAGGTTTGCTTAAAATATAGACTTTGCATATTCTTCTAACATAGCTGAGAGCGCACATTTTCCATCTACGGTAACTAGTATTTTGTTTTTACAGTGTTCACTTCGAATACGTTATAAATCATATCGTTTAAAATAGATAGGAATGTCTTCTTTATTATATTTTACCTAAAACAGATACATATCCCGTGACTGTTGCAACATTTTATTTCACAGTCATATAATGCCAGCGGAGATTTTTTATTTATTATTAACATCATTATTATTAACTCAGGGGCGTTAATAGAAACTGTAGGGCCCTGGTGCAAAAATTGCACACAATTTCACATCCATGCTCACACACTTAGATATTCATGCTCACATACATACAAACAAAAAAATAAAAATACATACTACTTCCCTCCTGCGCCCGCCCCCGCTTACCTCTCACCGCTCCTGCAGCTTCCTGTCTGGCTGCTCGCACACTGTACAGGCAGCCTTGATTTCACAGCAGGGTCACATGACCCTGATATGTTCCTGTCTCCCAATGCCGGTTCTAAATAGTTTAGAAAGGGCCCTTCTGACCTGGACTGGTCCAGTTCCGATCGGAAGGGTCCTTTCTTAACTATTTTGAATCTGCTTGTGGAGACGTGAACAAGGGGTCTCAGGGGATGCCCGTGCCCCCTGTAGTTACGCCTGTGTATTATCTTTTCGTTATATAGTGCCAACAATTTACACAGCACTTCTTACAATACAAATAGTATGCAAAAAAGCGTGAAAAACCTAAAATCACGTGTTATGTGTTAAAGTGAATAAGTGACAAAAGTGAAAATATATATTATTCCCCAAATAAGACCGCAGCTACCCACAAAGAAAACACTCTTCCTCAAAGTGTAAAAATACAACCAAACAAAAGAAGTGTGGGGCGCAGATACATATAAGGGAGAAAACAATTAAAGTGAAATATAATAATATCTTTAATAATAAAATAAATAAAAAACAAATTGAAAAAGTGCAATATGCAGGTAAAGAGTCAAGTGGCCAGCAAGATGCAACTTACATTTGGTCCATGCACCCAAAGTGCATAATGCGTATATATAGAAAAAACCACCAATGGTGGAATATGGAAAAAGTTCAGATAAGTCCTTCCAGATCCTTCCAAACGCGTTTCACCGACTTGGCTTCTTCAGTAGAAGTATGCTCTATCCGGATTGACACACTAAGACAAACAAATACATTATTTGCAGCATTAATTGTGAGCGCTATTCGGGTCCAAAACTACACGGTGTCTATGTGAGAAGCCATCCAATGCAAAGGGGCAAAATTTTGGAAATCACTATAGCAACCAGTGGAATATTCAGGCTGAGTGTTCCACCTTAAACAGGTGCTCTTTATACATAACTAGTATTGTATGTTACTATTATTATCTTTTATTTATATAGTGCCAACAACT
This sequence comes from Spea bombifrons, assembly GCF_027358695.1. Classification (NCBI taxonomy): domain Eukaryota; kingdom Metazoa; phylum Chordata; class Amphibia; order Anura; family Pelobatidae; genus Spea; species Spea bombifrons. The sequence goes on from NC_071087.1 coordinate 152,285,022, forward strand.
TACACAGAGCTGATCAGACATGATTGGAGACTAAATAGTTGTATACAGTCCAAAGGGATCAGCACAAGGAGATTTCCAACTCTCAAAACCATAGTTTTAATTAAAGCTGCTTAAAAACACCTTTCCAGGATAAAAAAAAATGACATTACATGGTCATATAATGCTTACCCCACCAGCTTTTGGATTTGGTTGTATATTTGAAGCTTAGTGTCCAGATACACCTGTAAATTGAAGCGGTGTTTCTATATATAACAAATAGGAAGGCCTTTCTGTCCCCGGTAACTTATATAATTGAAGATATATATTTATATTTCTTACAATCATGTAAAACTCTGCCTCATTGATTATTTTTGTCGGTAGGTACTGATACAGCTTCTTGGAAGTTTCCCAATTGTTATAATAAGATGTCAGATCTGCTGAGTTTATTTGTTTAGCATACTAGGGTGTGCAATTAATGTTTTGTCTAAATGGAACAACAATTTAAAATCTACAGAGTCCAGCTGGATTATGGCTCGAGGATCCGGTTTGATACTACTTGATTGAATGTGACTGCTAATTATGATCTGGAATCTATACAGATTAATTCACAAGACAGTAGAAGACAATATGCGCATGTTTAATCCGTGTAAAAAACTTCTGTCCCTTATTCTTTCCATTTCCTTTACTTTCCTGATCCGTGTGTTCTCTGGTTCAGCTGAATATTTCACGGCATCTCACGCTATTTAACCCTTTCGTGGTAAATCTTACTTGTACTCTTTTGTGGAAATAACACATCATACTCAATCAAATACACAAAAGCAATTTCTGGGATTTCCCTTCCAATGTCTGCATGAATTTAGAAGTGGTGGAGAATAAAATGTTGCATTTAAATACTGGGAATATTAAGAAAGTTTCAATGATTTTGGCATCCCTTTGTATTTCGTTTAAACAAATAAAAAAGAAAGACATAATAAAAATATATGTCACATAAAAACTAATTTTAAAGTCTTATAGAGATTTTTGTACTAGAAAATCATATTTAATGTCTGTTCGGAATCGTTCATACTCATAATAAGTAATGCCAGTGATTATTTAGCAGAAATGAGTTATACAGGATACCTTGTGGATGGATTTCTTTTTTTCTTGCAGAATGATTTATAATGAAACTTCTTAACACAATAAACATTTCAAGCCATTATTAAAGAAGAATGTGGATTAAACAAAAGCATGAAGTTATTTCACGTCTTGTACTTTTCAGCAGAAAGTATCTATAAAATGATATTGTTTAGTCTAGATACTGAACAAGCATGCAGTGGGACCCAAGGAGGATCGCTGAAATTCAGTAAAGACTATCTGTATAGATCCCGTAATCAATTACAATATATTAATAAGTAGGAAGAGAATTCAGATTTTTTTTTAAGTACGGATTCCATGGTTCCAGTTATTTATTTATCAGGCTGATTGCAATGCTAAGCTGGCCATGATCTGTAACTGCTCCTCCAAGAAACACAGCCTCCAATCCACCACCACTCTTCCACCTTGGTGTTTTTCCATGTGTGTTTCTACTGAAATAGCAAATTGAGCAAGATATGATGTTATCCACAGTTTCCATAGCCAAATTTAACAAAGTGCAGAAGGGAAGTTCATATGAAAGGAGGAGAAATGCTAGAACAAGAGGTCATGATCTAAAGCTAGAGGTTTAGAGGCTTAGATACAATGCAAACAAGTTTTTCTTTACTGAGAGGTTGGTAGAAAAGTGGAGCAGTCTCCTAGCAGAAGTGGTGGAGGCTAATAAAGAAAGAAAACCTAAACATACATATAATAGGCATATGGGTATCCTGACTCTAAGACCAAGTGCCAAACTTGGACTCTAGGACCAGAAACCAAGATACAGGTGTCCTTAAGTAAAGTGTAAGTTGTTTCTAAGGTTGTCTCCAAAACATAACAATAGAAAAAAACAGTTCTGTCTGTATTCTGTGGATGCATACATGTCCAAACACCCAGCGCTCAAAGGTTTCAACTGCAATTCTGCTTCAAAGTAACCTGCAAACTCCAAATCACTGCTCATTTACTGGGCCAGCATCTGCTGTCTGCTTTTTGACTGAAAGAATTAATGTTAAGACTGTTAAGATCAGTTATAAAAGAACAGTCCTGGTTTGGAAGTCATTTTGTTGCAATGATTAAAATGATATGCTTGAAGAAGAGACCTAGATAGTCTCGAAAATTTACGATCCATTAAACGTCAGTTAGCCAATAAAAGTATCGTTTTGGTAAATTTGGAGTTTCGTACAAACCCCCGAAAAACTAGGCCAGGAGAATCGAGAGATTTGAGTAAATGACGGGGAGATGACGTCACTGCAAGCGCAGTTGGACGATCGGCAGAGGATGTCACCCCAAGCTCTGCCCCTAAATTGATGCTTTCGGTGACAGCGTCCCCAATGGAGGAAGCTCCACCGTTTTGGGGGAAGTTGCCGGGTTATGTCTGGGAGATGCGGGCGAAGAAAGAAGATACCAGATTAAGGATTAAAGATTGAAGATAGAATAGAGAAGAGAAGGCAGAAGATAGAAGATGCAGAAGAATATGCGGAAGTGGCCATTGGAAGCACTTGGTAGAGAAAGTAAGGAAACAATTAGAGAGCGTGAGTGACGGTGTGAGAGAGAGTGAATGTCAGAACCAGGCAAAAAAAAAATTGTTCTTGAATTAAAAAATGCTCTAGCATTTTCGGCCAAACCGAATGGGCAGGGATTAGTTGCCCGAAAACGAATGGTCAAAAACCAACCAAAAATTTTTCCAAATAATTTTTGGGCCATTGGCACATAACTACTATACAATCCTAACCGATCCACATACAGAAAAAGGACGAGTGACCATATCAACCCAACAAACTGAGCACAAAAGATGAAACATATTTTTGGGTTAACACACCGTACTACACACTGATCAAACCAAATTACAAACTGGCCAAGCTGCTAATTAATAACATAGTAGTAATACTACAACACAAAATGTAGAGATTCTATATATCGTTGTCGCCAAATGGGTGCAGTTATTTGAGTCACCTGCCTTCAAGCAGAGTGTCATGGGAGACTGAGGGTGCACACGCGGCTCCACCTCCAGGCTGCAGCTCAGGCCTCGACGGATGGACACGCATGCACACGTGTCTACTAGTGGTAAGACGCATGCACAGAATAAAGTGTGTACACCTACTCCCTCTACAGGGGCTAGGAGAAAAGGCGCGAGACAGCACAAAACATCAATAGCACTAACGAATGACACCAAGCACAACACTCATTGCTTGGTTATACCAGCTCCCCTGTGGTTGTATCCTGCCACCTTACTGTCCCTTTTACCCGTACCCCTTTCCTATACCGCTTCATTACTGCCTGTCTCTGGTATTTTGACCGCTTGCCCCGACCCGTGCCTGTTATACCGTTTACGAGATTGTCGCCGTCTGTCCTGACCCATGCCTGGTTTACCGTTTAAAAAAGTGTCGCTGCCTGCCCTGACCCATGTCCTCCATATCGGCCTACATATTGTATATTTCCCTTTAACAAAACACAAACTTTTTAATTAACAGATTCCTTCTAGTCACCAGATCTTGACATAGCTACTTATATTCAGTCAGCCAGAACAGTTGGTTTGCATTTGAGGAAAACACCAGATTATAGATAAAACTAGTTTTAAATCCTTGAAAATAAAGTTTTCATTCTTTAATATTTTCAGATATTACCATCAAATAAGAGGTTTGGATTAACCGGCTCTTAATCTTTAACAGCAGGTTCAAAAATGTAAGGCCCAAAGAATGCCAATCAAACTAAATCAGGGGTGAATAATACCCAGAGCGACCCCACCTTTCTGCACCTCATAAGTTATGTATTAAAAGCAGAATTGGTATTTAAAATGATATAGATAGAAGTCCATATTGCGTTACTCCTTGTAGCCTGGAATGTAGTGATAAAATCTATATAATTTTAAAATACATTTTTAACTTCTATTGTGTATGTATCTGTATTGTCCTTCAATCTCTTCTTCTTCCTGGAATAGGGACAATGAAAGATTAGCAAACCCTATGACTACTGATTCATTAAACTAATTCCCGGACTGTATAAATCTGTACTACTAAGTGTCACCAGAATAGGAATAGGAAGGTTAGGTAGAAGGGTTGAACTTTATGGATTTAGGTCTTTTTTCAACCTTATGAACTATGTAGCTATGTAACTATGTTACTATGTAACCAATGACCATTCTCAAAGGCCTCCCTAGTGTTCCTTTTTAGAAGGAACTGTCCTTCTCTGGGACCCAGATCCCTGCACCTCTTTCCTTCTCTTCTAGGTGGTCAGCACGTTTGCTGGGTATGAGGGTATCGCAGTGTTCTACAGCTCTAAATGTCACAAGAATATATCTAGAAACAACAGAAAATTCCTTAAAAAACGAAAGCGTAGAAACAAAATACATTAGTCATACATCATAAATAGCTCCCGAGGGAGCTGTGAATTAAGCTGAGGTCTGTGCTGTTTCTGCACAGACCTCTGTTGTAGCTCTTATGTGGCCATAGGGTGACCACATCAGCCATATTTTCCAGGACACATATAATAATTTTTACATATTGCTGACCAGCCCGTAAGTCTATACATCCCACATAGGGGAGTACTTTACCTGTGCTGTCAGCAATGGGAAAAACGTATAAGTTTCCTGGAAAGCATGGCTGATGTGGTAACCCTATGTGGCCACCTTGTGACACTCTGTATCTGAAGGCCCCGCTCCTGACCATGTCCCTCACAGGGCCAACCATGCCCCCTACCTTTCATTAGCCACATCAACAAAAGTGTCCTGATGTGGGCACCTGAAATGTCGAAGATAGACAGATAGATGAGAGCTTGAAGAAAAAACATTCCCTAACAGTTTTGTTATTTGTTTTTCCCTTCAACCTACAGCCCAGGAGATATTCGAAGAGAAGGGAACACTCCTGCTTTACAATAATACCTCCATATGCCAGCCCTGTTTTTTTACAGGGTACCACAGATAGAAGGTTTTTACGCGTTTATACATAGATATAAACGTCTTTCATCATAGCTGCTTATTGCTTTGGATGGGCATTTCCTATTTTACGATTAAACTGATAACATAATCAGTAACATTTATGACCCATAATAAATCTGTTTTTATTCTCACTGATCTTCAAGAGTAATCTACCTGAATAAAAAAAAAAAATGTTTTATTGGGGATTTAAGTATAGGAAAAATCCATGACGGCTTCTGGATATTTCACCACAGGAAAGTCACGAATGTAAAAATTCTGATGAACTATGTTCCAATATACATAAAATATGGTGTCCCTTCTAAGCTCTTTACAAGAATTCATGAGTCAGGCACGTCACGGATATACATCCCCTTAACGACAATTGACATGCCTGGCACGTCATGTGGTCAAACGAGCATAGAAAGCAACTAATGGTTGCTTTCTTCGCTCAGCTGGTGTTGCTGCAATGCATGTCGCTAACAGGTAGCAGTTTGAAACGCTCCTAGGAGTGGTCAAATAGGGCCCCTGACTTTTTTTTGTGTTGCTGAGTGCCTCTATATCAAGGCATCCCGCAACACCAAAAAAAATGGAGGGGCCTTGTACGATCGCTCATAGAAGCAGTCATATTCACCATATTGAAAGTCTGTATGCTTTTCAATTATGGCACCCGGGGGGGCTAATAAGAACTACTTACGAGGCAATCGATGAGCTAAGCTCTGCCAGTGTTGCTGTATTGACGTGATAAAGAGGCATTCAGCAACAACAACAAAAAAGGGCCCTGTTTGACCACTCCTAGGAGCATTTCACACTGCCATCTGTTAGTGACATGGCCATCGGTTAGAAATGGTATCTGAAGAAAGCCCTTCTTGTCCCGAAAAAAACAATATATAACAATATAAACGAGTGAGGAGAAAATTAAATCTAAACACGAGCACCGCAAAAGTGTTAAAACAGCCTCGGCCCCAAAGGATACAACAAGTAAAAAACAGCCTGGTCCTTAAGGGGTTAATAACTAGTTATATATTACTACCACTATTTTACCCAGTTACACTTTTTTTTATGTAACTCCAGTGACCCTGTGTAACTTGTTAAACTTGTTAAAGTCACAATCCTGTAAACAAAATTGACGTGTCTTCAGGGCCGAATTGGCGATGACAGAGTGGCACTTTGAGGCCCCATGACATTAGTGCAGGTTACGGCTGGATATGCCTTTATCTTTATACTCAGGTAAAGTGCGGACAGGCAAATCCTTCAAAAGTTGAGAATTGTGGATTGCTGGTGTTTAAAATCAGTCCTGGTACAGCGGCTGATAAATGATGTATACGGGGTCATGGATACACAACGATAAATGATACATTACATGAAGGTTACAATCTGTTTGGGCCAGTCCATTACTGTGTTACCAATAATTATAAAATCGTATTGATTTCACTAAAAATTGCGCACTTAAAATAGAATAACTTTTTGAAATAATAATTTTTGAAATAATTCAAATTTTGGTATATTAGATGTGATATCAGAGTTGTACGTTGCACCCGCTTACTCTTGTCATTTACCCATTTGCTCAACGACTTCCTGTTTGAAGCATGAAACCACAGCTTCTGTATTTCCTCTTTCTACGTTTGTTTTCGCTATGTTTCATAGTTTCGAATCTCGCTGCTTCTGATATAGTAGAACCCCAGGCTTTGTAAAGAACGTTCAAAAAGACCATTAGCTGCATAGTCTTTTCTGAACTAAGTGCCTAACTAGGACTAGTTACACACCAATAGTACCATAGTAGAAGCTGCAGCTCCAGTGCTGACCACCAAAGTACCGGAGTAGTGGCTGGAGTGTCCCTTTAATGGTGTTAGGGTGACCACATGCATGTACACTAACATGGCACGCTTATTTCACATGCAGTTCACAGTACAGTTTGGCTAATAGAATAAAAGCGGAAGTGCATCCCGGTTTAATAATTAAGGTGCAATATTCTGTATTTCTTACTGATCTTGGTTTCTTGGCTTGATTCACAGTTATTAAGATATTGGTTATTTATTAGAAAACATCATACTATCTTCTCCAAATCTTAAATCAAATCTATAAGTTCTAAATAAATGAATAATGTAATAATACATGCCAAAACGTGGCCGAGTTATGTATTATTAAATTGCACAAATCTAATAATGAGCTCTACATACACGATGGCCAATTTTTAATGCCAATACGTTAGCTGACATCGGTTTTCTAAGGTTTTAAAAAGTTGCCTTTTTCGGTGCCTGTGTTGGCTAAAAGATAGATTTCATGGACATGGTCCAACTACACAATAAATGGTGCATGTAGGAAGCATTACACCGACTGTAATTTGGAAAAGAAAACACGTTTTCCTTTTTTCTCTGTTTTGCTCTGTAAACCGTGTTCTTTCCATAAGTTTTAACATGTTTTTAAGATGTATAAGGTTTATGCACACCCGTTTACTCCTAAAGCGTGATTATATTTTTGAGACATTTAAACTGTGTATATCAGCCTTAATATGTTTTATCATTTTTATATTTTCATCTAAAAGAATTGCATTTTCACAGATGGCTTCTAATTATGCCTTTAGGGATTGCTTACTTAGTAATAATCCTTGGAAACAAATAACACGGAGCATACAAACAAATCCAAAAACATAAACCATTATGAACATGCCAACACCCGAGCATGTACTATGTTAGCCGTTAGCTGCAGGAAAGTAGCCGTGCGAATATACGTGGTTTCAGCTTTTAGCTACTCAATGCCAGGGCCACGGCGGGTTTACAAAACAGCTCATTCATCAGCCTTTAAAATGGATTTTTTCCCCCAAAGGTTGAACATGGTTATAATTTGATGGTCCGGGTCTGGACTGGGCCATCTTGCAAACCAGGCAAATGCTTAGGGGGCCAGCGCCAGATGCTGCAGGTCATTTACATTTGCTGCCACTTGCTATGGCTTACCCGTGACCGCGGTGTGTGCCCGCAGGCTGCGTGATAGTCAGAGTCTGTAAGTGCCAGGGCCGCTTTTGTCCCCTAGGCCTGTTTGATTTGTGAAACAGCCAGGACGCCTTTGTTTTATGTAAAATAAAAAGCTTGGTGACAGGTAGGTGCGCGGTACGATAATGCTTTTGGTCGAAAACAGGTTAATGAAGAGCGACAACTTGTGAAAAGCCAATAAATCTTCTTAAAATGTATTTTTACTTAATAAAAATAAGATACGTGCAGCATCCTACGAAAACACAAATAAAATCATCCATCACGTTTCGCCTATTACGTTTAGTTAAAGTCGATACCTTTTATTCGTTCAACATAGAAAAAGATCCAAAGTTGCAGAAGCTTTCAGGAAACCCTTCCATCTGAAGAAGAGACTGACGAGATTCCGGAAGGTTATGTAACTTTACATCTTTGTCTATGTCGGGTCAGCACGAGGTATTATGGTAACTTTATAATATTGTGCAAAGTGCATTTGGAAGAAGAAGGTAAGGTATGTATTCTTACAGTATATCAATATCTTCAGATCTACGCACTTTATACATTGTATGTGTTCTCATCCATGCATAATACTATTTGCTGATTAGCACTTGTTTCGTGCGGCTGGTATAAGTATTACAGGGCATTGAATCTCGTTGAAGTTCATTTTTTTGTAAGCACTTTTGACACCATTTTTTTTTATTTGTATTTAGTGGATATAGAAATAGCTCAGACATTGGCAGGCTCATAAAAACATAATACTTAGAATTCACCGGGGAATTGGATTTTCCTAATAAAGACATAAACCGTTTTGTCAAGCTTAGCGCAAATCACATGTTTTCCCAAAAGGAGTAGTGCGTATTTGCACTGTGGCGTCCGCCTCCCCGTGGGGATTGTGCTGGCACATATACGGCAAATCCACTTCTGAAATAATTAACCATATTTATATCTGAGCTATACCAAAATGAGCTGCAAAGTTAATGAAGCATTGATCTGGGGAGAAATATGATTGTTCTTTTTTTCAGGCAGATTGAAATGATGTTTGTTTATGGAATATACCCGTAATTGGCACATCATTTGCCATAAATAACTATGGGGTAAGTAACAACTAAGCTGCTTATAGGTATTACATTGCATACTGATATGTATGATTCTGTATTCCTATTTCAACATCCTACAGAATCCTATGGAAGAACCCAAAAAATTGTGTACAACAAGAAAACAACCATGCGCATGCACCTCAAATAAGCCAATAACATCTACTGTATAGGCATATATATATAGATATGTAAATGTAATAATAACACATTGAAACTAGTATGGATTAAAAAGAACAGGAAGAATATAAAAAATAGATGCAAGTTTTAGGATATTTTAACAAAATATTGTAATTATTGGATATGAACAGACATGTTAATATTATAAAAGGGGATAAAACAACAGATTAAACCATATACATATATATATATATATATATATATATATATATATATATATATATATACACAATAGATAGATGGATGCAGATACCTGGCATTCCCACATTTTCTTTACAGAATGTAAATAGCCCACAAAACATTACAAGATCTGCATCTAAATGGCTGAACAAAACCTTACAAAAGCATAATACAATCATTCAAATAAATACAGTTCTCAAACTTCTCAATATAGATGTGGATTATGATGACACTTTCATGGGCGTAACTAGAAGCCTCATGGCCCCGGTGCGAGAATCTGTTAAGGGCCCCCCCAACCCAATCTACCCTCCTCTCACACCATCTACCCCCTCTCCCCCCTGCTCAGGCTATCTACCCTATCCCTACCCCTACCCCCTTCTATCTACATTTTATTTTATTTTTTTATTTCCTTTTATTCGCCAACCTGACCCCCCCGAGTTATGCACATCTGCCCCAGGCTTGCCACTCTGCCCCCTGATATGCCTTTTAACCCCCTATATGCCTCTCTGCCTCCAGAAATGCCTTATACCCCTATACGCCACTCTGGTTAAAAGGCATATAATGGGACAGAGTGGCATATAAGGGGGTATAAGGCATTTCTGGAGGCAAAGTGGCATATAGGGGGTTAAAAAGCATTTATAGAGACAGAGTGGTATATAGGTGTTAAAAGGCATTTCTGGAGACAGAGTGGCATAAAGGGGGTTAAAAGGCATATCATGGGGCACTCTGCCTCCAGAAAAGCCTTATGCCCTCCTATATGCCACTCTGCCTCCAGATATGCCTTTTGACCACCCTCTCTGCATCCAGAAATGCCTTATACCCCTATATGCCACTCTGGCATATAGGGGGTTAAAAGGCATATCATGGGACAGAGTGGCATATAGGGGGGTATAAGGCATTTCTGGAGGCAGAGTGGCATATAGGGGGACACACTTACATAGACACACATGCCGATTTTTTTGTTTTTAACAAATACAAAAAAATATTATACAGTTTGTACAAAAAATACATTATTTTACTCACCTTCTACTTCTCTTCACTTCCGTCCTCTGGTAGCTGCACACTGTTCTCTTCTCTATCCTGACAGGATGTCACTGACACGACATCCGGTGCTCCAGTGCGAGTGGGCGGAGCTTCCACCTCACGCTGCTCCCATCACTATGCAGCCATCAGACTGCTGGGAATGTCATCTAAACGGCCGATGCGTGCTGATGCCGCTGGCCGGAGCTACTTTAACACTTTTTTTTTATTTATATGGTAAGCTGGATCGGCTTGCCATATAAAGTTAAAAAAAAAGTATTAAAGCAGAGGCAGCCGGCGGCATCAGCACGCATCGGCCGTTTAGATTACATTCCCAGCAATCTGATGGCCGCATAGTGATGGGAGCAGCGTGAGGGGTGAAAGGTCCGTGCGAGGGGGCAGAGCTTGCACCCTTCACGCTGCTCCCATCACTAGGCGGCCATTGCACACGGCTGCTGGGTGTTGATGCGGCCGGCCGGCGCTACTTTAATACATTTTTAAAATTTAATATGGCAAGCCGGACCAGCTTGCCATATTAAATTAAAAAACAAGTATTATAGTAGCGCCGGCCGCATCAGCACCCAGCGGCCGCTTAGATTAGATTTCGGGCAGCCTGGGGGGCAATTGTCCTCCTGCCCAGCCCGCCCCTGGCGCCGGAGGCGGCTCCCAATCCCGCTCCGCCGGCCGAATCTGCGGGCCCACCGGGAAATTTTCCGGTATCCCGGTGGGCCAGTCTGGCCCTGCTTGGGCCCCCTTGAGTGGGAGAACTCCAGGGCCCGGTCGCAGTCGCGATCCCTGCGACCCCGGTAGTTCCGCCACTGGACACTTTGTGTATATGGCCAGCGGAAGCACTGTAATATAAAGGAGGATTTACACCTGCCATTGATAATAACTGGGACAAAGTTATGCAGGCAGTGTCTGTCATGTTATTCGTGACGTGTGAACATATTACATGTGCCGTATTGACTGTTCTGAAGTACAATTTCACACACTTGAACCCTATAATTTCCAAGATATGTCCATGACATGGGATAAGCACAGAAGGTGGCTGGTTTGTGAAGCTCTCATTGAAGGGTACTAAACAGGGTTTACGGAGAGGCTTCCAATGTTCTTCCTAGTGTGTAACAGACCTATGGTGGCTGGGTGTAAGACCCATCAAATCCTAAGAACAGAAAAAGGAAGGAGCTATGGGCAAATGTTCATATTGGGAACTCTGGATTTGCCCCAAAAGCTCCAGATCACCTCTCATCTCTGGATGATGGTGGCAGCACATAGATCTGTCTATGCTCCCTGGGTAATAAAATGCCTTGGGCTTATCTAGCACCCTGTTTCAGCCTATCCCCTGTCTTAATTCTAAAATAGAGGAATCAAGATGTTGCACATCTGTATTGCATAGATAAAGTCCAATCAAGTGCTTAAACCCTTTGATGTTCAGTTTAGTTTGGCCAGGATGCAGACTCTGAAGCAAGAATAGTCCAAGCACAGTACAAAAAACCATAAGCACTGGAGTGGTCAACAGTCACTGCATCAAGGGCAAGAAAACAACAAATCCAACAAGCAGTGTATAGGTCAGGGTTACAGACAAACAGATGAGTAAAAGAGGCCAGGCATCAGCAACAGAGATCAAGCAGGGAATAAGTAATGGTTTCTGGGGAAATTAGAGTTTTACACAGCTTACCAGGGTAATGCTAAAACCCACATGTGCCAAGCGTATAAGTTATCACCTTGGAAATCCTCCTTCTGAAGTCTGGTGTCCCTCCATATATCATCTGTGCTGCAATTCCCTATCACTGGACAGTTGCCAAGCTTAAAATCAAGTACTTGCAAAAAGCCTCCACAGATCCAAGGGAGCCCTCATTAAATTACACATAATGTTACATTGGTTTTAAAGAAACCAATTATTAGGTTGTTTAGTTTATACATAGTTAATATTTTAGATATTGCCCCCTCCCATAGCTTTTGCTTCATACAACTGAAAAACTATAATGGTTCTGTAATCAGGCAGATGAATCATACTAAAAGTATCAGGGGGTGTTTAAACACAAAAGAGGAGTAATTCTGATATATTATTAACGTAGAAGTAATGACAGGAAAGCTCAACAGCAATTGTGAAAACCCCAGATTATAAATGCACTCACTATTGTATATGTGTAGGTGTCGCTGGAAACCATTTCCATATGTAAAACAAGAACTGGAGACACGATATGTGAATATTTGTTTAATTCTGCTTGATGAAAAACGTGTATTATCCTTCCTTTTGCATTCTACACGTCGTACATTTTGCACAAAAAATAATAACACAATGTGTTTTGCGTGTGTTTACCCAATCAATATACCCATAGAGTATCTGTCAAGGGCGAGCAGATGGTTGGATCACCATTAATCACGCGTTGCCTCTATGGCGACATATTCATTGACAACGGCAAATAGGTTCGTTTTACTAACCTCCTAATGTAAATCCATTGTTGGAATTATCCTTCTTCATTTACTAAGATGAGTTGAGGACCCTTCCCGTGAGCTTGCAGTCTAGCCTAGCAAGAATGGTGGGATTGTGGGGGGAATCATCATCATGTTAACAATGACATATTGACCAAGTACTATAAGTTGCTTATATGTACTTTGGTTGTTTTGAAAATATGCAAGTGCGTATCTATCTGTTTATCATCTATGTCATAAGTTATATTTATTGTCTTTATAATGTTTAATAATTACTATCACCCAGTGTGCTAACGCTAAGCTAAAGTTACCGGGTTGGTGTGAAATGTGAATGTTTCCAGATTTCCCAAGTAGATGTTTGAAGATTGAATAGACTCGTGATTCTTATCGCCGGACCGTAATGACTACAAACTATCCTGATCTTCAATTAATATCAGACAGGACACAGGAGCCTCCAATAAAATAATGAATCTCCGTGCCCCAAGGGTACAGTCGTAAAGGTCAGAGGTTTCTGGAAGAAGGGATTTAATCATAATATCCTCTTTTCTAGCTTTTTGTGTAATTGCTACCTTGTTTCATCTGTTGTTAAAGTTGTCCTTGGTTACTGCGTTGTGTTTCGATTGTTATACCCATGAGATTACTTTTTATCTTCTCCAAAGGACAAATTAACTTGTCATGGTTGTTTGTCATTGACAGGGGGTACGTTTCTGACCTTGGTCGGTGAAATTGATTAATAAGCCAGTACATCAAATGATGACATTTTTCATACGTACCGTGGTGGTCTTTGTACCTGAGCTAATGTGTTATTCTGGAGAAATGGGAATCTCTTTCTAGGGTTTACTCAGAGTTCTATGGGGTTGGAGTCTGTGTCAATAGCGGTACTTACCCCCAAGCAACCATTAACAAAATATATAGGCACAGCAAGGCCTCTCCATAGTCCTTGGGCCCTGGGCCAGTGCTTGGATTGATTTGTGAGTGATCCGCCTCTGGTTGTACCCAAACGTGCATTCTATGTGAGTGTTTCCAAAGACTCTGACCCATAATATATTTCTGTTTCTAACATTTAGTCAAAAACATAATTATTATTAGGGATGTGTTAATGCGTTCATTCTTTCTCTAAGGACTTTCATAAACTAAACAACACAGCCATTCACATTTGTCCATATTATTAAAAATGATTAAAACCCTCCAGAAAAAAGTGATCCCACACACAGATCGGTGTAATGTAGTCATTTCGATGTTCCTTCTGCTTGAGTTTCACTGCAGGGTATGTTACAAGTGGCTGGTCGAACCAGTTTTTCAGTCTCCTCTTTCACAAAGGGACGGCACAGTAATTTGTAAGATTAAATTCAAGCACTAAAACTGTATTGGTCTCTTCTTCAGTTTCTAAATAATTACCTCCCGATGCAAAACACTCAGTGAAAAATGTAGACTAGTTAGATTTTAGGTTCTAGATTCTTGTCTGCTTGTCTGTATCAGCTTATTTTTATGGCACCGTCTGCATGCGCTTGTGTTACACAACCGATCAATCTAATCAATACACAATCTTCTTCTTTTTACTCGTTTTATTTCTGTTCACTGCATTCCTTGGTAAAAAAAAACAAACAAACAAACAAAAAACCCAATAAAACTCCAAATTGCTCCAAAGGCTTTTAAAAAATTGTTCCTTTTATTTTTCCCTGGAGGTTTTTGTTTAAAGTATTTGTGATTGTTTAGTCGACCACCTCTCATTGAGTAAGAAACGGAGTCGCATAAACTTTTAGAGGTCCCCTCGTTAGATTAAATTCCTTGAAATTAGTTAGAATAGACCTTAAAGTACCAGCACATGGCTAGCACATTAATGGGTGAAAAGTTATGTTTAATTTTCTGAGCTATATCTGTTTTATCTTAATAGTTTATTTCTTTACTGTTCTATTTTTATTTTTGTTAGTATTGTTTCTGATATTGTCTGTATTTTTGTATATTTTATATATATTGGTGATATATATATATTTTATTGATATTATTAAACTTGTACATTTTGTCTCCTATTAAGCGCTGTCTCCTGTGTTTTTTTTTTATATTTTTATTTATTACTTAAAACTCACTAATTTCAGTGTGTCTAGATATATTTTTTATTTGTCTTTATTTTCCTGTGATTGTCTGACCAATGACTTCCACTTACCTGCCCCATGTAACAACATATATTATTGATAAACATTTAATGATTCATTTGCGACTCCCTGGTAATAAAGACTGTCTTTGTTAGGGATAGTTAGTTGAGGCGTCCTGAATACTAAGGAAAACAAAGGCAACACACAAACAAATTAGCTTAACAATGCAATTTTATTGTGATTTGTCCCCACTCTCCACCCACAAAAAATATTTTGGCCAATACGACTTTTGCACTTATACAGACTCAGAATGTAATTATAACAAAGGAATTCACATGGACCACAAAAAGCAACACAACATGCTTAATTCATGGCTTGGTAAAGAAACCCCTTTAAATAGCTATACAGGATTCACAAAGTGTATGATCAATAAACACAAATAGCTTTGCAACTAAGCTGCCCCAAGAAAGTGACCGATGGATGACATCATATTCTAAAGTGTGAGAAACCCGTAAGACCAACTGCTTTCACTGGTTCCTTTAAAGCAGGTTTGGGTAGTGATCCTGACACAGCAGATATACTGACGCTCAAGGCTATAACTCAGGTTCACCACTTGACCACAGGTTGCCCACTTGACCACTGATGTCTCATGAGCTGTAAAGCAAGTCTAAAGCAAGCTGAAGGACACAAGTGGATCTCTAGCTGGGTTACAGGCTAAGACAACAGGGATAAGACAGGGATCCACTTTAAATGCAACCCATGTCAGGTGGTCCTGAAAAGGAACTGGGTTTTCCATCAGCTGTGACCTTGATGATGTTGTCATAGTACAATGCCCATAGAGCTCAGCTATTCAAGTGGGTTACCTGGCCCGTCTTTAAAGATCAGGAGCATGATAAATCAACCTGCACCTCCAATATGCTAAGAAACATAGAAACAGCTAATAGAAAATATTTTTTGAAGAATGCATCATGCAAGGTTGAACTTATCATCTGTTATTCCTACACAGAATGTGCTTTTAATAACTTTTTAAAATGTCTTAACATGTAGCTGCCACAAAAGCAACGAGCTACTGGTATGTGATAGCTGGTTGAAGCAACATCTGAGACGGGTAAAGCTTATGTGACTCTTCTTCTGTGCTGGATCAGTACTAATTGTCTCATTTCGCTACTTCACCTTCTCTTAGACCGATATGACTATTGATAAAGGTGACCCATGCTCTCCAGCTTGCACCTCCACATTTAATGGCTGTCTGTAAATCGTAGAAGATATTGATCAGTAGCTAAAAGACAACAGGTTATCCACCTGTCCAGCACTGTCCAACTATGCCCTTAGATATTTTTCTTTATCCCTCAGCCTGTTTGTAAACCCCACAGGTCTCTGAATGATACGATCCTCAACATTAAAAATCTGGACAGCACTAGTCTAGGATATAAAATTAGTGAATCAGCCACCCAGCGGTACTGAACGCTATATCATACTATAACACGGAGTCACCTTCTGTAAATGCTACACAAAGTTTTTTTCTTTTAACATAAGCACAACAACAAAAGTTAGACCGTTAGCTATGCCGGCATGACACCGAAAGATTGTCTCGGCCGCAGTAGGGACAATTTGCTTTTTTTTCCTTATTTAAAATAAATAAATATTTCTATTGTTCATTATTATTACTACATAAAATTTAAGGAATTGATTTTTGGCCATGTAATACGTACATTCCGAGCCAGTGGCATTGTGCAAATAGCAGATTTAACTTTTAGTTTCTCTTTAAAGTTTCAGTCAATGATTTAACAAAATACTGCCCAGATGGAATCAATTCTATTTCGCATTGGTTGGTTTGAAGAATGGAAGAGTTTCTAGCGTTTCAAGCACTACATTTAACCCTTGTGGAAAGCAGTTGGAAGTCTTTTGGGTTTTTTTTAGTCTATTTGTCAAAAAAGTTCTAAGAAAATGAAACGTCACTAGCATTTTAACCTACTCTATACATGAACATGCTACAATGTGATGTGACATTATCAAGCTATATTAAGAACAGCAATAACATTTAAAAGGAACTTTGACTTTTGAAAAAAAACACACAATTTCGGCCAATACCTAAAACATGTATGATTTAACCAATTGTTTTCCAAAATTCCAACCCACAATAGATTATTTTTTGCACGGCTGGATCCCCATATGGCAAAATAGGTACTTGCATTAAATGCTGTGTCCAACTGGTAGTTCCAACCAGGATTAGGGGCCTACCATTTTGACTCACTCCCTGAAGCCCTTCATATACATTCTTTCATTTAATATTGTTTAACTTTTTGGAGGTGTTGGTAGTGCCAGCATGCTTAATGCCCAATGTATATTAAATTGGGTGCCACCTGTTTGATACATAGTGTGGCTTCTAAAAAGATTCCACCTATTTTATTTTTGTATTTCATTGTTTCCTTTTTTATATACTTAAAGTGCTAGACACCAGTCATATGCTTCACCTGTTCATGGATTATGACTTCTATCATAATCAACCCTGTTTGAGACTATTGGTTCTATTTGGGTACAAGAGATTATTTGCTCCACCGGAGTTAAACTTTCTTCTTCCATGTGCAACTAGTAGGCACGCCAAGGGCTGTGAAGGATCAAAAAGACTGGCGGGGAAAAAAGCTTAGGAAAAAACTTTCCTGCCTCTGACTTTAAGGCACTGCCCAGATATTTCGGCAAAAAAACTGTTATAATCAAAGCTTTTACGGCAAATTTGGAAAATAACGAATATGCTAATATGGGTTCTATAATAGATGGCGATCCACATTTTGTTGTCTTCTAAAACATTAAAAAATACACTGTATCTTTTTTTTTTTTAAGTGTAATTGCCGGCAGTAAGCGTTTACATTCAACAACAATGCCCATCCGAATATCTGTATCATTGTGCAGATTGCGGCATTGAGGAATTATCTATGTTATATTACAGCATTGGTGCTTGGAAATCTACATCTGCATATATATACACATACAGTATATATATATATATATATATATATATATATATATATATATATATATATATATATATATATAGATTGGTTTTAGTGCAAAACTGTAGTAGAACATTAATAATACCCCTCATTTTCTTGAGAAACGCAGGATAAGTAAATTGTATTTTAATCCATAACTAGATAACTTGATCTAAAATCCTTCTCACAGAGAAGACAATAAATAAATGTACATTCTTTATACACACCAATATTCAACCATAAAAATTCACATTTTTAAAGCTTAGCCAGAAATTGACATCATATATCAGGCAAATTTAATTTGCCCCTGAAAGTTGCAAAGTTAAAGTAGCAAATTAAGGGTCATATAACAATCAATCGTTTGCCCCCTTTACAGAAAAATAAGATCCTTTCATGAAAAGGTGCCATATTCACACAACAAAAAGTGCCAATAGTGTATGCCAGAAAAAGTAGGTAGCCGGTATTCTGCATACTTAAACTATGATAAACATCTCTGGTTTACTCAATATTGTTCAATCATCTGAAAAATGATTTGCCATCTCATGACCAGACACCTAGAGCATGTGCCACATGAAAAGACTCCAATAATGGTCTTGTCATGAGAATGGAGCTCCAAGTTAGCTCAACAAGCTAACGGCAGCTTACCAAAAAGTCCTTACAGGTCTGTACCATAAACCTCTATATACATTTTTCTGACAAATTCAATGGTTCATCTGGAAATGTGACATGGAGTGGATTCCCTTTGGGTGAAGTTCCATTTGGAGTTGTCTGTGTCACCTGAGTCTCGTCTGTAATCAACACTTGCTCGGAGTCTGGTCCCTGAGAAGAAACAGACTGGTCTGACCCATGTAACGTCCTGCTTGAGGTTCCATGTGTGTTGATGGCCATGGTGGCCCCTGGCAAAATGGTGCTGCCTTTGAAACTACCATCGCTGAGTTCCAAAGGATAAAGTAAAGTCTGGGATGTTGAACTAACTTCTCGAAGCTCCCGGGAAACAAATGACGGAGAATGGCTTGAGAGGGCTGACGAGACCCTTCTACCATCAGTGCAATTGAAGCTCCCTGCAGAATGTGGTCTCCGGCCCCCTCCAATCCGACAGAACAGGCACTTTATTTTTTCTATTAGTTTGCTAAGGACGGTCTTCCTCAGGAGGATATAAATCCAAGGGTCCAATATTGGGTTCACAGAAGCTATTCGAATTGCCTTCAGATCCAGGTTACTTGAGACATCCCTGACTAATTCAGGCTGATAGAGCTGGTTCACAAAAACACGTACCTGCAAATGAAAATAGGATATATTTAGCACGAGTAAGTTTATCTTTAAAACAAACTGAATAAAACGGCAGACATCAACTTCAAAAAAAACTTTGAAAGCGCCAGTAATGGGAAGGAATTTTCCACAGCAATTAAAAATAAAATAGGTTTTCATATTTGTTCTTTGGGAGTGAAACGTTCTTATCTTTAAGATAATGTATAGCCACCTCTAGACATATATACTTATAACTCGTTTATGTAACGCATTCCTACAAAGTAAATAGATCAAGTCATTTTATGGTTGTGTTGAAAGTCACAATGTTGATATTCATAACCAACTGTTGTGTGTTCTGCACGAGAAAGAACCCCCCGATTGCCTAAAATCTCTTCTTCTCTTAAAGAAAAACCCCCAAGTATGTGAGCACATTGCAGTGATTCTGGCACCAAAGTAAAAGTTTTATAGATGACCAAGATAAAAATAAGGAAAACGTGTCACTCCTTTTTCTAATATACCCTTTCAGTTAATTTTAGCCATACATAAAAATTTACTTTTTTATTTGTGTCCCACTTGGAAAAAAGGAAGCAACAGTAATTAATCCGGCGAGACCAGTTTTCCAGAGACGTCACATCTCATTTTACACATAACATTCTTGGCATGGCAAGTTGTTGGCGTATTCGAGGTAAGTTTAATTCTTTCCAAATACTGCGTGTTGAAACTTGTTGGACAAAACACTTCTTGCAATTAAAACATTGTTGCGAGTAAGTTTAATAATTGCCATATGTGCCATGGTCTCAAACCGGTCTGATGTCCAGTCAAAAGAACAATCAAACAATTCCCAGCAGATCAAACCTTGAATGCTCCATTTCCTTTCCAAAAGCGTTTCTTGGGTCTTAATTGTCAAACCATGGCCCTTTGGCATCTGTTATGGTCATAATGGGGACATCTTTCTTTAATGGCATGTGACACAGGGGCTTTCCAATACTTGATTTCATGACCTATAGCTTGTTATTTGACCAAATCAATTAGAATATTGGGATACCCTAACTAAGCTCACAAACATTTGGATCTCAGAGACCCCCCTCCAAAAAAAACAAAAACAAAACTGGGACACTGAGGAGATGTACAAGATAAAGAATACAAATTAGGCACAATCACAGAGTTTTATAGAAGGCACCAGTAGTTTTTTGGGGTTTTTTTTTGTGCTGGGTAAGCCATTGAAGGCTTGAATCAACTGTGTGGCTTAGCCTGACTTGTCATTTAAAGTAAAGAGTTTTAACTCTTTGGTTGTAATTCAGCTCGATCACATGTGACTCGCTAGCTATCACTACACTTAGGCCGGTGAATAAAATGGATACAGTTGTGGAGAGGTGACCTTATTATATTTTTTTCATTACAGCACTCTTTCAGCATATGTTCTTTTTTTTGTGCCAAACCTCTGGCAAAGCTCATTAAGACATTTTATGATGGATCCTTTAATATCTGGCCATTTTCAACCAATGGGGACTAATGTCTAGAAACAGCCGTGGCTCTTGCTAATAGATATTAGAATGATAGAAAACAGATCACCTATCCAGGGGCAATCTGGCGTACAGCGTCCATGCTTCTGTGATTTCATATATTTGTAACAAACATCTCTTTATCTTTGGGGGTTTTTGTAGTAATCACATATATTGAATTTACAAGAGCCGTAGAGTCACGTAATTGTGAACAAGATTGCCACCGTTTGTCTGCGTTTGCTGCCAGTACAATTTAACCACGAGGCAATGTCAAGTACTGGTGTGTTATCACATTAACACAACTATGTCCTTTAAAAAGGCAGTAACTTCTCCCTTGGCTGGGTTTTCTTACGTTCATGAGCGTAGGAAGTCTTTCTAAAGTTAACATATGGTAGTGGGGCCCTCCAATTTTACATGGTGCAGAAGAAGACCTCATGAGCTTTCATGAGCAATTTCAAATTTAGGGGAGAGGCAGGAGCACTGCCATTATCTTACTACCCGACATTTCTTGTAAGCAGTGACTTTGACAGCAGATAAGAACCATTCGGCCCGTCTAGTCTGGCCATTTTTCCTGATGTAGAGACCCAGACCTTAATCAGTCCTTAGATTCAGGATAGCTTTATGCCCATCCCATGCATGTCTAAGGTCCCTCGTTGTATGAGCCACTTCAGATTATCACCCTCTCAGTAGAAAATCTAATAACATATACCAGTGCACTTTATTTTTGACTACAACACAGTTATAAGAAACAAAAACAGTTATTTTCATTAATGCCAATGTCAGATTGGGCAATATAATCTTTTTTCAAATATTGAAATTCAAAAAAAAAAATACTGCGGGATTTTAACTCGACCATAAGTGGAATACTATATTTTAAACAAAAACATATGTATCTTATTCCCATGGAAAACCATATATAATCGTTATTTGACTACTACTGTAAACAATCCAGAGAGAGGGACAGAAGGCTCGCAGCTCAGTAATGGGAACCGCACCGAAAAGGAGTCCCGCTGGCAGCCGGTACTTCTCATGCAATGCCTAAAAACGAGATGCACGTTTCAACATCTCGTAAAAATGCTGTAAATAACCAAATCATTTCTAGTGCTTTTATGACCAGCAGATGGCACTTCCTGCAAATCAAAGGAAACGGCCACTGTGAGGATTAATTTAAACCTGTCTTTCAACACCGGCACCTAATCCATGTGTTTTACGCTCTAATTTGTTAAATTATGAGATTAAATTTCCAATACTGTTGGCACCCATGTAAAATAACAACAAGTCACTTTCAGTGAGGAAACTCACAGAATGTAGTTTAGCTTAATGTCTTTATTAATGACAATAATAATGTATTAATAATTAACAATGTTTACATAAATGTAAATCAAAGGTGACGGCAGCAGCCATCTTGTTCCAGTCACTGCATCCAGCGCTAGGAAAGGGACCAGCAATCTATACATAATGTTAGGCCAAATAAAAATCTTTCTTTTCCTGTCAAATAACTTTCCTCTAATTAGCAACCATTAAGATTTTTGTAGCTAACGTGTAAATGGCTGGTTTTATTTTACTAATATTTAAAAAAGTGATTTATTACTACCTGAGAGAACAACTGCAGATGAAATCTGGTCGAAAACCAATTTTAAAACTCATTTTATTGATCTATAATCACTGGTCATTGTACATGTGGAGATTCTGTGACCTCCACAAATGAGCGACATCTACCGCTTTATTTAAGGTCACTCGTATATATTACAAGATCACATTTCAAAGTAAACTGTTGTTTGCTGATAAGTCTGTCATGAAGGGCTAATCTAATGACCCCTGTTGATCCCGTTAAAAGTCATGGAACTGTTTTGCATCTTCATGAAAGAGACGGGAAAACCGAGTCCTTAGGGGGCAACATGTCGGAGATCGGTGATAAAAAGGCTTTATCACCATTTCTTAGCCGAAGGGGATTGATTAACCAGGATAATGACCAATGTATGAAATGTTAATGGCTATTTTAAGAAAAAGTTACAACCCGGCATTAGTGTATTTCCCCGGGATTAACAATTATTTTATCTCAGGTCAAAATCTGTGGCAACGATAGAAAATCCGAAAGAAAGAAAAAAACACAGCTACAGGAATTAGACTCACAGACACATGATAAAAAAATTAAATTATACTCCCAGATGTAGAGGATTCATTTCCAGAAGATGTTCTTAATGAAGGAAGTAAATGGCCCCAATTTAGTTTTCGTCTTTATCATTATATATATTGGGAACTCACTACCCAGGCCTATAGTCTACATGGAAGAGTTTTTACATTTTTTTTTAAAAAAAAGGATCAGAGCCGTAACTTTGACTGTGAAAGGGTTAAAATGAGTATTATTTCTCATGTGTAATTTTTAATAAATTATCTGCGTTCCATATAGCGAGTGGGCTGATACATGCATAATATTCACAGGCCCGTACTTGACGTATAATTAAATAATAATTTCAAATGCATCAAAGTTATTTCGTTATTTCCAGTGTACATTTGACACGATAAATCTTTCTAGTTCCATCATGTTAGGCAGAAGAGACCTTTTAAAAAAAAAAGTTGCGTAACTTTGCTTCTTAAAGCAGAAATCTGAAAGCGAGAAGTCCTCGAGGCCACAAATCCACCCATATTTTAGCACATATCTGATCAACATATAATTAAGCAACTAACTTTGTTGCCTGTATCACTAAGCGATCAGTGTATGCTTCTGTAAATCTAGTCTGGGGACTGGAATGGAGAGATGTCCCATGTCAACAAGAATGCAGTACTCTGGATTATCTCCGGTTGTTTGTATTGTTGATAATTACGTGTCTTCTGTCTCTACTGTTGGCATGACTATGCCTTCTCAGACTTAAATTCTAGTGTCTCAATCTAACTTTTCAGTTATGTATTAGCTTTGCTGGCATATACTGCAGCAGACGGCTTCAGAGCTAAAGGAATTGACTTACACGCTCATGAGCAACTGATCTGTGGAGCCATCATCCAAGACCCATTAGCATGTTCTGCACAGGGGCGCCTCAAGGTTATTAGGAGCCGTACGCAATAAGAGTTATCAGGGGCCCGTATTCTACCCATGCAATAAAATAATAGTTATGCGCAAGCAATATTTGTAACCACAAATTTGTTTAAGAGGAAATTCTTTACAGCTATAAAACTTTGTGAGGAACCTGCGTTCCTCATTCTCTCCTTCATTCTCAAGGAGCCCAATTGGGAGTTCAATCAGATTTAATCATCTGCGCACCAGGATGGTTGTTTTGGCATGATTTGGGCATTTTCAGCCTATATTCAGGTCTGGTTGGCATGCATGCCCAAGTTCTAAGCACATCTGTCTGGCATGTCACCCGACCACGTGAAATCTTGGAATTCATGTAACGATACATGGGATAAATTAAATTAATCTTTCTATACAGAAAAAAAGAATTAGAAAGAAAAACCTGCTCACTATTTGTGTAAGAGAAGCCATCTGCTATTACACAGACTAAATAGTACGCCGTGCTTTATTAACAAATCAAGGTACAACTTTGACTTGTAAAGTTTTAGCAGCGTTAGACGTTAACGTGATGTATTCTTGGTTTATAAAACACACTTTGCTTAAGTGGTTGTTAAAGACTTGGATAGATTAAAAAAACCTTTCTCCCTCTCACGGGTTGCAATGTTCAAATAACAGCACAGTAGACACAAACACAACGATATTAGTTCAACTGCATTTTAGGTAGCTTTCTACATAATTGTTTTAATGGGCGAGTTCTAAAAAAACATATTGAACAAAATCGGTGATTCTCATTAATAATTCATATCATGCATTTTTTCTCTAAAACATGACTAGCTAACCTATAGAATCTACTTTGGAATTTCAGGGGTTTCAGAGATGCGACGCTATACGGTTTTAAGACCAACTGCATTTTAGATTTACATGGTGCTATGCAACCAAACAGAATGTAGAAAACAGTGATGATTTCTTAGAAGAGAATAAGGTCATCAGATTTTTGTCCACTGTTGAGTATCGACTCGGTTTTGGTTTTCGATTTTCTCAGTGATGTACCATGTGCACTGAGGTCCGACCTATAGTGAAGAGCACATGAGAACCTCTAGCTTGGATACAGAGATAAGACGCTGCTGTGCTTTAACTCCAACCTTTGTCACCAAAATTGAATGGGTCATCAACATGGCATGGCCAAGGTGAACATCAGCACTACTACTTGGTAGAAGAAAGTGTGTGTAATGTCTGTGTTCCCAGGTTCAGTGCTTTTTTTCAGATGTTATGCTACCAAACTTGTCTTTAAATGGAATCAAGTGATCAGCCTGATTAGACCAATGATAAATCTTTATTTTCATTTATTTAATTTTTTGCAGAGTTTTTTGTTACAGAACTTGTGGTCAATGAATGACCAAACCCTTTCAACCGTCTTACTGTCCAGAGTTGTGCTGTGATCTGCAGCTACTAGTAGGTAAGAGTCTGCTAGGTAAGAGTGAAGCAGTTACTATCAAACCAAAGTGATGCAGATGGTAGATTATATTTCTCAAAATGACAAATAACAAATTATCAACCAAAAACATAAGGGGCATGAAAACAATACTGCTAAAACATGTATTAGCCTTGTATTAATCATGTATCTCAGACAACAAAGCAAAACGCGACTATCAATTTAGGACATTCTTATCATTAGACTGAGTTAATATTTGTCAGCGCTAGCAAAGTCAATGATCAATCAATGCATTATAAGCTGAGTACACAAAATTAATTGTTGTGAACTTGCATCCGGGGTTGGACATTTTAATAACGCAACAGAGCAATAACACGGTATTTTTTAACTATTTGCGAATACAATTCATTTTAATTTGTAGGGTCAAATTTCCAACAATTACTAATGGACCAGGTTATCAGGTCAGTAAAGTTATTGTTGACTATGTCATACAAAAGGGTTAACTGAGCACATAGACAGCTTCCAAGCGTTATTAGAACATAATATGCATTAGGACATTGCAATTAAGGGCACCGCCCTGAGCAGAAATTGCTTCTCTGCCATATTCTATTACTGTGCAATCACAATTTTAATTAGATACATTGTGTTTTGGAATCACTACATGGAGAAGAATAACACCTTAACTCAATAAAAAGTGGTGGTGGTGGGGGGTTGTTCAAATAGTTTTGGTGTAGACTAAACAGCGGCTTGGCTGAGGCAGTCATCATTAGATCCTTGTGCTGTAATAAACTTTTTTCCGACTTCTCATTACAGCCTGCCAAGTTGCAAGAGTTCATAGGTCTTGGGTGCAGCACCCTCATGGGGACAACCCTGGGTGGAGGACTCTCTAGGGTAGTGTCTCTGCTCTAAGGAAGCTACTTCCGTCCGTGAAACCAGATAAGGTTGAACAGCAGGAACTATGGAAAGGATTCTATTCCAGCACTACTGTGTTCAATATGCATGGTGGTCCAGAAGAAGCTGGAAGTTCGGTCAAACATCTAGTCACACAACATCAAGGACTTTAGTCTCAAACTAAGACATGCTTTTATATACACTGACGCTTTCTATGTTTTCTTTTTATTACTAACTGTCATTAGGCTCTTCTTGCTTTTGTTTGTACCATTAGTGGTTTCAAACAAGATAACCCCGTGACACTGAGGTTTCTACCTACTAAGGTTGTGATAGCAATGAAATATTTTGTGATTCATCCTTAAAATGTTAAGTGTCTCAGTATAACTGTAGAATTGGTAGTGATGAGTCAATGCTAAGTTCCTGCAGCAGCCCAAAGTGCCAAAAACGATTTTTAATAAGTAATAATCAGCCGCCAAGTATGCAGCCCATACATAGACCTCGCCTATCTCCAGTAGGACATTAAACTTAAGCAGCTGGTTAATGGTAAACATCAAATGTAAATGTTTGATTTAGATAACCAAGCTGCCTGATATCCCATGCATTATTTGCCTCTCAAACATTTCACAATTTGCAAAACCATTGAGCAGTTTGTTAAACTCTTTAGATATCATTATAGAAAGCTCTCAACCTATAGGACACTTAGTAGCTGCCACTGGACGCTGATAGAACCATAATGTGTTTGAGTGCAACTATATAAGTTTAGCAGTGAAATGCCATGAAAGTTTGCTTCATCCAGAAAAGTTTGGAATCTCCCCATTTCTATGCCAGATATACTGAGGCTTCCCACCCTCTTCCACTGGAAAACCCACTGGAGGAACTTGATCACCAGAATGTCAAGAGTGATTCATTTTTGGTACCACTTGGTATCACTAGGGGAATTATGCCGGGCAGGCGGCGAGTAAAATAG
The DNA here is from genome assembly GCF_027358695.1 of Spea bombifrons. Lineage (NCBI taxonomy): Eukaryota > Metazoa > Chordata > Amphibia > Anura > Pelobatidae > Spea > Spea bombifrons. The sequence goes on from NC_071087.1 coordinate 152,312,027, forward strand.
ATTTAAAAAAATCCAATTTTTTTGACATATTTTATCTCAAATGCTATTTGCCTGACATCAAAATATCCATTATTGATTAAGACGTCTGCAGACAGCAGCAATTTGTTGTCTTCGGAGTGAAGCAGGCAGTGGCAGGCAAGGCACACTGCTTTCTAACTCTCATCATGCTCTGCTGGCCCTTAGCAGCACACAGTAGCTATTGCGCAGCACCTTATTATAACCTTGGCTGAGAGTGATGTGATATTTTGTCTGTTTGGCTTCTAGTGGCAGAGGTCGCTTATTGCATTACACGAGATGTGGATGTCCCTTAACCCCGTCAATGTCTGAAAAGCGCTAAAAACTCTTTGCTTGCCTGGGATGCACAGGTTTCTTTCACAGAAAAAGGTTAAATCTATTATTATTTAGTTTAATGATAATATCTATTAAGTTGTAGTTAAAATTCTGATAGAGGTCAGCCATTTATTAGCCATTAGTGATTTCTTATTCTTACATTTCTGGTTCCTTTGGCAGAGACAGGTACAGAATAAATAAATAGTCAAATGCCGCAGCAATTTGAACCTATCTGAGATCATTCACACCTTTACTGATTTGTATAATGAAGGTGGAGTGTATTGCACATTATCTTGTCGAACTGGCAGAACTGGGAATGTAAGTACATTATCACACTTACACAACAAGCTACTGTTTGCCCTCATGCCTCCGTGGACTTTCTTAAGAGGATCATTGTATCAAAAAAAAAAAGAAGAAAATATTGCTTGTTTCAAAATTGTTATTTTTTGTTTTTCAACAAACAAATCCCTTTGCCGGATAAAGCACTGAACCCAAAAGTTTGTCATTTTTAGAATAAAGTTAAGGCAGAATAATATTATATATATATATATATATATATATATATATATATATAATTATTTTTATATTATTATATACTAATAAAAAACTTTATATAGCTTAAACAGCTACTATAGTCCAGATTTGCTGCTTTGGTGAGTAAGTCCTGGAAGTGAAAGTGATTATTCATTATGAAAATAATGACAAAATATCTTGAAAATGAGTTATTTAGACATCAGGCTGGAGTCTGGGTTAACCAGGAATGTTCTGCTTTCTGCCTTATTAAATGTTTTATGGTAGCAGTAACACAGCCCACAATACCCTGGCATCTGTATTAGTCACAATTAAAGAATATATACTCTTGGGCACTATAAAAATAAATAGACTCAGCGAGCGGTCACACATATGACACGGACTACTGAATACTTCCACGCCACTCAGTAAGTGGACTTTTATCAGCCCAGATCCTGGTTTTCGCTTCCACAAGCATATCAGTGTTGTCTCCAAGGGCCTGACCGGTTCTAGTGGCCCTTTGTGTCTCAACCTGCCAAAGTGGCAGCTAAAGGGTGGTATTATACCCTTTGCATGCCAAACTTAACAAATACACATAGTTTGCAATGTGTTTAAATCTCTGAGGTCTCAGCACTTCCACTTTAATGACAATGATGTGCAGTGCTGCGGAATCTTGTGCCCTATATAAAGATAATACTAATAAAATGCCACTCTCTCCCCTGAGGAGCTTACACTCTTTACAGATGGTCCTCAAAATGCACATGCTTCTCAGATTCCAATTGTTCTGTCCATTTGCACTTGTTGAGACCAAGTTAATATTTCCATAAGCAGAGGCATTCATCACAAGCTGACTATAGCTTCCAATATTACAACTAAGCCGTGTTAAGCAAAGAGGTGATGGCTGGGGGTGATGGGAGTCATGGCCAAGAACAGAGAGAAACACTTTTATCCTTAATAACCACTGCATTTTCTGGGGTATCTAGCTAGACATGCCAAGCCCCTACTTATTTGATCTTTACACACCTTCAGTGGGGGTTGGCAACTTCTACAGGTATAGTAGAGATGTATATATTAAAAAAAAACATAAAGCCATTTGATTTTAACCATGTGTGCACCACAGTGCAATGTGTCTGTGCTTTGCCCTTCAATAATCAGCTTTTAATGGGACAAATGAAATGAATAGAGCTGGGGAGGGAAGGCTGGGGTAGAAGGGACTCACCACGAGGGGGATGGAGCAGATCACCACCACCACGGAGGTAGCGATCAGCAGGATGACCATCTGGATCTCTGCCCCGGCCATTCTCCTAAAGCTCCTGCGCCTCCTGAAGTCCGAGAGCCGGGCATCGGTGCCCAGCGAGGTCCTGCGGACAAACTGCCGGTGCATGCGGATCAGAGCCACGCACACCAGCACATTGCACAGCACCGTGGCCAGGATCAGGAAGGAGCTGAAGCCCGCATACATGTACGAGTAAGCGGCATGGGTGGACACGTTGGTCCTCCAGTCTATGAAGCACCAGGTCATGGGGTACTGCATGGTGGTCTTCCCCAAACCCATGCTGGGCAGAGCGCAGAACAGAACGTTGGACACGTAGATGGCGAAGAGGGTGAGACCGGCCAACTTCTTGTCCACATAGTGGTTATAGAAATAGGCATGATTGATAGCCAGGTACCGCTCGATGGACATGGCACATATGATGCTGAGACCGGACAGTCCAAAGAAGAGGAGGATGAAGGAGCTGTACTCGCACAGCTGATGCCCACCTGGCCATTTATTCTGGACATAGGTGGCGATGGTCACAGGACTGACCAGGCAAGTCCCGAGCAAGTCAGTGAGAGCCAGTCCACAGACCAGCGTGTAGAAGGTGGTCTCTTTCTGCTCCTTGCGCGATTTGCAGAGGACTATGATGGCAATCAGGTTACCCACCACACCAAAGATAAACATGACGGCTGGGATGGTGGGGGGCTTACCAACTGCCCCAATACTGCTGCTCACATTAGGTGCAGAAGACATGTTGTATTCAAGGGACAAGTTATAACTTTCCAAAGTAGCCATTTCTAAACTCACATCCAGATATGGAGCATAATCCCAGGTCCAACAGCTAGATGAGGTCTTCTCTGTCCCTGGTCACCTTTAATTGATTTACTATAGGCGGAGGATCTAATAAATCTCTAGGATCAGGCAGTCATTAACTTTTTTTATTCTTGTTTCTTCTTCGTCCAAGAAAGAGATCTGAGTGATCAAGTAATTATAGTCATTTCTTTACTCAGAGCCAGGTGAGTCCCAGTGCCAGGTGTCAGGTCCAAAGGTCACACACTTCACTTCCTTGAGATAAAAGTAGGTTGGAGATGGGGGTCATCAAGCAGGTTTAGGTGCCACCATGCCTTAGCTGTGCAGATCTGCTGAGCATGAAGTCCACCTTATAGGTTTTCATTGTATCACCTCGGAGTCGTCTCCCTCCTGACTGTCATTGGGACCCATCCACTCCCCTGCTGTAGCAGACACTACAAGACTTCTGCTCAAGTTTCCTCTGTTGTAAGTTTCTCAGAGGGCGGGGTTTCGCTGCTCTCCGCCCCTTGGCTCGTGTGATTGGCTGCGCTGATGTCAGCGATGCAGGGAGCGAGGACTCGCTGTTCTCGCTGCGCTGCTGTCCGCTCCCGGTGACCGGGATGCTGCCCGGCAGAGACGGGGATGAGCTGATCTCACACCGGTGAAGCCAGTGCGGGCGCCGGAGCCCCAAAAACTTTGTGGGTTCGCGTTTCTCTTATTTAGGAAGCCCGCTAGTGCTTTGGGGACCTGCGCCCGTTACCCGCTCCTTCCTGAATCTTTCTGCAGCACGGATTTTACCACTGCTGGTTAATAATACCAGCTGCAGTGGACTACAACTCTCATCATCCATAACCTAAGTATATGGATGAGCATGATGAGAGCTGTGACGCTCATCCATATATTTAAATGGTCCCACCAGCTTCACCAATTCGGGAACTATGCTGCACTATCCTGGCTTTCGTATTGTGATGGGAGTTGCAGTCCACGACAGCGTATATATATATATATATATGCTACAGAGAGATTCTTATTCATTCCCATCATCTTTTAGCCAGCAAGTAGTAAGTCACTAAGAATGTTTAGTTAGGAAGGTGGCACTGATATAGCCTTAGCTCAGAGCGCTGGCTGAAGGTTGTAGGAATAGTTTGCAGAGTGATGACTGTGAGTGATGTGAGTTGTGACGACCATCCAGTAGATTGTCAGCTCCCAAGAGCAGGACCCTTATCTGCTTCTGTACCAGTATGTTTTAATGTGTATTAATATTATTGCCATTGTCTTTTTTAAATATTTTCACCTGCTCCTATTGTAACAGCGCTACGGAATGTGCTGGCGCTATATATAAATAAATGTAATGACATGTCAAGCTTCACAAACCAATAAATAGGAGGGCGTGATAGGAGTTGTACGTTCATTTGGATTGGGAATAATGGGCACTCTAGCAGTTGCGGTTAACACATCGCACGCCACGCGCTAATCAGAGTAACGCAATTTGGGATAATAAACGAGGTGCTGCGTCTGTATAAACACCGGTCAGGCACTGCAGGCGTATCACGCGCACGCTCTGGGGCTCTTCTGCGTATGCAAATGCGTCTTACTCTATTATCATTCACAGGCTCTCAGATCTTAGGCTCTTTCTATTATCGGTATTATTAGTGGCAGTGTATCCCTGGTTCTTGCTGTTGCTTCTGGGCTGTGCTACACCTGCTGGATAGACATATTAGAATTCTGGAGCTTAGATGTAATGTAAGGAAGTTTTTCTTTACCGAGAGGGTGGTAGATCAATGGAACAGCCACCCATTAGAAGAGGTTGAGGCTCTGAGGGCACAGTGAGGGAATTTAAACATGTATAAGACATTCATAAAGCTATCCTGAATCTAAGACCCAGGATTAAACGGGCAGACTAGACGGCCGAATGCTTCTTATCTGCTGTCAAACTGTATGTTTCTATAAAGATTTAAAATAATAATATATAATATATAATAATAATAATAATAATAATATATACCGTAATAATAATTTTACCCTTGTGCTGCTTTCAATAGCAACAGGTAGCCCCATGGAGAAGGCCAGATGCCCCCGTCCCACACAAGACCACCAGGGACAGGCGTAGCAGTGTATCTGGGTCTTTTTTGACTTTGGGGGTCTAGTTGCAGATATATCTATCCCACCTGGGACCCCTATTATTATAAGGCCGGCTGTGATGGAGCGTTACCATATATAAATGTCTTTGTCATTAGGAATGAAAGAGCCGATTCGATTAGAATGGTTAAGAACCTCGCTTTACCCTTGGACTTAAAAGAACTTCTGCGCTGTATTGCTTTGTTTCATTTTAGTTGGCATCTGACCCACGAGCTCACCAGACGGCGGCTGAGATTAATGAAGAGACAAACGTATTGTAAACAAAACAGGTAGAAACTGCTTAACCCCCTTCACAGACACGGGCGCTTCCTACACAAAGCATTGCGCCTGTGATTGGAATTCAAATGAAGAATAAGAAGAGAACAATGATGTCAGAATTCATCTCATACTTAAATTGAGTTTTGCGCCCCGGAGAGCATCGTCAGCATGACTCGGAGCCATTGTCGGAGACCGCGCTGGGTACACGAGGACGTACATAGCTGATTGGGACGGTGAATACGCAGCTTTTTTTAGTGAAACGATGCTGGATTTACTGAAAAGACAGGAACAGCGGGCATTCTCTGCTTCCCTGCAGTGGAAAAGAAGAAATTTAGACAGATTGTCCCTTTAATAACAAATGATAAAGTAACGGGCAGATAATGCTTTAATCATACGAGAGTTATCGAAAAATACAATTCATGGAGTTAAAAGTATAATAAAATTTTATTTTTTCCTATTTATAAAACTTAGATTTTATAAAATAGGATTTTTAGACAGCTCCATATTAGCTATTTGTATGTGTTCTAATTCTGTTATCTTGGCCCAATCTACTAGACAAACACCCTAAAATCCTTATCATACTGCCTGTAGTAAACAATAGAATTGATTGGTCTTAATCACCTGGGCAGATGTTAGGACCAATAAAAGTCTATGGAGGAACGGACTTCATTAGCATCGCCATAAAGTATCAGCTCAGTGTGGTGTTTGAGGAGGAAAATCAACAAAAATATCGCATGACCTACAACAATGGTGGCCCCCAGGTCTGCAGGTAAAGAAGTTTATTGGGACAAAAAGGAGATAAAACAGCTGTTGGAAAAAAACATAAGAAATAGATAATGTCCCATCTTTAATATGTTTCGATTGATGTGTTTACCCATATGATTGTAATTATTGCGCATGGCACAGCTATTCTGTTATTGTTACTACTATTGAAAATAATGAGCTACTTTCCGCAAAGCCCCAAACGCCATTATCTGGGAACGGTACAAACTGGCATACTATCCATCACAGTGACATAAGAGGAGGATCGTGAACTTTATACAAAAGTACAAATTCTTTGTGAATTCTCCCGTACTTTAACAATTAGTAGAAATGTCAGGTGCGTTATTTGAATCAGAACACGTCATGGCCCAAAATTAATCGAAATCCCTCTATGAACTTGCATGAAGACATTTTGCTGTGAAATCTTTGCCCTTTGTGTGAATAATACATAATATTAATATTGTTTGTGTCTATCCACTGTAACTGACTACTTTATTAACAGACCTACTATTAAGTAGTTTAATAAAACTACCCATAGTTTGTTCTTTTGGGGGATTTTTTTTGCAGTGACTGTGTTGGAGATTTAGTTAGAAGGTTGTCGTCCCTCTTCCATTCTCTACAGGAGGGAATAGAGGAGTGAGGGCACTGAGGGGGGGAGAGAGATAGACAATGAAGAGGAGGAGAAGGGAGAAGGGTTATAGGCACATTGGATGGAGCGGTCAGTGAACTATGGACGTTCTACCATCATTTAATAGCCTTAATTAATTGTCAAAGTGGATAGAGACCCCAGCCAGAGGGGTACGGACACTAAAGAGGAGCAGCAGGGACTCTGGTAGAGGAACAAGTAAATAGGAGACTGAGAAAGAGAAGTGGTTCTGAGAATATTAATCTAAACAAACAGTTATGTGGTTGTATCTCAAGATATAAGCCTTGCCTATATAGTCAGGAAAACCACTAAACCAGTGGTAAGAAAAGTGAAGATGCATTATCTAAGTCACTTTGATCGTGGCATGATTGTTGGGGCAAGTATGTGTGTTATATGCCTGTTGAAGGTGTGCTGACGGGTGCTGACGGGTATCTCTGAATACACAATGCATTCAACTTTGAAGCAGATGAGCTTTAGCAGGATAAGACTTTGCTGTTAGTGTTCTCCGCGAAGCGGCCACTGAGTTTATGATTTCGAAATTGACAGGTCCACTTTTAAAATATGGTAAGTATCATTTAAGTCGTTGGAGACTTCATAGATCATGATTAAACACTAATGGCTAATGGCGAACAGATTTCATGGTCCCAGATGATCTGAAATGGTCTGTGAACAACAGCATGGCCTATGAGTACAGTTATGTACTAATAAGAAAAGAGATCTGTGTTACTGAGTGATCTCAATGCTTTCTTCGATGACATCACCACCAGGTTATAGAGGATGCCCAACTGTAGTACTGGCTATTCCATAGGGGTGATCTAGACACAGGACATTAGAAGGACATTAGAAGGACATTTATTGTAGGCTGCTGAAGTGCAGAGAGAGAGTCATCAAAGTCAGTTTTCCTAGGGGACCCAGAAGCCATGGTGCTGAACCTCTTTGAGCTCTTTGAATTGGTCTCAGACCCCCTGCAGCTCCTATTATTATAGTGCTGCTCACTACAAAGTTGTATAAGAGGTAGAAGATACAGATTTACAACATATTATCACTTACCAAAGCCATGAAAGTGACAGTGTTCATACCGTGGGGACATCCAAAACAAATGACTTTCATTTAAGTCGGATGCACTGACGTAGATGTTACAGAGACAGAGATGGCGTCATTATGTGTCATGCGTCGAGAAGTCAGAATGCCTTACAGATTCCACTGCTGTTATTCTCCAGTAACAATTTCTACTCTCAAGGGATCATCATGTAATGTTTGGCGTTCAGATCAGGCAATAAAAGCAAATTGGTTAGAAGGAAAGAAACCATTCTTTTCCACCAGCAGCCACAACATTAAGCAATTGTTGAAGCGAAATGTAGATGTTGGGTTCCAAAACCCTTTTTTTCTACTAAGAGTCAGACTCTAAAAAATGTATCACAGAGGATGCAAGGGATCTCATTGGAACCGTGTGTCACTGCAGATTTAGTGGATTTAGTAATTACATGAAAACTCTTCACTCTTGCATTTGCTACACTGATGCCAGGGCTTATGACAATTCCCAGACAAACAGTTAAGGAAAGGTCGCCAAATCAGATCACATTATTCATTTAGCGGGACCATCTGGCACTCCAGGTGTAGCAGTTGGGGTGAGATTTACAGTGCAGATGACCCCAGGGGGACCTCCGACGTACTCGGTCAATCAATACCCCCCCATCACAAGAGGAATAGAAAAAACTATGTTTAAACCCCTTTCCTTCTAGCAACATGCCTAAAAAAAGCTACAAAGTATCGTATAAAACCAGCATATCATTTTATCCTTATAGATATATCAGTAATCACAGCAAACAGTTTCCACCCGTGATGGGTTACATATTTTTTCATTCGAATTATAACGGTGATTAAAGTTATAAGGGTGATTGACACTGATTATTTATTATGTCTGCCAGCTTATCATTTTATAGCGTGGAATGCTATTACTGTATTTTTTGGGGATTTGTAGTTGTTATTATGCTGCGTTATGATATACTTTGATTTAGTCCCGCAATACAAACCCAATAGCAGAAAATTATGAATATAGGTTTCACTTTTATTTTTTTTTTGCTAGCTGTGAAAGTTTGTAACCATCACAGCATTACTAATGTAACTAAAAGCGCTCCGCTTCCCTGACCCCAGGAAAAAAAATAACATTTATGCTCATTTAACATTTAAATAGTTTCAATGGTGTTTTAAACCAAACCACCGACCTAAAGTAGTGAGTGGCTCTTACGATTTTTTTTTTTGTACAATGTAGATATAATGACATCTACACAATTTTAACTACATACATACATTTTCTTCCCTTGTCACATTTTTTATTTAATATTATCCAAGTCCCCTGCCTGTAATTCTATATCATTCTGTAATTCTATATGATATGTAGCTGGACAGAACACACTTACTTCATGTTCATTTGTTTTTTTTTTACTGTACAGTTTATGTTTCTTAACAACTATTTAATATACCGTATATATCTAAAGTGATCACAAATTTAAAGTCATTAACTTTTTTTTTACATTTTTTAATACTGCAAAATGTCCTTAAACATTCAGTTTATGTATGCAGCATAAACCAAGACGAAGGACTAAGTAAGGTTTTTGATCTTACAGCAAATCTTTCAGGCAGACTTGATGGATCAAACCTACCGGCAAGTCCCATGCTTCAATTTTTGAGGATGGTTTCTATTCCCTTATTATCATATCTAGAATATGCTTTGAAAAATATTGCATGAACCATTTTACAAACTTAGAATTGAATATAAAATGTAATTTTATGGCTGCCTCTACCTTCTTTATTGGTGTATAGAAGTGTAAATAGCAGAGAAGGAAGGAAAATAAATGACTGTAGGCAACGTTCCATACTAATCCTGGAGGTTTATGAAATCCAGCTAAACAACATATCGGAGCACAGCAGCATTTGGCCCTATATTAACTTTTTTATGGAAATGTCAGATAAACCATTGCATTCCAAACATATAGATTCACAGCTACTGAGGGTGTATGTGATTTATTAAAGCAGATTTGGGATGCAATTTTCTTTTGACCATACAGTATTGTCATACCTGGGAACTCTCATGGTTTAAACCCCACTCTCAAGGTGAAGGGGCAGATAGATAAGAGCCGACTCCTTCCTATTCTGTACCACTGTGATCATGTATAAGACTCACAATTGATGCTTTTGCTCCCAGTATGTTATGGTTGATATTCCTGCTTAAATGCAAGTGACCCAGTTGACCCAAGTCAATGTTTCCATGAGGACCTGTATAAGATCAATTTGGTTAACATATGTTGCGAGTCACTAAGTAGAAAACTAGAGCCTATGAGCCAGCTCATTTAGAAAGTTTCCAGGTATGAGTATTGTCCTGCGTAGCTTCCCAAGCATCTAGTGGCGTATTAACCTTCGGCAGGGCAGCGGCGTCTGCCACTCCCTCCATGCCGCTGTCTTTCCTACTGGATGTCATATCCCAGCTCTTTTAAAGAAAGCACCCTCTATATTGTTAATGAGCTATGAATTCCCTTTTAATTAGCCATTAAGTAGTGGTATAACAGGGAGCCTGCTCATCCAATAGGCTGCCAGCCCCATGGACCTGCCACCCTAGGCCCGGGCCTAGTCGGCCAAAAACAGAATACGGCACTGCAAGTGTCCCTCTTTAGGTGGATGACCCAATTCTTTCTGCCCCTCTGTCTTTCCATCTTTTTCATAGTTTCTCCTGGGTGGACCACTGTACTATACAGCCCTAAAACTCACAATAATGTGCATATAAATTGTAGTTGAAGAATTTTGTACAATGGGATGGGAAATGCTAAAACCAAAAATCTGATTAGAAGGTTCAATCTGGCTTGCTGTTTGCTGCATTAAAAGACCCCCCAAAAACAGGTCTGGAAACAGCCTGCTTTATAAGTTTATCTTCCATAAAATATAAAAAAAGAGATTCTCTCAAGGGAAGCAATACTTGGAATTCCAGAGTGACTATAGAAGAAAAAGGAACCCTCAAAATAATGTAACAGGAAGAAACTTCAAAAAAAACCACTGGCTTTTTACAAGAAAAGTTGATGGACCATATTGTCTACTGGACCATATTATCTGCCTGAACGTAGTCTCTACTGTATTTTTTACCCAGAAGATATCTCTCCTTTCTGTAAGATCTGTAATGTTGTATCCAGTCTGACACTTCTAGATTCCCCTTACGAAAAATTACTGCAGTTTTTCTGAAGTATTATTGCACATTTACTGCAGTTTTACTGCATTTGTACTTCACTGTACTGCAGTTGTACTGCAGTTATTTTTGTACGGAAGTACAAATGCAATAAAGCTGCAGTACATTGAAGTACAACTGTAGGTTTGCAATATAAAAAAAAAAAGTGCAGCAAATGTGCAGTAATACTGCAGTACAGTGAAGTACAAATGCAGTAAAACTGCAGTAAATGTGCAGTAATACTGCAGTAAAAGTGCAGTATTGCAGTTTTTTCATGTCCAAAAAACTGCAGTATTACTTCAGAAAAACTGCAGTAATTTTTTCGTAAGGGTCTGTGGAATATTTGGGACAGATTAACAGTGTAGAGAAAATGATACTTTTACCATCATAATCCCTTAGTGCAGACCTGGGCAAAGCACGGCCCGCGGTCCACATCCGGCCCGCTGAATAGCTCGGACCGGCCCGCAAAGAGTGTCCTGGTGACTCACCAATAAGTCCGGTGTCAGCAACGGGAAGCAGCGAAACTATGCACTCCGAAGCCTTGTTCATTTTGTTCACTTCTGTGCTGTGCTAATAGTTATTCAGGCCTTACTTATTCAAGCACCTCTACCAATGACGTAGGCTTGAATAACTTTATTAAACAGCACATAAGTTAACAAAATGGACAAGGCTTCGGAGTTTGTAGTTTCACTGCTTCCCGATGCTGAGTAAGTGATGCCACTGTAACTTCTGAGTGCCAGGATGCTCGTTGCGGACCTTGGGGAGTGCCAGGACAATCGTTCCACGCTCGTCATTGGTAAGTGTCAGGACTTTTCCCTTTGCATTGTAATTACAATAATAATAATGCTAATAATATTCACTTTTTAAGCTCTCTTCTTGGGGCAGCTCTCTGTGCCCTCTCCTAGGAGCATACTACTGTGTATTAAAAAAATCTATTTTCCGAGGTTAGCTGTTAACCCTTAAATATGGCGGCTAACATTAAAAAAAGAAAAATTGATGCAGAATGCCCCATTACGGCAATGTGCATGGAGCCTTCGTATGTTGGTCTGGCCCTCTAAAACCATTCCAATTTCTCATGTGGCCCCATGGGAAAATTAATTGCCCACCCCTGCCTTAGTGGTATTTTCCCATTCCTGCCCCTCTACTCCTATTTTATTACCTGCTATTTCCTCCTCTATATCATTCTTCATGGTTCATCTCCTAACTATGTTGCAATAACAGCATGTGTACAGAAGCCATGGCAATTACACAAAAACAAATTTAAACCTGCTATCAAATACATTGTTGCATCACTTACATCAGCAAAATGAAAGACGTACGTGAACAAGAGACTATAAATCACGCCATGTGAGGAAAATCATCAAGAGGAAGTCCAATGGGAAAAATATTTTTATCAGCTGTAGACCTGGAGGCTGCCATTTTTGTCAGTCATGTGATATTTTGGGTGACTTTTCCTCCTGAAACACCACATTGAGCTGATTCTTTATAGCAATGCTAGCGAAGTCTGTTCCACCATAGACTAAATCAGAATATCTGACTGGGTGATTAAGACTGAGTCATTTCATTGTTTACCACAGGCAGTATGACACAGAATTTAGTAAATTGGGCCTAGATAACAAATCTAGAAGAGGTACAAATGGCTAATAGGTAGCCCATACATTAAACATTATATTATGCAAAAGCCTGACCTGTTTTAAAAAAAGAAAACAGGACAATATAGGTCACCTAGACGTCATAGAAATTAACCCTTTCCTGCCAAGTATTCTTGAGGTGGGGTTAGTTTACAAGCCCACACATACTAGTCTTATGCTTAGTCTTACTCTGTTCATGGCTGAGATTAATAGGAATTGCATTGTCAAATTTTGAGGTATAAACTTATCTACCCTTAAAGGGACAGCTCATTTCTATCTGAGTTAAAATATTTCAACTTAGTCAATGATTACAGTTTATGAAAAAATAATAAACATCATTGGGGGGAAAGTGAGACTCGTACACTTTACAAGTGACCTCTATTTCCCAGCGCCACTGGGTCTCATGTGCACACACAGGTTTTTGGTAGCATTTATTCACACCATAGTGGCGGTGTTCAGGATCTCATACTTTAATCCAAACATACCGAAATGGGCATTTTAGCCCCAAAAGTGTCATTTTAATATACATCACCCCTCTCAGAACTGTAAAGGTATGGCTACTCTTGCATCACTCAAGTGGTTAAGTGGCCTCCATAAAGATTGCGCAATTCATAAAGAAACACACATTTCTACATCTCGACATATATCCCTTTTTTTGTCTACAGTGTTTGCTAAGTTTTCTAATTAAGGAACTATGTTGAAATGTTAGACAACTGTTATTTACAAAGAAAAGAAATATAATAATCACACGAGCATTTTGCATAACTCTGCACATTTCACTTCCTGATTACAAATTACTCAAATTTACAGCCAACTTCAGACGGGAGCAAATAAAACAGTATAAGAACACCCATCCAAGACACTAGCCATGTTATTAGCCTTTACTTTTTAACTTGTGCCACATAGCTGCTGGTTGTCCTAGAGTTTTAGATTTAGTCCTTTGTTATGGTTCTTTGAGGCACGAGAGATCAGATTTCCCTTTATGGGAGATTTGGGATGATTATTTGAAAATATTTTGTTTCAGCACTATAAAAAAACACTTTCCATAACTGTACTATGGAGTCCATTCTGCTTTAGGGGGGGGGGGGCTGTCAGGGACATTATGCTATCTATTAATATTATACGGAGGAGGATTTAGAGCAGTTTGGTTGTTGCTATACAACTTCCAACATGTTCAGTCTGGCTGTGCATGAAAGTAGCTGCAGTGCAACAGCATCTAGCGTCTAGACAATGTGCTGAGCTAAGCATATTCATGGTTCACATGCATTGAGTAAGGTGGCTTAAAGGTGCTTAGGTAAGACTTTAGCTCCATCTCTATTATGTTTAACAAATAAACCTTATCAGGTCTGTCAATTTGTTATCTCCTCATTCATTACATTAAAAGAACACTTTCAAATGTTCTATGGCAACAAACCTATCAGTGCCTGCCACGTGACAAGTGTTCTCATTAAACAGTGTTAATTAAACAGCATTATCAGAACCTCACCAGAACCAGGCATGATGTTTCTAATAATGCATTTAGTTACAAAAGTAGGAGGAACAGCATCTTTACAGAGCACGATATTGACTAAAAATATACAACGTTGTATAAAAAGATAACAAAATGTTAATATGATGATGGGGAAATAAAACTTGAACAAGTGGCTGTTGTGATCAACCTCTGTTTGGGGTCTATCCACTAAAAGGTTAAGGGGTCAGTTGAGGGTAAACTTGACCAACCATGGTTGACTCCGGTTTCAAGACCTCTATTAACAATTGCCCTCACTCCATGTGTGGTGGGGGTGAGAGATAATAAAATAAGTATCTACCTTTCACCTTCATCTCCAGCTCAGGACAAAGAACGGGTAAAGGGTATTAAAAACAGTCTGAGGGAGGCATGAACCTCATTAATTCTGGTCGAGTAGTGATCTGTGGAACAGGGAACCTGTGGGAAAAAAGATCATGCTTACTTCTAACAGCCCATCCGTTGATGTTAAATGATACGCTTGAGTCCTGATCTTCAGAGCCGAGGAAAGTTATCCAAAAAACCCTGACCTAACAAACAATCCTTTCCGTGCCCGTGGCAGTGCATTGTAAAATGGCCTCTGGTCATGCGGGAGATACATTGACTTCTCTATTGAGTTTAATGGGTCCAATAGACTCCAAACATTCTAGACCTTGGGCAACTCAATTGCTTTTTTCAGCTTGCATCAACTCGACTTACATGTAGTACATATGAGTTTTGTGTGCAATTTGAGTGCGAAATGCAAATTGGCTTTAGTGAATTTATACGTTGGACTTTTGTCGGATTTGTAAACAGACCCCATTGACTTTCTTAGGACAGAGCTCTGATGTCCTATCTAGAGATACAAATTCTCCTGCCAGTGCTGAACATCAGTCACGCCTCTGTCCCCAAACGAAGGTCTAGAGCGCAGTGTGGCTAATAGCAGCAGGTGTTTGATCATTTTAGCTGATGGCCAACATTTCACTTGTTGCTTTTTTTAACATGTGTCAAGAGTTGATAGTAGCGGATAATCCATAATCACTAGTTTGATCTCACAAGAATCTGTAATGAATGTAAATGTCACTGAAAGTACGTCATAACATCAAAAACTATTTTCCAGTGTAGCCTCTCGAATGACATGCTTTGCTACTTTTTTTGTGGATCAGGAACATTTTGCTTCTGGTGAATCATCATAATAATTATAAAACGAAATACTTTTGTTTCAAGGAAAGTTCAAACTCATGAGCACAATTAATACTAGGAAGTGTCAAGCAGTGTAGCAATTCTGCAGCCTTCTACCTTATTTAAGTCTTGACTCCTGTGGTGGGTATTGAATTTGTGTTCTACTACTCTGGTTCTTCTGTTTGAGCTTTTACTAGAGAAGCTGTCATGAAGTGTTACGTCTGCAGGGTTCAGCTGCTACCTGCATTACTGTGAGCGTGTATCTGCAGAGCATTAACATCATGTATAGCATCTGATGCCACAATCACCTCAATGGCTTGTTCCTACTAAAGAATAAAGTAAGAGATCAGCGCAAATAATTTAAAAGCACTTATCTGAAGCATAAATATTGGGGATTCCGTCACACTTTATGGCTTAGCCCACCAGGACCCCAAGTTTGGATAGTCCTCTAATTTTCCATGGCTATTACCAAGGCGCTGAATCTCATGCGCTCTCATGCCTTCTCTGAACATCTGGATGTGCGCTGATCTCTTGCTTTGTTGTGTTGGTCATTTCAGCAGCACCCCAAAACCTGAATGTGTATGCTTTTAAGGGTGTGCTTTCCTACTAAACAATGTCTAAACACTGACCTCAGATGTGCTATCAATAACCATACTTTTCTGTGATCCTGACTTTGGCTTTCACCATGCTAAGTGTTATCACCTGGTACTTTTGTCACAACGTTACATTGAAGTATTGCATCCGATCCCGTTTTTCACCTCAGTGACCAACTCCTAATCCTCTGTACGCCTGTCTGTGTCCTATCTTTCCCTGCGCGTTCCGTTCTGTCCTCGTAGACCTTCTGCCTGGAGGCTCCATGGAGCAGCATCTCCTCTGCACAGGAGTTCCCATCAGTGACTCTGATTTTGTCTATTATGAAAGAACTATAGATCAATGTTGCTTTATTCTCTATTCTACTGCTTTTGATGCTGTAGTGGTTCCATATAAGACAATCAAAAATGTAATAAAAATTCAGTTCCAACTTTAACTCGTTTTAAACCATAAGGGAGACCGAGATACAATCATAATAGCGAAACAGGTCTATCGTCAAAGATATTGTATGAGAAATTCATTAAATATTGGATTAAACTTTATCCTGATACATTAATGAATATGCTAATTTCAAATGATAAAACTGACCTTTTTGAGTAAATTCAAGTCTCTTGTATGTAATATGATACTGTATATAATAGCTTGATATTCTCGTGGTATTTTATTTTAGCTACTTTATTATTTATTTTATAAAACATAGTGATGGAGTGATATTTTCATATTAACAAATACTAAAAAAAAAAAAAGGTCTAGAAAAACACTACAAATTCTCGGAATTACAGTTATTATTATTTATCGGTTTATAGCATCATCATATTCCGCAGCGCAACAAGAAAACAGGACATGACAAGTAGAACATCACAAAACAATTCTGATTTACATAAAGAAAAGGTAAAGCGGGCTTACAAACTGTTGTTAAAGGACATAACATCTATTTTGTGATTTGACCGTGTACATTGCAGAAACCTTTCAAACTGCTGGCAAATTATACTTCATACATTCTTCCTCGTTCAGGGCCGGCTAACAATTTTACGGGATTTTACCAAAAATATATTAGGCTTTTTTTTTGTTTTTCATTCACTTTAATATAATAGCTGCATGGTCCCTTTTTTAGTGGCGTCCCCCCTACAAATTCATAGACTGATTCTGCAGAGTCTCCCCTATATGCATGCGTCCATTTTCATGCCACCCAGCTATAAGTGCAAGATATACTTATTTCCTAGCGCTGGGTTTGTGAATCCTGCAGGTGGTGGTCTGTTCAGTCCTCCGCTTCCCAGAGTTGGTAGGGTGAGCCGGTAGGGATGGGAATCATGTCCACCGGGGGGTTGTATCATGATTATTACTTTCTGGTCATGATGTATTTTCTATTGGTTAAACATGAAATCTAATATAATAAATGGAAACTGAAAGACTATTTGACTTAAAAATGTAAAAATACATCACAAATAGCAGCTGTTCTTGCCGTCAAAAACCCCAGGACAATAGGGCTTGTTTTTTGTTACAAATATAAAAATGAATAAAAAAAAGTCCATATTATTCTTTTTTTTTACTTTGCAACTTTTGATTGAAATGTATTGAATTTTTTATTTATGATTGATCCAGTGATATATCAGATTGGCAGTTTGGAATCAAGAAGGATTTTCCCCCTTTTCGGGCACAAGTGGAAAAAAAACCTGTTTATTTGCCTTCTTCTGGATCAACAGCAAGGTTGAAATTGATCTTAATTTAAAAGAGATCAAAGGTAACAATCACTCTAATTGCAGATTATTTATTCCAATTTATTCCATATGCAGGTTGGAATTTAGTGACTTTGCTAATGACTCACTTGAGTTGTTCCTATAATAACTGCAATAGATGCGTATATACAAACAGTACATAAGGTAATATTCCATTTAAATTTAGATTTAAATTTACACCACATTAACTAGACATTTGCGAAGGGCCTCTACCAGGGGCGTAACTAGAAGCCTCAGGGCCCCAGTGCGAGAATCTGTTAAGGATCTCTCTCGCTGCTCTGCCGCGGTGCACGCGGCTTCACTGCTGAGCGCCGGCATCCGAGACAGACGCCTCACGCTCCCACCACTGCAGTCGGGGCAGCGCTGAGGCAGGTGGCGGCGGGAAGTAAAGGACAGAAGGACGCCCAGCGTTCGCTGAAAATGACTGCGTGGCACCCCTTGGGCCCCCCTGACTGGCAGAACCCCTGCGACCCCGGTAGTTCCACCACTGGCCTCTACCAAATAAATAGCATAGAAGTATATGCTACTCACAGCCAAGAACCAAAGATTACTCAGGAGATGCAAACATAGTTTTACAGATAACCTGAGAAATAAATCCATCTCAATCTTGAAACTGAAGGATAAATGCATAAGAGATGATCAATAGCTGTGCAAAAAAATTCGTTGAAAAAAAGGGTGTGCGCCAACATGCACATGCAACTAGGTGACAGACTGATAGACAGTAATTTCGAACATAAAAAGTGAGAAGGAATGAAAGGTCTATGATTCATTCTCCCTTACACAGCACCCTATTGGTAATAATTACAGATTACTCGGATATGGCATAATTCCTGCTCATTCACTCCTATTTATTTACAAGAGGACCTCTGGTGCCAGGGTGTTTAGCTACAAAACTATAGTTACAGGGACTCCTGGTAAGAATAGAGAGTCTGTGAGCATGTGGGACGAACATAAATATATTAAATAAAATTGATCTATACATATGCATGTTTTGGGCTAATACAATGTGCATACAAAGCAGAAAATGCAGTAGAACAGTACTTTTCTACTAAGTAACATTTTTTATATATATATACACACTACCAGCATGACAGAGTTTTTGGAAATCTCTTAATTAAAACAGCAGAGGTATCTCCTACGTTTGTATTGATTTTGTTTGGCCTCCCAATGGGACATTATTGATCCCCAGTGTTGATAAATGAGCCACCTGCACTCACGTAAGGAGACCCTTAGGATACCCAGATTAACCTCTTTTACCAAGAGTCTTGAGAGCTTATAAAATGCACGGTCTTGGAAAACCTAACCAATTACTAAAAAAAATAATAATTAGAACACCATTGCATGGATCTTCTTTAGTAAATTAACTATAGCCGGTAGTGTTTTGTCCTCTTTATGTAAAATAATACTATACTGTCTTCGTGTACTTCTAATTCACAACTATTTTTCTTTAAAAGAAGCTCCATTTCCTTCTTCCTGCACTTTGACCTATATCGCTATTTTGTCTTCGGTACAAAGCATTCCACTGCACTTTTTCTTGTAGATTCAATTAGCGGAATTAATCCCCACGTCGTGGGCTTCTTTCTATAGAGAAATTGATTGACTAAATAAAGTTACGCTTTAATTGATTTACTGGAATATTGCACTTTTAATTTGATTTGCAGATCAATAGTGATGAGTATTTCAGCATGAAGGTAGAATTTTGTTGTAAAAAAAGAATTCATGGAGTGTGTTGCCTTATTATGACATTTAATAAAATTACCGTTGCTGTGTTAGCTATATGCCAAATGTGACAGGATCCATGTCTTCCATTTTTTGACTCATCAGTCTACAATATATTATCCCTGATGACCTTGGGGGTCATCAAGATGTTTTTTGCCAAAGGTGAGACGGCCTTTGTGTTCTTTTCGGTCTGCAGCAGTTTTCGTCTTGCGACTCCCTCATGGATGCCATTTTTGTACAGTCTCTTTCTTACACTGACCTTAACTGATACAAATGAGGCCTACGGTTCTTTACATGTTAGTCTGTGTTCTTTTGTGACCTCTTGGATCACATGTTGATGTGCTGTTGGAGGAATTTTGGTTGGCCGGCCACTACAAGGAAGGTTCTCCACTGTTCCAAGTTTTTGCCGTTGGCAGATAATGGCCCTCACCGTGGTCCACTGGACTCCCAGTACCTCAGAAATGACTTTGTTTCTCATCTGTTCTTGAATTTCTAAAGATCGCGGCATCCTGCGCTGCTTTTTGAGACATTTTAGCCTACTTCATTTTGCAAAATAGGCTCAATTTAGTTGACGTTCAGATTTAACAGAGCTGGCAGTAATCATGCCTGTGCGTGTTCTGTGAAATTGAACCCAATTATCAATTCATTTTGGTTAATTTAGTAACTGAGAGGGATATTATTTTTTCACATAGGGCCATGTAGGGTTGGACAGCTTTTTATTTCCATACATGAAATCATCATTTAAAAAACGCATTTTGTGTTATCTTTGTCTCATATTAAAATTGGTTTGATGATCTCAATCAATAAAGTGTAACAAATATGCAAAAATAGAAGAAAACGGGAAGTCGACTTTTTAACAGCAAAAAAAATAAAAAATATATATATTTATTTTTATTAAGGAGTCTAACAATTAAAAAAAAAATTAAACTCTTTATAAATAACTTATAAATGTGTAGCAACACAACAATATTTAACTTTCCCTTTCACGCTTCAAGGATTGAAGATAATTCTTTGATAATAATACTGGGTTAAATCAGTAGCTTAAACAATATTTGAGATTTACTGTCACATTGTATCTCTCTCTTTTCCTCTGGCTGATACTGTTCCTGACCAACAAGTCTTTAACAACATGATTGAAAAAAATGAATGTGCATGTACCGAAAAAAGTCAGAGCGTACATGACAGAACATTTAGCAAGTAAGGGCACGAGCAGAACTCGGCCTTCAGTACAAATGACACAGCCGGGAACGCCCAGGCAGCAACACACCCTTCATCAGAACATGATCCTAACGCAGTGTTTGTTCCACGAGGTGTTGATGTCAGCACATAAAGGAATGCGTATTTCTTTAAATATCGCTGCTCTGTCACACCAAAATATGTATACTTTTATAACACGTAACCACTTCTTCTTCTACTAAACCGTTAACCAATTTGCTGGATTTCCATTATTTCACATCTGTACATTAGACCTGTTTTGGTGCTTCTAGGCTTGTAGAACCATGCTGCCATATAGCCATACCTGGAAACTGTCAAGAGTTTTTGCTCTAATCTCAGGGTGAAGGGGCAGATTCTCAGGGTCACACAGCCTGGAGCCGACTCCTTCCTATTCTACACCGCTGTGATCATATATAAGACTCCCAATTGGTGGTTTTGCTATAAGCATGATATCGGTTAACCCATTTAGCGAGACTTTACATAGAATCTTCATGATCGGGTAATAAAGGGTTAATATGTGAAGAGTCTCAGGGTCAGCTCATATACAAACTTTCCAGGTATGTATACTATACAAATAATATTTAAATTATGGATATTGTCTAACAAAAAAACAAAATAATGATATTTATTACTGAGGGGGCACCTTTGCTAACAAATGTACAGCTTTAGGTCACCTACCTTATGTCTTGGGGTGATACGCATTATTTAATAATATGTATTTGTGTTCATCGCCCTCCAGGCATCCTACTGTGGTATATTCTGGCCTAGGGTCGCAGATCCAGGGGGGCGGCAGGCCTTCTGTCACATAATAGGGAGCATGATCTTACAGGCAATGCCCATAGTCACATTAAAAGTATGGAGGGCTGTGCCGGGTCATATCCCGATGCCCACTAGGAAAGACAGTGGTGTAAAGGCGGTGGCTGGCAGAGGTGCCCTGGGTTAGCCCAATGGCAGCGCCAAAGGTAAATACATCACTGACTCCTCATTGGAGACCTATCCGTCCTACATGAATTGGAGCTTTTTAGTTGAAAACGATGTGTGAGTTTATTATCATCATGAGTTTATTAATAGATATGTGTCAATTAAAAAAAACCAAAACTTTCCTTTATGCTGTTACACCCAGAAAAAAATATATAGTTTAATATGTAGATACCAGCAAGTCACTTTATGTTTATTGCATGGTAATTGAATGAGGGAAGGAGAAAGAAGGGATAGTAATACTGGTGCAGAAAGTTTATGGAGAAGTTGATTAAACATAAGTGAGAAGAGGCAATAAAATATATGAAAACAAATGAATCATATACAAACTTGAAAAAGTAATTATGTATGGAAAACACTGAACTATTAGAAAAGAGAAAATAAGATGTAATGCTGTCAAAGTATATGATTAGAGAGAGATAATTTTACAAGCAAAGAGAGATCATAATGTCAAACAAAAGTGTGTTTACTTGTGGGTAATAATGTTCCCATTACATATTTAAGTTTGTGCGGGGAAGTCATTTCTGTGCAATAATCATGGAGTTACATCATGTAGATTTTTATAAAGCTTTTTATGTGTATATTTGGATTCATTAATGTAAAATATATATGCGCACACTATTTATTTGTGTGTTGTGCTCAATAGCATGCACAGAATACTGAATGTAGTTAAGCAACTGTAATAGAAGATAAACATGGATTATCTGAGCACTGAAGAATGTGAGCGAGACGAGAAACATGGGGTAGAGATTTTAACATGGTGACATATCTGGTTTATTGTCAACATGGTCTGAAATTGGTTAGCATAGTCAAAATATTCAAAGATTTTAGATAATTTCTGCACTGTTTCTAAACTCTTGATGACCACCAAATCAGAAAGTGTGTTTGTGTAGCTAATGTCCTTGTCTCCAGCCACATCTAGGAGGGGATGGAAGTGATGACTGGAACGGCTGCGTGCTCAGTCAAAGGCCCAGGGATACTGGTCCTGCAGAGGTTATACAGGCTGCCCGATTAGGCCCGGGGGGTTTCCCTAGTACACCTGGAGAGTGGCGATCCATACTAGCTGTAACACTCGCTAACCCAACAGCAGTTTGAGGAGGGTATGCAGAGAGCAGTGGGTTACGGGAGAGTGTGCCTTCTGCACCCAGCTCCCAATCTGGTTCCAGCACTGTGGCTTGGGGCTCACCTGAAACAAGAAGTTAAGGAGAAAATCTGAAAGGTGGAATTTGTGGAAATATTCACCCTTTTCCCATAGACCACTTTAACCTAGACATGAGGATGAGGAGAAGCACAAATACAGGTTAACAACCTGTATCTTCCAAAATTGGTTCCAGATGTTTGCTAGCTTAGCAAGCAACATTGGAGGAAAAGTCACAGATCAATGCTTCCAACTTTTCTTCTATGTGAATACCATCGGGGAGGCGTTCATTTTGGAGGTGTGGTAGTGGCATCAGATCAATAATGATATGGGGTTCACCTAACGGACATACGGCCTGACATTAGGCTGCTGGACAGTAGAATTGGGTTGGAACAAGATGTGGCATTGTGAAGGAGCCAATACATTCAAGGGGAGTCAACTGCCTAGGCCTTGGTGGTGAACTGAGGTTTTGTTGGTTGTTTCTGGGGGTGTTATTCGGGTTTTTTGGTGCAAGTTACATGGGTTCTCATCAGAGGTATGGGTACCACATGGTTTATGGTGGAGGTTCTGGGCCTTTTTACCATGGGCAGGGTCCCAGGGGAAAGCGGGGGGGCTGTCGTACTTATCCCTCTTGCTCGTGCAGTTTATGGCTATTGGAAATGGGTACACGGCAACAAATTTGAAGGCTTACCTTCAAAGTAAAATACACTGTTGAATATAATTGATTGATAACCAGTATCAGTCCCTAAAGACAATCTTACTGGCATTTTGCCCTTTTGTCCTTTAGTCAAGTTTGTTGGCATTATACCGCGATTAGCCCTTTTGGCTAAAGAACCTGTGGTTGTAAGTACATACCGTGCATTGTTGCAAGTGTCAGGTAATTTAAATGATACAGAACCTGTGACCAACGACACTGCTGTTTACAGTATCGTGGATACCATGTCGAGTTGGCACCCTCACATAGTGATTTTCCTTTCATTTTGAGAACTAATGCAGTTTCCAGTATGTTCTGCAATGAGCATAAACAAAAGTCAGGGCCAGAAGTAAGTTTGGAACATATTTGTCCTGCCCAGTATTTATTCCGGGATAATTGTATGTCAATAAGGTGTATAGGCGTGCGCAGGATTAAGGGCTCTATAGGTAAGATTCAAGTGTTTGAATTTAATTCTGGAGGGTATGGGTAACTCTACCTTGATCGGAAGCAAATAGGAATAGAGTTATCTCAAAATGGATAGAACATGGATAGAGGTTTAGAGAAACCTCTAAACCTCTGAATTTGGTCTTCAAGCGTTGGAGATGCAGCCAGTATAGTAGCCTGTGTATTGAATGGATAATTTCAAGTAAGTAGTGTCTGGAGAGATTGAGTAAACTGGTCCATATGGTGGTCCAGGGTCCCTTTGTGAGCCTCACAAGCAGACCTCTGATGTACAAGATGTTCCATAAGTGGCACTTTGCACTGTCACGCTCACATTGGGGATAGGAATCCAAATGAAGGATCCCTAGAGACTGGACGATGAAGAGGACGATCCAGGGGATGGTATCAGACTGGTAGATACATCAACCCGGGTCAATAGTGGAGTAAACTGGACAGCACCTAAGCAAAATCAGCACATAAGCTATGGATGATTGACAGAGTGAGGCAGTAGATAAAGGTCAACGGGATAAGAAAATCAGTCTGGCACTATCTTGGGAAGGCAAATTAGTGGGGACATGCAAGAATCCAAGTATACCACAAGGGAAAGGAGAAATAAAAGAAAATAGAATAACGCTTTTATTCTTGATCTTCATCTACCCATTCAGCTAGACTATTTTAATATCACTTTTATATGATGGATTAATCATATGTTTTATTGTAATTAAGATGTTATGATAACAAACATAAAAACTCTTCAATGACCCACTTCATTTTTGTTCATAACTAAAGGTATGCCTGCTCCTAACAAGTGAATTCAGTTTTGAATTGTGTTGTTTTCTGAAATACTTTGCCAGAGCAATGTACAGAAAGTAAAGAACAGAAGCTATTTCCCAATTCATGCAACCTCTAGCTAAATCCAGCACAAAATTCTTCAACAGCTCAACCTGTCCAGACAGATTCAAAGTTATTTATGTGGCAAGAACATGCGTAATGCATTATATCTGGGTCATAACTTAGGGAGCAGTTGTAGAATTACTTACGTAGAATCTTTTGATTTCTTTATTGCAACTTATTTATTAAAGGTAGCCACTTCTGCATATGATCCAACCGCCGCAGCCTATGTTCTATCAGTTTTCAAACTGACTTGTCCCACCTGCCA
Organism: Spea bombifrons; assembly: GCF_027358695.1. Taxonomy (NCBI): domain Eukaryota; kingdom Metazoa; phylum Chordata; class Amphibia; order Anura; family Pelobatidae; genus Spea; species Spea bombifrons. Next base: position 152,336,899 of record NC_071087.1, read on the forward strand.
GTCTTATGCACTTAAGTCTATTTAATATTTTTTTTATTTAACCCCTTAAAGCCTAAGGATGTACGGTACTATTGCATAACAAAATGGCCCAAAATGACCACTAGGATGTCACAGTACATGAGTTTTTCATTATGACAGCCTGACGTTCTCCCTTTATAGCATAGTCTGACAGTGAGTGGGATCCCTGGCACAGGGTGAAGAGACCAGAAGAAGGTGAGTGACCCGTCCAAGGCACGATTAGTGAGTAAAGATGTATCCTGCTAAGAACGGAGGGAATGTGCCTGAACGGGGTCCTCAAGCATTGGAGATGCGGCCGGTACAGTAGGCTGGGAACAGACTCAACCAGTTCTACAAAGTAATGTCAGGACAGATTGAGTAAACTGTTCATGGTGATCTTCTGAAAAATATCTGCAGGTTCCACAAATGGCATTTTGTACTGTCACGCTTATATTAAGGATAGGGATCCAAATGCAGAGACGGAACAAGAAGGACAGACTCAGACTGGTAGATAGATAAACAGGGTCAAAAACTAGACAGCACCTAAACCAAATCAGCAGACAAACCATGGAGGACAACTGAGTGCAGTTAGGTCAGTAACGGAATTAGTTGACAAACTGTTGTCAGATACCAAACTATCTTTCAAAGTACCGTATTTGCTCGATTATAAGACGACCCTGATTATAAGACGACCCCCCAAAATCTTAATATTAACTTAGGAAAAAAAGAAAAAGCCTGAATATAAGACGACCCTAAAGGAAAAAAGTTTTACCAGTAAATGTTAATTCATGTAAACAATTTTTTTTAATAAAAGCTATGATTGAGAAAAATATTTTTTTTGTTTTTATTTCCTTGTATTTTCCAACCTGTCCCCCAGTTACGCACATCTGCCCCCAGGCTTGCCACACCGGTGCGGCACCGGTGCGGGGAACTCTGATCTCAGACAGTCGGGGAAGGTATGCGCGACGGACGCAGACAACCCCCGCTGCTAGCCACACCTCCTTCCGGCTGCAGTGGACGTTGTCTACGCGGATCGCTGCCCCGGCGATACAGCAGGAAGCACCGGTAAGTGTGTGTGTGGGGGGGAGACAGGAGGATCCAGGTCCCCTGCAGCGGTGCGGGGGATCTGGATCTTAGTCTCATAATCAGACCTCTTTTTGAGGTCTGATTAGAAGACGACCCCGATTAGAAGACGAGGGGTATTTTTCAGAGCATTTGCTCTGAAAAAAACCTCGTCTTATAATCGAGCAAATACGATACTTACAGAATCAATGCAGCCGGTAACAACAAAGGGGAATGAATAAATGACAACTGGAAGCTGAAATAGTGTAGACCAGCAGAAACCGGGTGGGCAAATTGAGGTAAGGATGACCCTTAAATTTTATAGTAAATTCTGGACAATTTATTGTAACTTATTGAGTGCAATCATGAGTATAATCTGAATGTGTCAGTGTACTGTATGTAATGGTTATTCCATGTTCCATAGCTGTAGTTCCTGTTGTTTTACTCTTGATTCACACCTTTAACCCAGTTCAAATAGTTACTGTTCAGTCGCATTTGTCCTAAACATGACTTATAGCACAGTGTCCTTAAAAGAGAGTATGATAGTTATTACATGAACAATGAATCATCTATCACATGACTGGGAGTCACAATCTTCTTTTATGGCTGAATTCTTGGTGTGATACATGTATATAAATAGCAATATATGTCTGACACATACAGTGTCAGATTATATATGCAGATTATTTATGCATATTATATCAATGGACACGTGTGGTTGAGATGAATCCATGAAAACGGTTTCAACAGATTTAGTTGATAATGGTACATTTTATATATATATATATATATATATATATATATATATATATATATATATACCCCTGATTAAAGACGACACCCCCACAAAATTTGAATATAAATTTAGGAGAAAAATATATAAGACTAGCCTATAAGAAAAAAGTTTTACTAGTAAATATTAATTCACATGTAAAACTATTTTCTCAAATTTAATAAAAACTGTGATTGAAAAAAAAATTTTTGTTGTTTGTATTTCCTTTTATTTGCCACTCTGGCCCTAAAATGCCTTATACCCCCTATTTGCCTCTCTGCCTCCCTAATAAGCCACTCTGGTCCCAGATATGTCTTTTAACCCCCTATTTGCCACTCTGACCCCCCCAGATATGCCTTATTGATTGATACATTGGAGAGACTTTAGAGGAGAGCTACTAAAATGGCGAATGACTTGCAGGATAAAAATGATCAGGAAAGACTATGGGATTTCAATGTGTATCGTTTCGATAAAAGTGGAGGATATGTGATTTTAAATAATAATAATGATAACAATAATAGTCGTGATAATAATACATTAGGTTAATTTCAAAGAAGAAGAAATGTGCTCTAAGTCATAATCTAAAACTAGGTGGTCAGAGTTTTTCCTCTGAGGGTGGTAGGTAAGTGGAGCAGCCTCCAGTAAAAGTGGTAGAGGCAAGAGAATTTAAACATGCACGGGACAGGCATATGGCCATCCTGAATCTCAGTCAAGACCAAGGATTGATCATGAAGAAACCAGCAGACTAGGTGGGTTTGTAGCTCAGGATACCCTAAACAACATTTGGAGCTCTGCTTAGTATACATCATCCCTCAGATGCCTCTCATACCTTATGTCCTGAGAAAGATCAGAAGGGAGTAACAGTAATCACAAGACTCCCTTACCGGCCAAGTTGACCGTGGTTTTCTATGGTCGTCCAACTTCGCTCGTGCATCGCCAAGGGAGTTTTACTGAGACCGGATCTTGTCTTTCAAGGCTCTCAAAAGTATTTTACAAGGAGACATTGACCACTATGTTTGGAGTCTGAAAGTGTCCATTGAGACTATCATAAGAGTAAAATAGCAATGCAGATTTACATTAATTTATTGAGAAGAGAAATAAATGTAAGCATTAAGCAGAGACTGAGGCACCCAAAAACACCTTACAGGTTTGCACAAATTGGCAGTTCAACCACTGGACTAACACAAGAAACCCTGCCTTCAAAGTTCTCCCACTGTCAGGCATCACAATTTTTTAGAACTGCAAAAATAACAGGTTCTGCTTTCATTGTCACTATTTATTCACAATATACCGTAACCACAAAACACATCAATCAGTTTAGTCATTTAGTCATTCCTGAAGAATGAGGATTATATATTAAGCAACAGGGAAAACATTAAGGGTGGGTAATAATGGCGGTTACTGCTACAGACACACCCTTTGACTGTTAAAGGAAAGAGCTGAAATAAACTACATTATCAGCTTCTCAAAACATCACCCCAAGCATACTTTTCTTGGCAGATGCTCTTGCGTTTTAGCTTTGCGACTGTATTCAAATTATAAAACTTAATCCCATTTCATGACCCTACATGCGGCTTTTGAATATGTTTGAAAGCAGTTCTAAGAACCATGCAGCAAGACAAGAAGATCCTGAATTTCGTAGAATAACCGATCTGATTGTACTTGCTGAATTTCAAAAGAGATATAAAGTAACTTTTATGTCCAGGTTTATGTGCTGATTTTATATAGATTATATAGATTAAGTATATTATATAGATTTTTTTAAATATAATATCCCACAGATCCCGTTGCTGTGTCAGCTTAAAGTCTGACTGAGAGATCAACTGATAGATCCCGGTAACCCTAACCTCTAGATGACCTAAGGAAGACCCGCCAACTTTAATCCCTGGGAAAAGGCCTACCATAAGGCTTAATAGTATAACATGGCTATGTGCTAAACACTTATTGCCCAGTGCAGTCAATAGATATTCACAAAATGGAGAGGAGAAAATTTTATTATTGTGCGGGAATCTAGCCCTGCACTGCAGTGATCTCCTGGAGAGGGACGTACCTGGTGTCCAGTGACTTCACAAATCGCGAGAATCTGTTGGTGCAGCCAAGCAGTGGTGGGCCTATTTTTTAAATGTATCCCTGCCATTGTGCATGTTTTCCAGAACCTCCCTTGCTTGGTAACACAGATAGTTAAATTATTTAAAATGCCCCTGTCTTTTTCTCAATCAAAGGGTAAAATTTAAGTCCGAAAATTTCCAGTGCATTAGAAGGCTCTTGTTAGATAACTACAATTGTTTTCTGGAGCTTTTCTGGACAGCATGAGGAAGCCCCAGACATAACATTAGGGTCGAAATGCATTGTGTGAAAGAGAACAGCAGACTGGTGACGTTTACCTTTACATTAATTTTGGATATCCACTGGACAGCCTGTATACCAGTAGCTCTTCTACGGAGGTGGTTATAGCGTGTGTAGTAATCACTGTCACTTATGTTGGTGTAGGCAGGGGAGGGCTGGCAGCCTAAGGCCTGGGGGGCAAGTCAAGTGAAGTGGCTCCGCCCCCTCGCACTCACCTTTCACCCCTCACGCTGCTCCCATCACTATGCGGCCATCAGACTGCTGGAAAACTGATCTAAACGGCCGCTGGGTGCTGATGCCACCGGCCGGAGCTACTTTAATCCTTTTTTTATTTATTTAATACGCCGGATCGGCTTGCCATATTAAAAATAAATAAAAATATAAAGTATTAAAGTAGCGCCGGCCGGCAGCATCAGCACCCAGCGGCCGTTTAGATTCGATTTCCAACAATCTGATAGCCGCATAGTGATGGGAGCAGCGTGAGGGGTGAAAGGTGAGTGCGAGGGGGCGGAGCTTTCACCCCTCACGCTGCTCCCATCACTTGGCGGCCATCGCATACGGCCGCTGGGTGCTGATGCCGCCGGCCGGCGCTGCTTTAATACTTTTTTTTTCATTTAATAGCCGATCCGGCTTGCCATATTAAATTTTAAAAAAAAAGTATTAAAGTAACGCCGGTATGTACCCTGGAGAAGTAATGAACAGAAAATACCAAGAAGTCTGATACCTGTTTGTCTGGTGAAGGCACAATATACAGAGCAATGAACTGCTCTGTATATATGGAAGTGTAATTTACAGATACTATATAATGTGATTCCTTAGGACTCAGCAATATCTAAAAGGAAGGTTGTTAGTGTTGGGAGTCCATTCTACCATTTTTCTACTCAGCCATGCAAAGTTCTGGCATAAAAATTAGGTGGCAGGGAGTCCAAATGACCTTGGGCCATGCCAGTGATCCACTGGGCAAAACACTCTTCTCATCTGAATCCAATAACCTTACAAGTTCTTGTTACAAACTTACAACCGGGTTTCAGAAGGGTCTGAAAGTTCATAGGAAATTCACTAGATATAGTATATAAAACTCTTATCCAAGCAACCCTTCCAAAAAACTTCTCAGACTTTCGTGGAGACATGGCCACTAGTTTAGCTGGATCTAAATACCAGTATAACAGCACATTCCTGTTTCCCAAGGATCCCTCTTCTATTAGCAGTCATACTTTAAAATCATTTGTATCACTCTTCCATATCTAATGAAGTTCATGTTGTTTGACTGGTTCCAGACTGAGTAAAAGCTAGTCATACCTGCATGCAATGATCCCGAAGCCTCTTGAGCAGTCAACTTGTAATGTGCTTACCCTTTGTATGTATTTAAATACTGATGGAGAAAATTCTACATTTGTTAGGGCAAATATAATATAATCAGCAAGTGAGGCTTTATGTTCCAATGCTTCCATAAATAGCTCTTGGGAGCTAGAACATTTCAAAGCTAAAAAATCCAAAGCCAAAATAAATATCAGTGATGACAGGGGATAACCCTGTCTGGTACTGTTCGTGATCTGAAACGGCAGCTTGTGCAACATACTCTTGTGCTTGGTTGGGAGCTAAAACCAAAATGTCGTCTTCTTTCATAAAAATGGAAAAAAAGATTTTTTTTTAAAACTGTTAAAAAATAAAATGTAATAAAATTAAAAAACACATAATGGGGGGGGGCTAAACAATGGCCAAAAAGCTCTGCTCTTTAAGGTTAGAAAAAAAACCTCTGTAATGAAGCGGTTAAACTAAAAATCTCCAAAACAATTGATTGCTGAACAAAACTCACACGCTCTAGCTAGATTTAAGTACTTTTAATTATGCTAAAACTTTGACTGTAACAGTTTCTCTTCACGACTGACACCTTTGGCATCTTTTTGTCCTCATAACAAGGTAATATTATACATGGGGCTGCAACTAATGATTATTTTCATAATCGATTAGTTGGACGGTTATTTTTTCGATTAATCAATTAATCGGATAAAAAAAAATATGCAAATGTTTTTGTTTATTAAAAATACTTTAATGAACAAACTAGGTGTTAAAAACAAACATCAGACTAAAAAACCTTAAAATTTACATCAACATGTGTAATTGGACTCTTTTTATCACTTTTATTTCTATCACAATGGCATTTCTCTAATCAGAGTATTATATTAAATAAACAGTATTATTATACTGACATAATAATAAAAAAGCTACCCAAGACAAAAAAAAAGAACCCAAACACAATATTTCTCAAACTAGGTTTTAATACCTAAAAAGTTTTACTAGTAAATATTAATTCACATGTAAACTATTCTTTTATCTTTAATAAAAACTGTGATTGAGAAAAATGCATTTCTTTTTTTTAATTATTGTATTTGCCAACCTGCCCCCCAGTTATGTACATCTGCCCCCAGGCTTGCCACTCTTCCCCCCAGATATACCTTATACCCCCTATATGCCACTGTGCCCCCCTGATATGCCTTATATCCCTATATATGCCACTCCACCCCCAGATATGCCTTATACCTCCCTATATGCCACTGCGCCTCCAGAAATGCCACTCCATCTCCAGATAGGCCACTCTGCCCCCCAGATATGCATTAGACCCCCCTGATATGTCTTATACCACCTGATACGTCACTCTGCCCCCCCCCAGATTTGCCACTCTGCCCTCCCCCGACATGTCCCCCATTCTCTAGACACACAGACAGTGAACGTCTGCACGTGCTGCTGGCACTTTTGCTGGAGCTTCTATGATGGAAGGTCATGTGACGCCAGTGTTCCATCATAAAAGCCCCGGGGGAAGTGGAGGGCAGTAGCGTAGGTTGTCTGCGTGCATCACTGGCTGCCAGAATGGAGGACGAGGTCCCCTGCAGAGCTGCGGGGTATGTGGATATAGTCTGACCTCTATTTGAGGTCGGATTATAAAATGAAGGGTATTTTTCAGAGCATCTGAAAAAACCCTCATCTTGTATTCGATAAAATCGATTCAACTAATTATCGATTTTATCGATTAGTTGTTGGAGCCCTAATTATAGAGAAGTTCCTCATGTGTCATTTAAGCAATCTGATCTTAAGTACTGATGATCACCTAGTTATTAGGCTATATGAACTAAAGATAAATTAATAAAAAAAATGTTTTTCAGATTCAGTTTTGTCTTTAGATATGAGAATAATGGTAACAATGACGAGCGTTACTACCGTACAGGAAATGGTATACAAACTGATGTGGTTGCTTGTATGCAGACTTCCTCCTGGAGGCTATAAACTGCAGAAACATAATGACAAGTGAAAACGTAAATTCCCTTGAGGGCTATACGCAGTGTAATTCGTCAAAAGGTTATTTTTAGGGAAGGGAACTGGTTCTGGAATCTTGTATGTTATGATGTCATAAACATTGGACCATAAACAGCATGAATTATATCAACCCTACCCAAGTCAGTGATACAATAAAAAAAAAGCCTGCATTTTTTTTTTTTTTTAAACCTAGCTATTCATTATACATGGGATACGATGGCATTCTTTTTATTGCAAACATTCTATTTTGGAATTATTTGATACATATTTGCAAACATTCTGTCCTGTTAGAATGTGGAAGTGACCTACTTTCACGTAATGCTCAGCCCACATTAAGCTAACCTAGAAATGGGTACCCGAGAGAGGGGCTTGGGAGTAATCGTTTCTGATGACTTAAAGGTAAGCAGACAATGTAATAAAGTGTTGTAAAATTAATGCAGGATGCTGGGTTGTATAGCCAGTGGCATTAATAGCAGGAAGTGGGAGATATTTCTGACACTATAGATCTCTGGCCAGGCGTAAACCTAGAGTATTGTGTACTGTTCTGGAGACCCCATCTTCAGATGGATATTGACACATTGGAGAGAGTTCAGAGGAGGGCAACTAAAATTATTAGAAAAGACTAAGGGATCTTAATATACATCGCTTCGAGGAAAAAGGAGTCTAAAATAGTCTAAAACTAGAGGGTCACAGGCTTAGAGGTAATGTAATGAGGTTCTACTTTACTGAGGAAGTGGTAGATAAATGGAACAGTTTCCCAGCATAAATGGTAGAGCCTAATACAGTGCATGCAATTTAAACATGCATGGGATAGATATATTTATGAAATATATTTTCTTTTAGGTTTTACAGAGTTGCAGGGGAAACAGCCTGAGCCTTGTAAAAGTAGGCATACAGTCACACTGCTATTATTTATTTTTTTAACATATATTTTGTGTATAACAGTGTTTAAAAATACATGACCCAGACTATTAGCAGCTATTCAGCAAATGATGGCTTTAAAACACGTAATGCAAAAGCAATATGGCAGGTCTCATCCAAAAGTAATAGATGTGGTCGTTTTTATATTACATTATATCAGGGCTTGACAAATTTGTTGGGAATCTAGGCGCCAGGTAAAAAAGTTAGGAGCCAGGATTTTTTTTAACTAACAGATGGTCAGGAGTGATCTGATCATCATCAGCCCACTTACTAAACTTACAGCATTTGACCTGGAAGCACCCTGGACCTTCAGGTCAGTGCTGTTTTTTTTATTATTATTATTATTTTTTTTTAACCCTTTCAATGCTGATGTTCCATTGGAGCACAGCATTGACCGATATTTAGTCCCCACAAGCGTGTGGGGACAAATGTTAACCCCTGCAATGCCACAAATGTGTCATACACAATTGTGGCATTGAAGGGGTTAACGCTGCACTGTCGCTCTCAGGGAGCGATCAGGCAGCAGGGGGGTGTTGGGGCTGCTCTCAACACTCATGGGGAGACCAAAGAACCCTCTCCCCTGTCCCTGAAGCTGCCTCTGGCAGCTGGGACTCAATTGCTGGTCTATAGACCAGCCATTGCAGGGGGGAGTCTCTGATGACTGCTGTAGGCTTCCATGCCTACAGGAATCATCAAAGGGCTTGTGGGGGCTCGTTTTTGCTGTTGCTGGTCTGCCTGGCCACCAGCAGCAGAGCCCCTTACAAAAACGGGAATTAACCCCTAAATGCCGCGATCGCGGCATTAAAGGGGTTAACGCTGCACTGTCGCTCTCATGGAGCGATCAGGCAGCAGGGGGGTGTTGTGTCAGGTCCCCACACTTGTGTGGGGACCCAATCAACACACAACCTCCTTCCGTGAAGCTGCCTGGGGCAGCTGAAAACGCGATTGCTGGTTTTGCAGCATCCACGTTTTCAGCCTACAGGCTCACTCCGTGGGAGTGATCTCAGGCTCGGGGGCGGGCTCGGAGTGGCTGTGCTGTCTGGCCAGACTCCTGGGCAGACAGCAACAGCGCCCCCGTGTGGTGACACATTTTTTTCTGGATGTAAGAGGCTGACAAAACCTAGGCGCCAGGACAAAATTCTCTGTCGCCATGGCGACCTGGCGCCTGGGATTTGTCGAGCCCTGCATTATATTATATTATATTATATTATATTAGGTGAATAGTACTCATCAAGCACAATCATTAAAAATAACATAAAAATGTAAAAAAGGTATTATATGAACGCCGGCTTGTTGCAATCATTTTATTTGCGCTGTAGCACGGCTCATATCAAATGATCAATTGCAAAACCAGGAAATATAATACATGCAGGATACCATATGCTACCTATATTATAATAGATTATAAAACAACACGTCTTGGCTTTGTGGTAAATATGTCTGAATTTCATCACAAATATCTTTGAAATCGGTGTGGGTACACCCCTGCCCACGTGGAAATACAGTAAAATAAAAGTGTTTGCATGCATGTTGTGAAAACAGACAATCTAGCATCATTGGACATAACACAACATTTTTTGGCTGCCCTTTTAATCCGATTTTATATTGTTTATTTAGAATGGTAAGCAGTAATGATGCTACTTATAACTGTGTAACATCAAACTATCTATCACTATATTGTCTCAAATCTGTTAAATATTAATATGATATTATTATTAATGATATAACTGAAACTATTGAACATATTAATTGAGGGGGAGGGTGTGCGAGTTTGTGGCTGGTTTCAGCTCAAGATCCACTGTTCTGATTGAATTATATTGAGCCAAGTATTGAGCTTGAGCCCTTACCGCCATCTATATAGAAAGACGATATAGGTAACGGCAATTAACACCACGCATTGTTTTCTTCTATCCTATAGCTCATACCATTAACAGAGAGGATTCTGAGGGTCTATAGCAAGGGATGCAACGGTATTCCTGCCCCCAGTGCCACAGACCTCTGTTCTATTGCCACCAAAAAGATGTACAGTACTCCATCCAGCATTGTGTAGAGCTGCCTTTTTCTCCGTTGCAGCTGTGTTGGGGATTTCCTTAGTTTCAAGATTACTTCTCTTACTGGAATAATTTTAATTTGCATTAGACGCAAACCGTCAGTGACCAGTGTGGTAAAGCTACGTATTTGTGAAATTACATTAGAACTGAAAGTGATCATAAACATAAAGAGTACTCTGTTCTGTTTTACAAATTGTCATAAAGTTACTCGCTTTATTGATATATTTAGGTATAATTAATTATTAATACAATGTAGTATTGGCTTAACAAAAAATGTTGGGGTGCCCTGCGAGATTTACGGTGGGGTCTAATAAGCTCCTCTTACACCAGCGAGTCTTAGCTGAGGCAAGACTGAGCTTCTTTTAGACTAGATTGGTTACTGATTATTCCAAATTATTCCAAAGGTCCTCTAGTGCCTTCACTACATTTGGTAACTGATGGTTTTCCTTCTATGAGTTTAGTAAAATCTAGGTAACTAAGCGAGACTGCGCAATAAGAGAAGCTGAACATGAAGCTCTTCAGGTGCAAGTAGGACAAACCATTAAGTCAATATGTGAGCATGCCTAAACCTATAACCTTGCTGTTGATAGCACCTGTACATTACCAGAGTTTGCAAAGAACTTGGTAGTAACACTTAGTAAAAGGCCAGCTTGGTAGCATTCTGCTATCCTCCATTACAGAACTTTCCAAGCCAAGAATTTGAAAATTGCACTGGTTGGGAAAAAAAGGAGAAGCAAATCCTGTTAACACCCAATTAAATTGAATGTGGATAATGTTGTTTATGCAGAAACATAGTTGTGGTTAAAATGTTATTTTAAATATTTGTTATAAATTGTAATGAATCAAAAAACTACTCTGGAAAAAAGAGGATAGACAATCAAATCCATCAATGGCTTACATGAATTAATGAGGGCCAAATGGAAGATTAAGAGTCACTTTTCTGCATAAATTGTTCATCAAATGTGATAACATTATAACTACTCACAGGTTGAGGACCGACGGCAGCACCACCATTTTGGCGGAAATTGCCGGGTTATTTCCGCGGACAAAGGAGAAATATGACAGATTAAGGATTGACGATAGAATAGAAAAGAGAGAAGAAAAGAGAGAAGAAAGAAGATGAAGAAGATGCAGAAAAAGATGCCGAAGTGAAAGTGGTTGGCAGGAGCAGAAGTGGTCGTAGGGAAACATTCAGGTTTGAGAGAGAGCGAATGAGAATGCAAGTGTCAGAGAGTGAGAGAGTGTGAGTGAATGTGGACCCACAAATTTTAGATGAAAATTCAGAGCTTTTTGCTTTGTTTTCGTCCAGTTCATGGGGGGAGGTCTGGCCTCATTTTGAGGATTTGTATGAACTGCAGAATCTACAGAAATTCTGTACATTTGCACTTCGTATGAATCCAAACGCACAAGTCTATTACATTTTAATGTATGTGTGTCTAATGAAAAACCACAAAAAAGCCAATGCCACCTGATTTGTGACCTGATTTGCATAGCTAGTGTTTGACCCAAAGTTTTTTGCTTCTTCAATCTCTGGGTTGGAGTGCGCTGTTTGGTTACATCCTTTCCATTTTCAGTTGCCGTCCACTTTGTGCCTATTAAACTCCTGCTACCATCTACTCTCTGTCTACCTCCTATGCAGATCTCGTATGCTAGCCAATTTTTTTAATCTAAAAAATATGACTTTATTTGCTTGAAACCTATGCCGTTAAAAGAGATCTTTTCCCAAATCTTACATTTTACAGACCCATGTAATAAATAACGAGGCGGTTTTTACAGATTAAAATAAGCAAGCTATAAATATTAAAAACATTCCTTCTGGCTATTTGACAAGGAAAGGTATCTTAGCTTCTTATCTTGATTCTCAGCATTATTACTGTTTCACGTGAAATTATGTCTCCCCTACTCTTCACTTTGTGATTAGTTCTGTCAGTCTTTGTAAGAGCAGGGTAAGGAAAATGGTGCCGGGATACTCTGACGGGGGACACTGGCACCAGGCAGGATTTGCTTCTACATACAGCATAAAAAATACCATAAATCCTTTCACAATGGAGTGTGTAAAATGTTAGCACATCTTTAATTGATAATTTTTTAGTGAGGGAAAACTAAACAAAAAATGTATCTAAAGTCAATTTCTTATTAAAAATAAATAAAAATAATAATATATATATATATATTTGCTCTAATTATCACAGTATAAAAGAAGGGTTCAAATGTAACCCTTGCAATGTTGGCTCATATTTAATGTTTAAAATCAATCAAACCCAGCCCTGAATGTTAGATTTGGCATTTCCAGCACTAGTCACCGCTACTTGCATTGTGGATTATTGCCCTGCATTTATAATTCTTGTGTTAGGCGTTAATTCATTGACGTCATAAGACGTATTTCATTGCATTAGTAGAAGGGGTTAATTATCGTTGGAAAACACACATGATCTGCAAGACTTCAGGTTCTCTGGGGTTGGGTAGCTTATAGAAACTTTAGGAGCTTTGAAAAGACTAAGAGGGATCCAACAATGTTCTTTGTGTTGTTTCAGAACAAAATATATTCCAAACCTTTTTGTAAAATCATAACTAGTTACAATAACATAAAAGTGATTTGAGCAAAGTATGAAAGGGGTCTTCGCTCCCTATCACGCAATGAACGATTTGTTGGTTGCTACGGTGATAAGTCCATTTTTAAAATTTGCATCAGAAAACATTTTTTATATATATATAAAACCTAAATTGCCTGGAAACTTGAACATAATCACAGTTTCATGCATTCTGTGACTTCTTAAACAGATTAGACCTTTCACCTGAAAAACAAGTAATTCTGCAAGTGCTATAATATATTATCGCTGCTCCAGAAAACATTATTCTATGCTTTTTTTTTTCTGCAAAGGTAATTAAAAAAATACAAATATGTATTAAGGCAGAAAATAATGATTGATTGATTACAATCACGTTCATGTTCACAGGAAGGAAATATTAAGCTATTGTGTTATTTTAACTACCTATTTTGAAATATTAACACAACATTTAGTATGGTTTGTATGCTTTAATATAATATGTATTTCAGATAACAGTCTCTCTTTATGAACAGAAAATAGGGTCACCTAAGGCACTAAGGTAGGAAACTAATAATGCAAAAATTCTACATATATACCTATAGTAATATATCTAATGTATATTTAAATAAATAAATACATATAGAGTATATATGATATAATATATATATATATATATATATATATATATATATATATATATATATATATACACACATATATACCGTATTGGCTCGGATATAGGCCGCCCCCGTATATAGGCCGCACCCTAAAAGTTTGGTGCTTTTTTAAAGCATGCATGTCCCGGGCGTCGGGCGCTAGACCCCGAATATAGGCCGCACCCCCACTTTAAAGACTTAAAGTGGGGGGAAAAAGTGCGGCCTATATTCGGGCCAATATGGTATATATATATATATATATATATATATATATATACACACACACACACACACACACACACACACACACACACACACACACATATATATATATATATATATATATATGTGTATATATATATATATATATATATATATTAACCATCTAAGTGCCAGGACATAGTGTAATATGTTTTTGTATTCACTAATTCTTCAGAATAATAAAATTATATTCACAAATTGTATACTAACAATGATTAAATTACTTTTTTAACATGAACATTCCAGTCATAGACACATCACGGCATATGGTGGCCTTTATTTCCTAGCCAATATTTTACACTTTCGCAGCATCAAAGCTGCGCCAAGGTAAGTTGCCAGCTCTGAAAAAAAAAACTACCTGTCATGTGAAGTCTGTGATCTGAGTTACAATAGCTAGATAATTCACTCTCAAATCATTCAAATGCAATTGGTGATACAATTCCATGGATTCTTTTTGAAACCAATTATAGAAACCAGCTGAGCGCAATCATCTTTATAGCAAAGACATGACTGAGACTAGCTTTTTGATTCAAATATAAAGAAATCATGGTCCATTTTTTAACAATGCCCTTGTGACTCACTACACAATTCTTGCTAATTAGACTATAACTTTTTAACCCCCAACACCCTCCACACGTCATGTGCTGGCCATGAGCTGGCATTATGTGTTCTATTTAACCAATGAGTACCTTCTACCTGCATCACACGAATGTAGGCTAGAGTTAATCAATGAGAACATATGAATGGGGCAAAATAAGACCTAATTAGGGAATTATATTTGGGCATGCCCTGGACAGCCAAAGGATACATCCAAGAGCGCAGTGATATTATGCGTTCAGATGATATTTGAGATTGTTCACATATGTTCATGCTCTGTATATAATATTTTATAAAGCAATGATTTCTTGGGTGATTTCTACTAGTAAACCCACAAAAGCCACCCCGGCCATTGACATATTCTGGCCTAGGTCTAGAGTGGCAGCACTAATGGTTTAGCAGCCAATCTTCCTGCTAGGCCACCACTCAACAGACCGATTAAAAGGGAGATCACTGATCTCCCCAACTGGCTCATTAGCATTATGGAGGGCTGTGCCGTGTCCATGGCTCGACTATTGGCACTTGTTCTTATTAGTTACTACCATTCCCTTCTTTAACCCGGGTTTTGAAATGCAAAGGCTGGGTAAAAGTATAACATGGACCATGTTAAGCTGTTAGAATTATCTTTCAAGTTACCATTTCTTCTGTATGTATTGGAGTTGTCCTACATTTATTTTATTGTATAATTACCAGCCATATCTGTAAATATGATTATTCCCACGAACTGCAAAGAATATTTTTGAACACGATGCTACAAAAAGACCATTTTACCCCTCTACTAACCCCTTAACCCCTCTACTAATCCCTTAACTCTCAGGCATTTTTCATTTCCAACCACTCAAGTGTCTCAAGGAAAGGGAAGCCTTCACTGATATAGAGAATAGCCCTACGATGAAGCTTTTAATTTAATGCCACTTACTTTGGGGTTTAAAGTGTTCTTGTAAGGGAAATTCACCAGAGTCTGTTGCTACTTTAATCTTTGGCAAGTTCCACCAAAAACATCCTACTAGTTGCAAATGTCAAATGAATCACAGGTGTTCGTTCTGCCCCAGAAGTTACTAAGGTCCTAACCTAAACCAATGGAGACCAAGTTGTAGATGCCAAGAGGAGAATGATAATTTCACAATTTTAAATCTACCCACATTTCTGCCGCTCAAGAACTAGTGAAAAAATAGTGATACCCTATTAATCATGCCATACTCTTATGCAACTTAAAACATTGATTATTTTCATTCAGATTTCTCTTGCACTTTATTGAAGTCAATATTTCTTTGTATTTTCCTTACACAGCAACGTATAACCACATCAACATGTATGTTTGTTAAGAAAAAAGGGGTTTGCGAAAGATATTATTTTGATGTTTGCAGCTGTTAACCATGCTGCTGCATGCAGTCTGGCCCTGAGGGTGCATGGGAGTAAAACACTTGACAGGATCATGTTCATTGAGTGTAGGAGGTCGAAATTAAACCCATGTGTTTTTGTTAAAAAATAAACATTCAAAAATGTATAACTTGCCTCGTATAATTAAAAGAGCAGCTCTGAGATGTACTCCCATGGATCATCTCAACGTATTAAGTGACTCATTCCATAGAACACTAACCCTTTACTGTACGTGCAGCTCTAAGACGAACCGCCGCAGATCGTATAAACATATTAAATGACTCATTCCATAGAACGCTAACCCGTTACTATATGTGTAGGTGTTGTTTGGGGCTAGTATGTCATAAAATCAAAACTATTTGAACATTTTGGGGTTTATTTACAAAAGGTAGAGTTCGCAGGACAGTAGTCCTCACTTCACTATTCATTAAGAAGGGCCCACATTGGAAGGTTTCTCCAGCAAGAAGGGCTGAGCTGCCCCTGGGTAATGCATGACCTTGAACAAATCTCATTGATTTAACTCTAAACTATATTGGGCTCTTCCTTCAGCAGAAGCTTACTGAGGTTGGCCTTTCATAATGGACAGTGAACTGAAAAAGCCGATATTCATCTCTCCTGCAAACTTTCCCTTTAGTAAATAGACCCCTTTGAGTGCCTATTGGGTGAATAACCCCTTGTGATGCATTTCTCAATTCTAGCATTTAAAGAGTTAATTAATGCTACATATACAGTAAGCAGAGCTTTTCATAAATCATTTTGGTCCGCATCAGTAAAGCTATACATACATACTTTATATCCTTAAATAATTATATCACTTTTCATATAGATATATTATCCATTTTTAATAACATTGTTAGTATGAGACCATTTAAAACTAATGATAAAAAAATACTAGATATTGCGGTAGGTGGGGTGGTTATCTCTAAGGCTTGGTCAGAACCTGTAAACATGCACAAAAATACAGATAGGGAAGCATACCCTAAAAAGTAATCACGTTCAGATGCCAGGGTGCTGCTGAAATGATCAACATGTACACACAACAAAGCAAACGATCAGTCCTTTATAGGTAGTGAGCTCCCCTTTTTGTATATACTGTATATTTTGTGTATATTTTCAGGTTCTGACCAAACCTTAAGGTTGAGCACCCCACCTGCCACACAGGTGCCTCATTAATGGTGTCCAGAGAGGGTATCAGGGTGTCAGGGCCTGGGTAATCAGGTGGGGTAGGACCCTCATTGCAGGGGATACCTGGGGTTCTGTCTGCACACGGCTATGCAGGGTAATCAAAGGATAAGACAGACAGGCTCAAAGGAATACACCACAGGCAGAATTCCTGGTAATGCTATGTATTGTATATTATGGCAGGACAAGCAAATACAGGTTAAACAGTCTCTTAGCAAGAAAACGGACATATGGTAGAAAGCCCACTGGCCAGGGCACAAGGTAGGAAGCCCACTGGACAGGGCACAAGGTAGGAAGCCCACTGGACAGGGCACAAGGTAGGAAGCCCACTGGACAGGGCACAAGGTAGGAAGCCCACTGGACAGGGCAAAAGGTAGGAAGCCCACTTGGCAGGGCACAAGGTAGGAAGCCCACTTGGCAGGGCACAAGGTAGGAAGCCCACTTGGCAGGGCTGAAGTCTGGAACAATTCAGGATCAGATACAGGGCCAGAGCAAAACGTTCCTATAACCTCAATGCAAAGGCACCTAACAAACAGGGGAGTGTCCAGATATAGGCCTGGTCATTAAGTCAGGTGTGAATGACATAGGCTTCAGGTGATGGAGGATAATAAAGCCTGTTGGTTAGGTCAGGTGTGGTAATGGCATAGATATAGGTATAACCAAACACAGCTGAACATAAATACACAGAACATGGATTAAATATATAGCAAACTTATCCTGACACTAGGTTAAAAGCAGTGCAGTCCCCGATTTTAGACAGGACTGGCCAAAGTTGGGGTACTTTGACATAGTTGTTGGCTAAGCAAAATATGGCCATATGATGGAATCCCCAATATTTATGCCTCGGGTGCATTTAAATAGTATTTACGGCATTGATCTCTTGCAAAGATATTTGTGCGTTTGAACCGTAAATTAAACCCTAAATTAAGGATCTACCCTTTTCTTAAATCAAATCTTTACTAGATACATTTTATTGGACCAATATAGAAAAAGATTACATAAGCTTAAAGGACCTCAGATGTCTTTTCTTCAGATGTTTCTAATAAAAGGTACAAGCTTCATCCAAAGCCTCCGTCGGCACAAGAAGTTGCAGGGGCATTGCCGCCAGGGGGTCCAAGGGCACCCCTCACCTTGCTATGGAAATTAGACCAAAAGTCCACGTTTAAGGTTAAAAAGGCTGGGTCACCTGGCCAACTTCAAATATCCCAAATTCCATAAAATGTACTTACGATACAATGTAGATCTCATAAAGCAGATGCCTTTATCTGATTTGCCTTTATAGTATGACATCACTGGAATACGTACTTTAATATACAGTAGGTGACACCGTTACGCACTGATGTTGTTGTATTGATGGAATCATATGGTTATCAAAAATAGAGATTCCTTAATGGATTCTTCAAAATGAGTTACAAAGTGTTAATATTTTGACAGATATCCATTTTTTTTTAATAGGGTCTGGTACCCATCTTATGCTAGAGAATAAAAAAAAACGCCCTTCCCTTTGATTATTTGGTTTAGAGACTACAAAGAATGTTCTCTTTTAATTTAGATACAGTGCCTTAAAGGTTGGTTTACAAATGTTCCATTTTCTTAAGTTAGCTTCACATTCCATTATAAGTTGTTACACGTTTTCAGAGGCACTCAGCAAAGTAAACTTAAGTCTGTGCCTTAACTGGGTCTGCTAGGGATACTGCATGCTGTCTGTATAAGTGCTTTTCTGTGGTTAGACATTGTGTTCAAGTCTACTGATATCTTACAAAATAATGAGACAGTTTGGGACAGCGATGTAAGTTTTAATATGTCACGATGCATTCTGTATGCTTTTGTGGTTTGCGGTTGTGAGGCTCTGTCAAATTGCACATTTACTGAGCCACATTAGATACCATCTGCATGCCGCCTCTGTGTCACATTCATTTGCAGGAAGATCATTTGGTCTCTAATGCTAATATTTTACGCGTGTCCCCAGGTTTCACAAGTAGAAATCTCGCAGCGTGATGTTATTTGTGCGTATGGCGACATTGTAAAGCGGTGAAGAAAATCATCAATGGTTTCCTGTCTCGCGTGAGTGGTTAAAGTCTGTATCGTGTTTGAAAACACAAAAACATAAATTAGACGTAACATCTTACATGTCCATTCGTCCCGGAGTTCCCCCAGCAGTGTAGATTTCCTGTTTTTTTTTTTTGTTATATGAACACGGGTTTCTCTTTACGTAGAATAGCTTTAAAATACAACGTGGTTTCTTTTACCTGCACTCAGCACAGCAAAAAAAAGTTTCACCCGCAGTAGATTTGGAGACCGTCCTGAAAAACTCTCTGTTGGCTCTTCTGCCTATTGAAGGGTCTATCGAAAATGTTAAACTGTGTGCCATTTTAGGGGTTAAAGAAATAGAATTATTGTGTGTAGGGCCTGGACTGCCCTGAGTGTTTGCATGGCCTGGGGCAAGGAGGACTTGCTAGGCCCTTTTTTTCCTTTGGAAGGGGCAACTGGGGTCCCCCTTTCCCTAATGAGTGTGGTCTCTATCTCTGAGAGAAGTAGAGAGCGTTAATACATAAAGTAATTGCAGATTGTATGATACCCTTTAGTATACGATCTGTTTTTCTTTCTTGAAGTAATAAGCGTGAATTGTATGAGGGCTCGAGGTAATCGGGTAGTTGGCGTTAGAGCCGGGGATTTATTAGGGTATCTGGGTGAAATACTGCTTTGGGCTGCTGCCTCCAGTATCTAGATGGGAGAGTGGCGTTTAGTTGGTCTATGTCATGTTCTGCCCAGCCTGGCCTACTCCTTGTCCAGCACCCACCACTTTAAAGTGAACACAGAAAAGAAATATCTCACATCAGCTCTTTTGCAGATGGTCTGGGTTATCAGCGAGACCCTATTATAAATATGTAATGCCTCTATCCTCAAGTTACTGCATTATTATGTTCTAACATGTCTTGTAACCCATATAAGAATCCAGTAAACTGTTTTATTAGGCCTGGAGCCTGCACCAATATACTTCTCGTAAAAAGTCTGCAGTAAATATGCTAAATAATGTAACTGAGTAAAGAGTTTTGGGATTATGTTGTTCACGCATATTTCCCATGAATCTAGTATCCTAGTCGTATTATCAAAACCTGGTGAAAAAACCTGAGCACAGTAAGGGACTTTTATTATTTGAATAAGCAATATGCCACTCCAGACGAAGGCACGAAGCTCTGGAGTGGAGACCGGAGTAGTCTGTCTGACCAGCGGAACCTCAAAGACCCCGGAGGAGTCCTTCGCCCACTAACCATTTCTTCTGCAGGTTAGGTTCTTGGGTTTTAGAGACTGTGGGTCTTTTGGTGACCATCCCAGGCCATAGCAGCAAAAACAGTGACCTGCAGATCACAGGTTGAAGGCCAGACTGAGCCCCAAAACAAGTCACTGACTCAATCTCCCAGAGTTTGTTGTGACAAAGTGTAAAAAATGTCAGTTTTTGTAACCATATTTTTTTTTACATTTATTTATTCATTCATTCACTATTTAGTGGGGGGGGGGCATTCTTCAATTTATATTTACCTCTTTGGAGCTGCAAATTGAGAGTGGATAACTTTTTTTTATCATTAGATAAACTGAAATTTCCATACTGCTTGCTTTGCCTGGCCCGCCATAATTATATTGGACAAGCTTTTCCTACGTAGAAGAGATTCTTCACATTTGGTATTAGTTTTTAAAGAAATTAGAAATTGCAGCAGATAACATTCACTTGCTGTTTTGAAAAAATAACCCTACAAAGTCTTATTTACAATACGTTTAGCTTATTTTTTTTATTGCTTCACCTCGGTCATACCAAATATTAAGATTCTGTGTCACTACAAGAAGCTCTTCATATTAGGCAATAGTAACAAATACATGAGTGACACCCTGACCGGATCATTCTTATGCTCCTTTTATTGCCTTTGTACATTGTCTGTTTTGGGGAATGTATGTTGGTCAGGGCTGCATAGTGCACCTTACGGTCTTTTCACCAAGACATGAAGTGACCAGTTGAGTTAAGGGTTTAACTTGCTAAGGAGTTTCCTTGATAACAACTTGAGAATAACTGCAACATGTGTTCATTGCAATTAACGTTCCTGCACTTGAGTGTTATTTTATACAAGTGCAAACTCGTGGTGAGAGTAGTTTAGTGTTTACTCCAACTTGTGCAAGTTTTCTGCTGAAATGGAATTTTCTGCCAACTCACATGCATTTGGAGTTTAGTGAAGATAGTTTTGCAGATATGCTTAAGGTTAAAAGTCATACCTGGGAACTCTGAATCTTTCGGGCCACTGGAGTAGGGTACTAACACACC
Organism: Spea bombifrons; assembly: GCF_027358695.1. NCBI lineage: Eukaryota > Metazoa > Chordata > Amphibia > Anura > Pelobatidae > Spea > Spea bombifrons. The sequence goes on from NC_071087.1 coordinate 152,358,297, forward strand.
CCACTACCTGCCTAATACCCCCTTAAATGGGGATGTACCCTGTGACATCAGCAGGGACACTCATTGATGTCAGCGGGACCACCCACTGATGTCAGCGGGTAGTCCTGGCCACATCCTGCAAGGGGGCTCCAGGAAGATGAAGCCTAAAAGTTCCCATGTATGTTAATAGGGTAAGGGAATTTAACTATGCATAATATAGGCATAAGGCTTGTCTGAATGTAAGGTAAAAGAAATAAAACATTACATTTTTATAGAAAAAAAAGATTGGCTGAATGGTTTTCCAACAAATTTTATTAAATGGGTTTTCGAGTGGTCACAACTTGGGCTGAATTTTGCTGCGATTCACAAAGACCACCCAGTATCCATGTTGCATTTCTGTACTTCATACAGAGCAATGGGCATTTGGTCTCAAAGACTTACCAGGGGCTGAAATGCCCCTAAGCCATGGTGGTGCTACACACAAACAAAACCTAAACTTCTCATCAAAAGGCCTCCTGTTTTCACAGGCGGAGCACTGTTTTATTGATACTTTGGCAGATCAAAGGCATATAAAAGGTGAGCAGTTGGAATCTTTATGAAGTTAAATATTAAAAGCATTTTTTTTGCCAAGCCAGTTAACAAACAACTGGGTATAAGCAACATATACTGGAACTTCAGCTGCTCTGGACTGTGACTCCCATCCCACAAAAGTGAACGTTTGGAGTCAGGGTTCAAAGCAGTAGCTCCTAGAATCTGCTTTCTCCTTGAGGGCAAAGTGAAGCAAAACAGGAAAATGTGTTGTAGGGAATCTTGATGAAGTAAGGGAAAAAGAGGACTCTTGAAGTAGAAGTTTGTAGGCCAACATTATTATAGACTTCTTGTGGCTAATCAAGGGTTAAACCCTTCCTTACCACTGCTAATTGTGATATATTGAAAATACACTCACTGTCCGGATTTAGCTAATTACGCTGCTGCAGACGTACATAGTCTCTCCTATTTCATTCTTACCAAGGACACTGGAGGAGCATTAGAAGTAGAAAAGACACGTCACAGAGTGCACCAGTGCAAAAGTACACAGCAAGTACCTGGGAATGTCCTGAAGATGTGGCTGGCCACTAAAGGGAGAAAAGGCACTGCCACAGGAATGATTCAGAAACCAGGGACATGGCAGTTCAATCCAGAAGCAAATCCATATGTTATAGGCGAGCATACCTTATCCCTGGTGGGTCAGCAGGTTTGGGGGCTGGATATTCACATGATCCCAAAACCTCAATCTCTCTGAACGTCCCTCCCTCAGTGCCTCTATCTTAATGGGGAAGGGGAACCATCGTCCCTAGCCCAAATTTAAACTGTTACATTTAATCTATTTCGAATCACATACATCTTGAAAACATTTCCCACATGTGCCTCCATGCACTTCCCATTTTCTGTCTTGACTGTTGCAGTACAGTCTTGCCGCTTATACCTATCTTTTTTTCTTACAATCCATTGTGAGCTAAGCTACCTTTACCCTTCTTATCCATTACTCTACTAACAGCTTTCGCCTATGTCAATATTGTCACTGGATGCCTTCAGGATTCTTTTCACATCCTGACTCACTTACAAAGCTCTGAATTGCAGTTCCACTACCTATGCATAATAATTTATCAATAGATACACACTTTCCTGGTCCCTCCACCCATCAGATCTCTGCTTCTGATGCTTGTATAAAAGACTACTCAAGGGCTGCCCCTATCCTATAGTATGCCCTGCTCTGGAATGACCATATCTTTTGCCTAGTCTTTCGAATAATCTCTAAAGATTTGCCTCTTCAGAGAAGCCTATTAACCCTTTTTACCCGTGCCTCACATTTCCTAGTTATATTCCTGCTGTTGGGTGTCTCTCACGCAGGGCTGGACTTGCGATGACAAAGTGGCCATGGCACTTTAAGATCAGTGGCCACCTTATCGAGTGGTGCTGTCGGCCAGGTATGGCAATACCCATACCCTCTAACACCTTAACACCTCAGTCTTTACATCATATGTCATGGATGGCATTAATAATCTTGTACATCTTGAATTTATTCAGCAATTATGGCTGATTATTAAACAAGGAAACTATTTGTGGAGGATAAAATATATAGAAACAAGTGACTGGCAAAATCGAGTAATCTTGAACCTCAATTTAAGTTCATCTTATATGGAAGACAACACTTGGGGTGCCAGCCATGTATGGGACACGTGTTTGGCCAGAGTACCAACCACGTGGTTGCCTTCTCCTCATTCCACTCACGAATGTGGTTGTGAAAAAAAAGTTTATGTATTCAATGTTTGTTTTATTATAGTTATTTGCGTCAGTTCACATTTTTTTTACAAGTAGCTAATATGTCTATAATGAACTATGTAGAAAATAGTAAACATTTTAATGAGGCATATTGGTTTTAATACTACTTTAGCATTTGCTATATAAAGCTAAACAATTCTAAATCAGTCACCGAGTATTGGAAACATTTTAGACAGTTGTCATCTTATTTGAAAAGAAAAAAATGCTACGGTCCAGTGGTTTCTCTCAATGCGCCTGTCAGGTGATTGTGTTTGTACGGACAATTAAGAAAATCAAGGTCATGGCAAGCCACAATAACTCAGACAGTAACACATGCTGAACATTGCATTTTTTTTATTGAACAAGAAGTTCTAGTAGCCAGACTCTGAGTCCCTTCAGTATTTGAAGTGCGTCATATCGTGTGATACTCCTAGAGTCTTTGCGTGCCAGACATGTCGGGTGAAGCAATAACTGTCAATTAAAGGGTTAAATCAACTTGTGCAAATGATTTGTGTGTTTGTACTGTAGCTTAAATTGCAGGATAGTGTCAAGCGATACAGTGTTACATATCACAGAATTCCCATAGAGCAAAAAGGCTTAACGCTACAAATGCAAAAATGGCGTGCAAGGCTTAGTTGGATATAGGTACAGTACACATTTTGGTAGCTTATTGTATCACAGCTTTTTTCTTTTATTTCAAGAGTTAAACATATTTGTTCCTGGTTGCATTTTTGCATTTCCTGCACAGTTGGCAGGAAACAGTCTTCTATTTTAGAATGAAAAATGCTGATTGCATCAGAATTTAACATTCCATCCCATCCCATCCCTTTTATTATGATCTCCACGCTAGCCTTCTAGAGATATATTTACTCTGGATAGTAATGGAGTCTTTAGTCAAAGGTGATACCTTTTTGATTGGGCTAACATAAAGAAAAGATGTAGAAATGCTTAAGCTTTCAGAACCCCAGAAGTCCCACATGGAATGCAAAAAGATACCTCTGATGTCACAACTTGACATATTTTCCTAAATTATCACAATAAAAAAGAATACCCATCGACTGAAGACGTCATCTTCCCTTGGAACAATACATCTACATCGGTTTATGTTACTCTGCATGACCAGACTCTTGATTGATTCAGCTATGCCGGGATCAGTATTACTAAGGGCTTGAAACTAATATGTAGTATAACTTCCACTAAGTAAACAAAAAACGTAGCCTGCACGTTTTTCCTCAATATACAGAGGCATACCAGAAGACACAAGCTTTAGTCCCATGCCCAACATTAATTTACAAATCTCATGCAGTAACATCCACTTACCTTTTAATTCTACATTTCTACTTTGGGCCCAGTTTGGACATTTCCACTTAGGGATATACTCACTTTGAAGCCCATGGAGCAGCGCAGCTTAGTGGAGCATATGTCTTATACATCTTAACAATGGGGTCCAACAAAATCATTTGGAATGGACGCCATTAACTGTTTTTGACTAATTAATAGCTCCGTTATGTGCTATAGCTCAGGCCATTTGAAAATAAACCACAACATCTGTGATTATATGTAATATTATTAGGTTATGTTGTTCCACAGCAATGCTAATGGATGACATTGAGTGTCCAAAACAGCAATCTGTTCAATTTCATGAATGGCACACGCACAACTTAAAAAATAGAAGAACATTTAAAAGAAGAACTGGGAAAGAGACCTGTGCTTTTGCTCCAAGACCTGTAGCTGTCTTTGTGTCTAATGGAACATCTATCAAGTTTGTATTTGCTTTGTACACAGCAGGTTGCATAGGTACATAGGAATATCAGTGTATGTATATTTTCCTTTCCCTATGCATCTGTTAATTTTTTTTTTGTAATAATGGGATGGAAAACATAACATTTATCAACTTGTGATCAATGACATGTTTTTGGCACGCATAGCGGCCTCTAAGCCACTAATAGCAGCAAAAAAAGAGGTTAGAAATATAAAGATATGTGGTCTGACACTTGAAAGAAAGGAGGTAGAAGAGAGTGGCTATGTATATAACTTAATTGTGTATTAAAATATTTTTGATAACATATAGTCCATACATGTGAATTTAGAAACTTTAGTTTTTTGGATCGATGATCAGTAAATATAGTACTTTTATTATTTTAATGGAGTATGGCATAGTTGCATAGAACTATATAATTTGATAACGCCCATTCAGCCCATCTAGTCTGCCCATTTTTCCTGCTGTAAAGACTCAGCCCTTAATCAGTCCTTGGTTTTGTCTTAGATTCAGAATAGATGTATGCCTATCCTATGTATTTTTCAATTCCCTTAATATATTAGCTTTTACCCCTTCTGATGTGAGGCTGTTGCATTTAACTATCCACGAGTTCCATTAAAGCAAATATAACTGTAAACTCATGGCGGGGTGTGCAGTGTGTTGTACTAAGATGATGAATGCAGATAAATGTGGTGAAATTGTTGTACCTGGTGGGTTTAGTGTTCCATGTGTGTCAGGATGATCAGGCAGGATAATAATGAGGGGAAACGGAGCTCAGTATGCAGGATACAGGAAGAGGCACTTAGCAGATAAGGCCCACGCAGAGTCAGGACACAAGCCGAGGTACGGTACACGAGAGAGCAGCTAAGTACAAAAAGGTCAGGCAGTAGCAAAGTCAGAGGTAAGCCAGGAAGCTCTACCCCCAAGCGTGACGTCACTGAATCGTGTTCCCGTGAACAGTGTCCAGGGAACAATAAAGTTGAAACCAGGGCACGCACGCTCCTAGCAGAAGCCGGACCGGCAGTGGGCGGAGCAGAAGACATCGCGCCGGACCCGGTGCCCGCAGGCGCATCGGGTATGCCGAACCCTGACAATGTGCATACCTGGGAACTCTCTTGGTTTTTGCCCAAAGACTCGAAGTGTCGCTTCTTAGAGTCTCCACCAAAAAAATCTGGGTCGCGGGTACTGTTGTGACAAGCCCCATTCTCTGCCCATTTTCCTCTCAAATAGCTGCGTGTCCTGCGACGTCAGCGGAAATGCCCAGCGACATCAGCAGGACTTCCTCCTTGCATCCCGCAAGAGATGTCAAGTTCCCAGGTATGTCCATGTGACTTGAGCTGAAAACCAGGCCAGGTGAAACCCAATGATGTTTTATGGTAACCAGGAATTCTGGGAAAAGCTGGCATGAGTTTAGTAAAAATAGGAGGTATTGTTTGGTTTAATCAAAACTGTCAGGGCTATTTCTTCTTCCATCTAAATCAATGGTAATCAACGATTTACCCACCATGTAGAACTAGTAACAGTTTATTTTGCACAGGTTTCCCCAAAATGGACCCTTAATGCATCAATCAAACCCTTTACAGGGCACATCTGTCTAATAGTATTTGGGCTCCTCGTAGCCTCTTCTGTTAACAAACTTGAATTGGAACTTTCTATTTGCTGTCATAGTTTTGTTCCAGTGTAACATGAACCCAATGGAAATAGGGCAACAAGACAAATATTTTACATTTTCTCCCTCAATATGCGGAAACATATAATTTAATCACCGAAAAAAAAAATATAAAAAAATAAAAATGAACAGAAACAATGATCTTTTAAGCGAGTTACATGAATTTTGACCAGAATATTTTTTTATATATAAAAATAAAATATATATAATATATTTTAGAAGATGGAATCTCCGTATTGCACATTGAACAGTGATTTATAAGCTGGCATAACCACCACCCTATCTCTGCTGCTAATACGGCTCGCAATGCATCCTGCTTGAGTTAGCTGCTGCTTTGTTACATCGCCTGCCTATGTATATGAGATAATATATATGATCTTGTGTATATATGTGTGTGTGTGTGTGTGCGTAATTAGTGTATAGTTTTAAATAAAATGCTAGCAGAAATGTCAAAGGACAAATTTCTTTTGAACTTATTTCTGAGGTTAAAATTAATGAAATGGAATGCAAAAAAATGTAGAAAGATGACCAGATGGTGTATATTTCATGCCAAATGCGTCCTTTAGTATATAAACATGTGCAAATTATCAGGACTAAGGAAATTCTCAGCTATGCTGGCGTGAAACAAGAAGCCAACATGCAAGCTTAGTCTAGACAATTAAGAGCGTGTTGCAAGCTTGGGAAACCCAGAATTAAAGTCTGCTTTATAAATCTGATTGATTGTCAGTTCTTATGCTGACCTCAGTAATCAGAAATTAGGAGGTCTTTCTGAGAAGCATGAAGACTAATTATCATCAAGTTGGGTCGTGCAATTAATCATGGGACAACAAAATTTTAAGTGACAAGCTCTTAAAACCAAACACCAACTAGAAAAAAATTCAAGGTAATTCAATTTGATCAAATAAAGCATTAAATAAATTAAAATGTTAATGTGTCGTTCATGCATCTTAAGTTGTATTGTTTTTAGATGTGGCAAGGGTTTAAGGGTTCATAGTTTAATATGAAAGTTAACAATATTTGCTGACAAATATTTGCTGTATTTGGTTAAGATTAAAACATAGAATTTGATGGCAGATAAGAACCACGAGGTCCGTCTGGTCTGCACGTTCTTCCTGATGTAGAGACTCCGTTCATAATAATGTAGAGACTGACCGTCATAATGTCTCGTCTTCGATTGCTTTATGCCTATCCCATAACATAAATGAAATAAAAAAATAATTAAGCCATTTAATAATCAAATCTGTCCAATTTAGTGGTCTACAGGTCAATAAAAAATTCATAATTTCACATTATTTCTTGATCAATAAATATTGCTGTGATTTATATCCCTGTTGACTTTTTCGGTTTGAGACCTAGCATGTTCTTTCACTGAAATCAAAACTTGCGATGGAAAGCAGACATATAATCCGCATTCCAGTTAATGGACATTTAAATTGCATTTGAATACACGGTGGAGAGCAGGTGTATTTGGAATGACTGTATATACAATAACTAGGGTAATCGCTAACAAACAGCCTAGTCATTTTGTAAACAGAATTTCCCTATTCATCCTAAAATGTTTTTTCCCTAAATAAATACTAATATTGAGATATATATATAGTTTAATGTGCCCAAATAGCCTTAGCGTGCCACAGATAAAAGATGCCTTGCTTAGCCACTCTACAAATATTATTTATCAAGTACAAAAAATACAGGGTTTAACTTTGAGTCCGGGAAATGGTAGATACAAACGTACTGAATTGCGGCAATTACAATCACTTTGTGTTCTCATCTAAATTACTGCTGTCTGGGCACTTTACCTATTGCATTTAACATTTTTCTATCAAAAAACGAGGATTTATTTGATAGTTTATACAAAGGAAGTTCTCATAACCAAAACAGGGGGACGAAAATATGTTTTTTTTGCATGCTTAACCACCGTATGCCCAAATCTTTTTATTTTTAAACATATTTGAATTTTAATTTGGATTAGGGCTGCAACTAACGATTATTTTAATAATCGATTAGTTGGCCGATTATTTTTTCGATTAATCGATTAATCGGATAAAAAAAACAATATGCAAATTTTTCATTTATTTAAAATAATTTAATGAACTGGATGTTAAAAAACAACTTAAAATTTACATTAACATTCTTATTTTGTTATGATGTAATAAAAAACAATATTTTCAAAGTACAAGAACCCAAACACAATATTTATGAAACAAAATAACCCCAAACATTCTGAAAAGAGGTGGACTATTACTGTTCAAGAAACTTTGCCCCAGCCCTGGCACTTTGCACCCAGCACTTTGCCCCAGAACTTTGCACCCAGCACTTTGCACCCAGCACTTTGCCCCAGCCCTGGCACTTTGCACCCAGCAAGCACTTTGCACCCAGCACTTTGCACCCAGCCCTGGCACTTTGCACCCAGCACTTTGTACCCAGCACTCAGCACTTTGCACCCAGCACTTTGCCCCAGCCCTGGCACTTTGCACCCAGCACTTTGCCCCAGCCCTGGCACTTTGCACCCAGCAAGCACTTTGCACCCAGCACTCAGCACTTTGCACCAGCACTTTGCACTTAGCACCCAGCCCTGGCACTTTGCAGCCAGCCCTGGCACTTTGCAGCCAGCCCTGGCACTTTGTACCCAGCACTGGCACTTTGCACCCAGCACTTTGCACTGTGCCCCTGCACCCAGTCTCCAACTCTGCCCTGCACCCAGCCCTGCCCCCACATTCTGCCCTGCCCCCACACTTACACTCTGCCCTGCACCCACTCTGCCCTGCACCCACACTCACACCCTGCCCTGCATCCCCACCCCCACTCTGCCCTGCACCCAGTCTCCCACTCTGCCCTGCACCCACACTCACACCCTGCATCCCCACCCCCACTCTGCCCTGCACCCAGTCTCCTGCCCTGCACCCCCCACCCCCACTCTTCCCTGCACCCCCCACCCCCACTCTTCCCTGCACCCCCACCCCCACTCTGCCCTGCACCCACACTCACACCCTGCATCCCCTGAAACCCCACCCCCACCCCACCGTGGACCCCCACCCCCGCGAATCGCTCTGTGCGAATGGAGCCACTCGCACAGAGCGAACCGCTCTGTGCGAATGGAGCCACTCGCACAGAGCGAACCGCTCTGTGCGAATGGAGCCACTCGCACAGAGCGAACCGCTCTGTGCGAATGGAGCCACTCGCACAGAGCGAACCGCTCTGTGCGAATGGAGCCACTCGCACAGAGCGAACCGCTCTGTGCGAGTGGCTCCATTCGCACAGAGCGATTCGCTCTGTGCGAGTGGCTCTGTGCGATCTGTGCACATAGACATGAAGAATACTTACCTCCGGAACGCGTCACATCCGTCACGTAGCTAGAAGGCGGAGACTGCAGAGCGTGTAGCAGAAGCGGGGAACGCTCGCGGAGGTAAGTAAAAGGAGCCGAGTGCTCCAACAACGAATCGATCACTCGATTAATCGATAACGGAAATCGTCGACAACGATTTCCGTTATCCATTATTATCGATTTTATCGATTCGTTGTTTCAGCCCTAATTTGGATATTTATGTCTGGTGGCACATTTGTCTGCTTTGTAGCTAATTGTAATCCTATGTTTTGTGGTAGCTTCGTCCAGATATTGGTTTTACTGTGTAGTATTTGAGCCCATGGCATTTATACTGCTTACTTTTAAAGCAACCTAGCCATCATCATTATTATTATTGTTAATAATTATACATATGATTCACTGGTACTATAAACATGATAAAGACATTTTGGGTGATTTATGAAGGTTTTGTAGGTGTGGAAAATACACAAAAATACAGAAAAAAAAACATTTTTTTTTTACTTTCTACATATTTTGCTATACAAATAGTGGCCCAGGTAGTGAGATTATGAAGCTGATTGCTTAATTCAGAACCCCCCCCCCCCCTTTATTACAGAACAAACCTTGAAACCCCGGCTGGATGCATAGTCTTGCATATTAACTAAGCATGGTTAATTAAAATGAAAAACAAAAGGTATTTCTATGAATTTTGTTTTATATTATCTTTTTCTGTGATCTAAAATATTTTGAACTTATCATTTGGCCACATTCAAAATGAAATATGGAAAGTGCATTGCAGGATTTAGAGAAGTGCCTGAGACATTCCTGGCAGTAGACCTGGAAAAATCAGTATTACTAAATGTCTTAGATGCAATGATACATTTTGTTTCTAAGCAGTAAACTTGTCCTAGTAATGCATTGTGTCAGCTCTTCTTACCTGTATTACCCATTTATCTTCTAAAATGCCTTATTAAATAACCCTCTTTTTTACTTCTGAACGTAGATTATAGATGAAGTAGCACTTTTCCCTTAATCCTTCCACTCTATGGACTTTATACACGTCAAGTTTTTCTGATGATGTTATTTGAAGGTTATAGAAAAATTGAGTGAACCAATTTTATTTCCAGATCCCAACTTTCAACTTTTTGCAGAAAGGCCCAGCAATATTGCTTCAAGTTGCCCTAAGTAGCTTGTTTTAGAAGTCTTTCTCCATCTTGATGAGTGATGCTGGGTGGAATAAGCTCTGAAGATCTCAAACCCTAGCCAGACTCACGTGTGCCTCTCATCCACCGCAAGTTCTTCACTATCCCTTACCTTGGTACTTAGGGGTCCACATGTTACTCCACAATGATCCCTAAGGAACATTGATGACAGCACGGAGCCAAGACAACTAGATCTGCTGACCTGCCACAGTGAAAAATGTAGAGATGTTGGACATTAAAAGCTGAAGTGTGTTAGTGGTAGCGGTCAAGGTCACAGACATTTCTGTAGGTTTGCGGTGGTGTTTTATGTTAAGAAGAGTTTGAGGTATGGCAAAGTTGTAGATTAGAAGATGGTTGTCAGACAGAGAAGAGGATATTTGAAAATTGGGAGACAGGGCAGAGGTGGGAGAAGACCAGGTCAATTTATTGGTCATCATAGTGCATGGTGAGATGGTCCACTGTGAAAGTCCAAAGGAGGAGGTGATGAATAACATTTAATCAGGGGAAAAGGGATTGTCTATAAGTATGTTGAAGTCCCCCAGAATTATTGTGAGGATGTTAGTGGAGTGAAAGTGAGACAGCCATACATCATTAGCATTAACATTTTGCCATTTCATTAGCTGGACTGGCTGCAAGAAACAGAGCAGCAGGAACAACTGCGTCCATTGTAGCAGGGTAAAATGTGCCTCTTTAACCCAAATCTAGTGTGGACAGTTATAGGGGTGGAATAGATGACTGATGCAGCAGGCAACATCCTTTCATTCCATTCTCATGAATCCACGTGTTATAGTGGATTTCAAGGGGTTATAGTTCGGAATAAGCATTTTATTTGTTACTAAATCAACATTTTGGCTGTTTATTTTTTTTTATTATTTTGATTTTTGGGGCTCTAGAACAAACTTAGCTCCTAGTAAAAAAAACCCGATAGGAACAGAGAAAGACAGAGGGACAGAAGTATGTGGGCCCCATAAGAGGAACAGTTTAGAGGTCTGCTAATGAATGAATATGGCCACACTTGTTTTATGTGTGTGCAATTGAACAACATAGTTTTCAGGAGTCTAAACATTAGAGCTAGTGACCCTGAGGGGTTGCTCACCTGCTCATGTTACCAGCGGGTAGCTTTTGGGGTTCTAGGATGGCTGTCCTCTACCATGTCCCGGTACGTCTATAGGGGATTGAAGGGGTTAAACCATAATCAGTTACATGGGGTTTTCACACACTATCCAGTTTTTTTGTTTACAGATTTCTCTAGCGGTTAAGTCACGTTTCCAGCTATTTCTTTTGCAATAAACATAAACTTTTCCAGTGAAATAGGCCAGTTATTTGTAGCTTTCATGTTTTAACTTTTTGCACAATGTTTGTCAACAGCGTTAGAAGCTTTTGTTAATTTGCAATCTCACCATAACTAATTAATGAAAAACAGAACAAGTACAAAAGATGGAAAATAGTAGTGGGTGGACGGAGAAAACAGGATACGTTCAGCTGAGTGTTAAGATCACGCCTTGGAAGTAGATAAAAAACATAGGAACAAAGGAACACAACAACAAAAATGCAATGTTGACGTAGGAGCAGGGGTAGAGGTGCATTAATGTGGTAGAACACAGATATTTGTATGAAAGGGTCATAAAGATTATTTTTATTGGCATTTTTTATTTGATTTTCATTTGACTAACCCCCCTCCACAAACACAGATTTATTAAATAATTTATTACATTGTTTCATTCATCGTTTCATCTGATTTTCATATCCATCTTCTCTTTTTTGTTGAATCATTTTTCTCACAGAGAAGGCTTTTTGGGAGACATATAGAAGGCTATTTATCTCCACCTACTCTTACTATATCTGTAAGACCAGTAGCATGTTAAAACAGATTTTTTATGTTTTACATGTTTTACGGTTTTATACACTAAACCTAAATAATAGTGTAAACACACATGTTTATATGTGTAGTGGGCAAGGGGTTATATTAATCCAGTCATAACAAAAATAGTCCAATGTTCTGGAATCTGGAATTTTTCTGGACCTATTGAAAGAAGTGGTGGTGAGACCTCTTCTGAAAAAGCCTTCCTTAGACCCAGACTGCATGTCAAACTCCAGGCCAGTCTCCAACCTCCCTTTTCTGGGAAAAATAATTAAAAACTGGGTGTTAATTCAACTTGAGGCCCATCTCTCAAGAAACAACATCTTTGATCCTTTCCAATCAAGCTTCAGAAAATGTCACAGCACTAAATCTCCTGATGGCAAAAGAAAAGAGTGGTTGCTCAATACTAATTCTTTTAGATCTATCAACTGCATTTGACACAATTGATCATCAGATTATGCACAATCTATGTGGTCTGGAAGGTATATAGTGTGGTTTAAATTATACCTCACAAACAGATCACAGAGAGTATCATCTGGAACATGCTCTTAAGCTTCCATGTCACTAATGTGTGGAGCACCACACAGATCTATTCTATCTCCTGCTCTGTTTGCAATATACATGCTGCCGCTGGGGGACATCATCAGCCGTCATGGCTTAACATATCACTGCTATTCAGATGATACACAACTTCATCTTTCCTTTTCACCAGGAACTAAGGATCCAACACCTCCAATCAACAGACGCTTAGCAGATCTCCTACAATGGATGGAAACTAGCTATGAAACCTTGGAGTGTTGCTTGTCATGTAAAAATTTCTCTTGTGACAAAATCTGCCTTCTTTCATTTTAGGAACATAGCCAAGATAAAGCACCTAATCCCATCTGAGGACACTGCCACCATAATCCATGCTTTTGTGACATCTCGCCTGGATCACTGCAACACACTATGCCTAGTCCTTCCAAAAAAAGAACTTCATCCTCTGTAAATGGTCCAAAACGCAACAGACAGGCTATTAAAAAATCAGCGCAGCTTATACCATATCACACCTGTTCTCCGCTCTCTGCATTGGCTTCCTATTAAATGGAGAATCTATTTTAAGGTGGGCTTGTTGATATTTAAAGCCCTAAAGAACCAGGGCCCCTGTTACCTGAAAGAGTTATTATAACCCTACATTCCAACTCACCCCCTCGATCCACACATCTTTCTCTTATTTCAGGGCCCAAACTGCGCACATAATCAAGCTCCAATGCATTCTGCCATGCTGCTCCTACAGTCTGGGACTCTCTGCTACATTCAGTCAGGGAAGCCCCAACTTTAGAGACTTTTAAAAAAAAGACTTAAAACTAATCTTTTCTCCCAAGCATTCAGCTAATTCACTTTTATTGTTCCACATTAATGGAATTTAATATATATGTTTACCCCTGTAAAGAGTCCCACTGGGAGAAAAGCACTATATAAATGCCTGTTGTTGTTGAGGGCTGTAATGTTGTCACGACCCACAGGGGGTCAGCTGACAAGAGAGGGGGTCCAGTATGCCGAAGGGTACACAGTTAAAATCATCCAGTACAAAGACAAAATATATATGGCAGGGTTTAGGCCTGGCCTGGGTGGTACATGTGCAACGATGGATCTGGTTGACTAGCAGGTACAGCAAACATGAGCAAATGACACGAAACAAAAACAAAGATAGAAAAGAATCATACAGGCTACCTCTAGGACTCAACTCTAATGCAAGTATGTGAAGGTTTAGTTTATCATATGGCCATAAGATGTAAGTGTCAGGGTCCAAAAGACAAAAAAATGGGGTATGTACACAATGTACTTTAGTAAACAAATGAAAACCCTGTGCTGTCCAAAAGCCCTCCTGCTCCAATGAGTGCACAAAAAGACATTAATCCTAGAAAAGAAAATACATCGCTCCAGGGATGTTGTAAGTGAACCCACACATTTAATAAGTATGATGATGGACAGCGTAGAAGCACAAATGTTTCGTTTGTACACACACCCCTTTATCAATGTGCACCCACAGCCATAGTGCAAACAAACCCACTGAAATAGCCCGTCTAACGATTAGGCCATGCCCCTCATAAAGCCACACCCCTATATATATATATATATATATATATATATATATATATATACACATAATCCAAAAAGCACAATTGCCCAGCATGAACATAGTGTAGCAGATGCTTATTAATAAGCCCAAAGTGTGGCTTGGACACAATGCTCTGTAACTATGTCTGTTTGCAAAATGGGTTGCCATGTCAACCATGACACCAAACTACAAGGCAGGCAGGGGAAGACCTGTAGAGGGAAATGGATACAGAAAACATTATATATGTTTAGCAAGGGGTCACAATGCTAATCACAGCAGTGATGCTAACGCTAATGGGGTCTATTCTTAAGTCAAGCTCATGAAATATATTTTCAGTACCTGAACACCAAGGGAAAATTAAAATAAAAAAAATCACCCAGATGAACATATGAATGAGGATTAAAAACACACACAACTACAAAATAATGCGCAATAAAATTAAGCTCACTCACCTGCTGGTGGGGAGCCTCCAAAGCGGAAAAGGAGAAGAAAAGAGGGAGAGGGTTATTTCTTATAAGAACCATTGCCATTCTAAATTTTCATTAAGGCCATATGGGCTAATAGAATGTAAAAGGTACATCCAGCATGCCGCCCGTTGTAATAATAATCTAGCACAATTGGCTCTACTCACTGGAGGGTCATGCCCCCAAATTTTATAACTCAATTGGGAAGCATTGTGACCCCCTTCATAAAAGTGGCGTATCGGACCCCAGATTTCTAACAGATGTTTTGTGTTGTGATGCATGGTTTCACAAAAGCTATTGACAGTTTTTCTAACATAACATAACAAATAAACTACATATTCAGTCTGACATGGAAAAAAAACCTCTAAGCCTGATTTGTAGACCTGTTCGTGAATGGATACAAAATTCACCTTTAATTATACCATTACAACGATTACACCTCAGCAGAAATCTTTGAAAACAACATGGTTTTTTCTCGGCTTTCACCAAAGAATCCCTCAAATTTGGTGCACGTGTAAACGTCATCATAGGTTTCTCTTTAACTGACCAATTTTCCTACCTGACTGCAATATACTCCGATGTTATCCTTTTTATTTTGTTTGACATCACAGAATAAGTGCTCACGAAAGGATTCTCTTTTTGGTGCTCAGGGCTTATCTATTAAGGCAGATCTCTCCACGGTCGGGGCTTTCACTTTAGCATCTTGTAGAATATTCTCACTACAATCTTTATCTCTAAAGTGTTGCAACACACTTTCCACCCTATCTGTGCTTGATCACTCACTATTTTTTTAACCCTTAGTAATTGACAGTACAGATTTTTTTTGTATTATGGCTTTTTGGTAATACATGACTTTTCTAGCCGATGACACAAAGCATTTTAAATGTGTGATTTTTATATGGTATCGGAATGAAATTTTATGGAGAAGTAATATACAATGTATCAGCTTTGATGTGTAGAAAAAAAAACACTTGTGCAGTCATGGGGGAAGAATAATGTGACCATAAAAACTTACTAGCTGTATGATTTAGTCCTTAAGGGAGGGTAGCTCAGATCATTTATTTCAAATAAGACAGGGATTTACAAAAACTCTTAAAGGCCAAGCTTATCCCACATGCTCTTTATTCACAATAACAATTAGATAATGAATTCCTTACTGGGTTTTGTACGGTCCATATTCATTCAGAAAAATCCATAGGTCCTGTTGTGTTACATTGTGTATTTAGGTACCAGCAGTTACTTTTGTCCAGTTTTGCTTGAGGACTCAAGCATTGAGGGATGGAATGCAGTTAAACCTGATCAGGGTTAGGATCGCATTCCCCATCTTTGCGTTTCCCCAGACATACCTATACCACTCATTATTATATGGATTTAAGGTATTATGCTGTTGTCTAATTATCAAATTCATGGTAATGCAATGGTTAACAGCTACACACTAGAAGAATCAGCAGAGTTTAATCAATACCAGCAGAGGTTATTTTATTTTGGTAAAGAACCTAAGACCTATCTTGCTTATCTTATGTTTAGCAAGACAAGTACTGTGTAGGTGAACTGCTTACCGTAGTATGATAAATGATAAATGACTTTCCATGTGTATATCGCTGCAATCAAGAAAATTGATTTTCTGTGGTCTATATAACTCTACAAGTTAAATGCAGGGCTGGACTTGTATGTTTGTAGATTTTTTGTCCACATTGTATTTTTACAGAATTTAATTTATAATCACATTTTTTGCTTTGTCTTGCTGTTTTGTCTGAACATTATTGTTACTTTTAGGGCAGTAGACCATCATTATACACTCATACAAACTCATAAAGGGACACAGGGATTTTGGTCCCAATCAGGCTCTCTGCTCCTAGTAAAATATTCCAGAGACTGCCACCAAATTTGACCAGCCACCTTAGCAAGAATGCATCACTGCTTGGTGCCCTCATGATTAATGTCTGGGATATACAAATAACAAGAGGACCGCAAAAAGTGTTTGACAAATCAATTATATGAAGTGTTGGTGAAATAATGATTGCAGTTTAAAGTAATTTAAAAAAAAAAACAGGGCGGCACTTTACAGGGGGCAAAATAAAAAGCAGCCCCCACCGCCCGCTCGGACGCCCCTACACAGAATCTGAAACATTTATGCACCTCTCTTTCTCCACAAACCTATCTGGATTAGTGGCCAGTAGGCTGGGGCCACAAGGGCCTCTCCCTGTTTCTCCAATTGGGGACGAGGGCATGTCTGGAAGCTCCTTTTGCAGAAGTGCAACAAAAGCAGTGACGTACTTGATGGGGGGGGCTTATCTTTCCCTGGATACTCTCATCAGAGGGGTGCCACACTGGCACACAGGGGCGGGCAATTTTGGACTGGCCCAGGGGCAGCTTACCCCATGTGCCAATGTGGCACTCCACTGATGTGTGGTACCTGGGGTAGACTGCCCCCTGAGCATAGCAGAGTCACATAATGCAAGGCTATGTAACCCTATGGTTAAACGTGAGGCTGCTCACAGACGGAAGTAAATTTGCAGTTGAGATAAGAGGGGGTGAGTAAGGGAAAGAGGGAGAGGAAAAGAGAAGAACTATGCATGTATAACTGTATGTATATATGTGTGTGTGTGTTTGTCAGCATGAAAATGTTGTACATTGTGTGAGCATTGACAAGGTTGGCACTGTTAAGTTGTCTGGGGACAAACAATCTCTTTGGGAACAAATATGGCACTATGAAGCATTTTGAGGACAAATATTGCACTGGGTAGTTGTTTGGGGACAAAGATGGCAAGGAAATTGTTTTGGGACACAAAGATGGCACTGTTATGCTGTTTAGACACAAATATGACACTGTTAAGCTGGTTGGGGACAAATATGTCAGAGACAAGGTGTTTGGGCAAAGAGTTGGCACTGTTAAGCTTTTTGGGGGCAACAATGGCACTGTTGAGATGTTTGAGCACAAAGATGGCACTGTATGCATGGCACAAATAGAGTGTAAATGTAACAGTAACGGTTTTTGCTGTTACACACATTCTCACACTATGGACTGATCACATGATAATAGAATCAATTTGAGCATCTGTTATCTTTCTAATATAGTTGACATGGATAACTGATCTTGGTGAAAATGGTTGAATTTACACTTTACATTTACAATTTACACTTATTATTAATGAAAATTCATCCAGAATGTAGAAACAGCTCTTTTCATTTTCTTTATAAATACATTAATTGCTTGAGGAGTGGGAAGCCAAATTATTTTGCTAGAGATACAGAATATATGTTCCTTGCCCTATAGCAAGCTTAGGAAAAATGCCTGACCTTGATGTGAAATAGTTTATGTAAAGTTATTCAAACAATGTTGTCCACACGTACCAGCCTATAGAGCAGAGAATGCCATACTAAAGTACAAATAAGATTAAGTATTTGTTTAATACATGGTTGTCTTTATTTAACAATGAACAACCCCTCTCTCCCTGTTCCCTAACCTAATGTCCTCTTCTCTAGAAGCTCAATATGTTTTTGGATTTTGAGTTTATGAGTTATCAAAGTGTTCTACAGCCTTAAAAGTCAGAGTAGTGTTTGCAGAAGCATTGGAAGTGGACTTAATTGAGATATATTTATAGAAATTAATTAAATTGATAGAAATAAATCTATCATAGGTAACAATCCTCCCATTGACTGCAATGCAAAGAAAAGAGATACAACCATATTTCCCCCCCCCGTGATATCTTTATCTCTGGCAATTGAATCCAGTCCAATCTGTTTCGTAATTTTATACATTTTAGTCATATACATGAAAAATACTTTTCTTCTAAATATTTTTTCTATTAAAAAAACAAAGCTCAAGAAAAAAAAAAGCAGTAGAAAATTAAATTATCCCCCAGCCTTCTAAACATACCCCTAAAAGTGGGAAGTTGAAATGATTATTTGATACATGTTCCTTATTTCATGAGCTTGTTAGAGCCACCAGCTAAAGGGCATTTTGAGGAGGTTTTGTGGATTGCAAAGATGATGTGAATTATTCCTATCGCTGTGATTCTGGATTCACATGGTTTGCAACCAGCTGGACAGTTCTTATCTGAATTGCCTTTGGTCAAATGGGAAATAATAAGCAAGGCGAGCACTCCAAGAGATAATGCATTTAGTAAAAGAAAAAAAAACAAACACAATGTGATCATTATCTAATTTGTAACCTAAAGGGCATTCAAACTTCTAGTTTGGACCTAAAAGGAGCTTGGAGTTTCAGAGATATCTCTAGGAGGAGTAGAAGGCAGAGATGTATGTGCAAAAATATTTAACATGCCAATCCACACAGAACTGCCACTATTCATTCACAATTTATGGTCTGTATGCTGACATTAACACAATGTGTGCTGGCTCCGTGTGCAATGTATTACATGCCTCTGCAAGAAGAACTGCTCTGCCATGCAAATTATGTTCTAACAGACAATTTTTTTTCCAGTCTGGAAACTCTCACCCTGTGTGAGATTAATTGTTTTGCCACAACATTTATTTTTAATGATATTTATGACAGGTCAAGAATTTTATCCTTCCTCGTACTTTAAAAATATCATATATAGCACCCCATTTTCTCATTTTAGATCTGCATTTGTGTGATTTATATTATTGTTGATCTTTAAGACTTTGCTGCCTGATGAATAAATTGAGAGTTAGCAAAATGACTAACTCTATCAGTGCCAGTTTATGGAGCAAAATACCGTGCTTAGCTGGGAACTCCCCAGACATGATGGCCCATATGCCTCCCCCTTCAAAAAGGGTCTAAGGGGTAGCTATGATGTGGGGTCATAGCAAGATGTAAATCAGTAGGGAATGGGTAGAAAGTAGGCAGAATTTGGTTAAATGCAATCTCCTTCACTTGGGGGTAATCTTAGAAGTAAGTTGTAAAACATGGAACCTCTGGGCAGATACATGGATATCGGTGAAACTCAAAGACTTCAAATGCATGCTGGTTGGATGTGGCTGGATGTGGTAGGACATATTAAAAATATGCACGCTTCCTTTGCTTACCTTGGGGAGCTGTGCACTGCTGAGAAGAAAGCGCTTCCGTGAAGGCTGAGGGTCTCCCTTAATGCAGCTGTACAGTAACAATTTAAAAGAACAGTTATAGTTATCTGTATAATTGGAACAGCATCAAGGATGCTGATTTAGTAGCCCTTATACACTTCCTTTGTAAAGAATTACCATCCCTATAGTATCACTAATGCTTGCGCTGCCTTGAGGAAGAATCTTTATAATCTCAGTAATCCATTCATTATCATGACTGTTACCTGCCATTTTGTTATTTTGCAGAAAATCTTGATCATAGTTTGAAACAGCAAAGTGAATTTAAATATGGTGCTGTTCCTCAAACTCTGCTGAATTTAACACTTTATAACAATATACAGCTTCAGAAACACCATTCCTAGCATTGTGGAATGTCTAAATCCTTCCCAAAATTATTTTATCAAGTACAATGATTTTGTTTATGACTTAATTGTTATGCGACACAAAAGCAGGCACTGATAGGTTGTTGCGATTGAAACCAAAAGCTTCAGAAATGAAGCTGATGCATGCAGTTGGGTATGCTTAAACAATTGAGAAAGTAGCCTGCATTATTAAACTTACACACTGCTTTGTGACAGACCGATTAAAAAGTGTATTAAAAAGCCTGCCTAAATTGGAGTAATTGTGTAGATCATTAAGTCAATTTGTTTTGTGAATTGGGAAGAAACTGCACTGGAGTAGGGTGACTTTAATTAGTGGCATCTATGTAAAAAAAATATATCCCATATAGTACCTTGTAAATAGAAAAGGGAGGAATCTGGCCATCAAAACCTCTGATACTTCTCCAGAGAGGGACATTTAATTTTCTATGAACAGAGAGGATCTGTACCTGTTCATTCTAGCTGTTACAGACAGAATGAACAAATGACAATTACTTTTGTTACCTCTTGTACAATATAACTATACCCTGACATCCATATTCCACCATGCATGATGGAGTAGACGCGATTGTGTCAGGTAGATAGCAGGCCTCGGGAAACTGCAAGGATTGGGGCCAGTTGAACACTAGTGGTTGTTAGGAGGACCAAACCATTTTGTGAGCTACATGGTTGGTATTAGTTATGTACAAGGGTTGGAGTTAACTGAAAAACCTGTGCCGACTTTGAAGAGATTCTGTTAGGTCGGGAACTAGATGATTTTTCCCAAAAAACCTGGTAGCTGCAATTATTCCCCCAAACTAGCATAATAAATTAAGTAAATGTCTTAGATCAGCAACTTGTTTTTTTTAGCAAGGAGAAAAAGTGCTTAAAAAACATTCCATCAACATTGAATTTAATCAAGAGACATATCCTTCTTTCAGCCAAGTGTAATGACTCCTCCACAATTTTCAGAAAGGAGTAGTGTAAGAAAAATATTCAGTAATTTGGTTAACAGGCTTTATTTATAGCATATTGCACTTTGAAAACAGTTATTCTCTTTTTTCGTAGTCAATGTTATTCTGTCCTTGACATATTAAGGACTCTTGTATTGCCTTAACCTCAATATGGATACCGCATCCCAACATCTTGTTAGTTCAGACCAGAAAGTGAAACATTGTAACTTTAATTTAGCTTTATTTGGCCCAAGGATTTGTTAATGAAAGAAAAAATAACCTCACATGTACAGTATATGAGACAAGGTGTATATGAGACAAGGTGTCTGTCACTGCCTTAGAATTAATGAATTTAAAGTCAGTGGTAAAAAAAGGTAATTAAAAAGAAAGATGTTGTCATCACATGGTTAAACATAATTAAATTAACCTATGGAATTTAGCTAGAGCTTGTGGGTTAGGCGTAAGCTTGGGAGCATTTAAGAACAATGCGCTGGCATTGTGCAAGGCCCCTACGGCTAAAATAACGGGACCCGTGTTCATTTCAGGCTGTTTTAAGATCAGTAATGGAACAAGGCAGGGTTGCCCATTAGCCCCTCTGCTGTATGGTCTTACTATTGAGCCACTAGCCCAATCGAAATATCAGGCATTAAAACAAAAAATAATGAACAAAAGATAACACTGTTCACCGACGACATTATATTGACACTCCTACAACCGGAACAGTCAGTAAGGTATGATTAAAGAATACAGTCACCTTTCAAATTATAAATGTAATATTAGTAAAACCCAGATTATAGCAGCCCATCAATCGGAAGAACAAGCAAAAACAATGAGAATGTATATAAATGTAAATTGGAGCAATAATACTCTTGATTATTTAGGCATAAAAATAAAATGTAATATTATGGAAATTATTAGAGATAACGATATTATATTGATGGATAAAATGAGAAAGAAATTAAAAGATTGGAAGGGACTAGAAATATCATGGTTAGGGAGGATAAACGCATTGAATGCATATAATATACCAAAGATACTATATGTTTTAAGAGCAATACCTCTGAGGGTCTCATATTCTATCCTATCTCAATTTCAAAATTGAATTTCAACATTCATATGGCAGAATAAGACCCCCAGAATTACCTTTCATAATTTAGCCAAAAGTATTCAAATGGGGGACTTCCATCACCAAATATCAAGGAGTTGCATGGAAATTGTAGGTTTACTCATTTCCTTTTATGGGACAGGCTGAATAACGATTACACATCATGGTTTGAGATTGAGAAGAAGGCAATTAATGTCCCTCAGCCTTATGATATTATCTGGATAAACTATAAAATAACAAATTATATAAAAAAAAAGCGACAATGCAGTCATTAATGATGATTTAAAGATCTTTTTTTTACCACCAATTGAAATATTGACAATTTATAAAAGCGATATAGATTTGAGTAAATGGAAACAAGTAAATATAAATGACGTGTCAGCCTTATAGGGAATAGAATCTCTTCTAACACGGCCTCAAATAAAAGAGAAATGGGACATACCAATAACAGAACTATATAATTATATAAGAATTAAACATTTCCTCCAATCTGTGGGAGTTACAAGTTCTTTATTACTTGAGGAGTTTCTTAATAAACATTAAGTCAAGATTAATATACCGAGGAAGAACATTTAAGAAAAGTTTAAAAACGGATGACCCCTTAATAAAGAAAAATGGGAAAAAGATACGGATGAATTATACTTGAAAGAAGATTGGCTTCAAGTGTATAGTCAGATTAGGAAATTCTCACACTGTGTGGGTATGCATGAACTATATTACAAAGTTATTCATAGATGCTACAGAACCCTGCTACAGATTTCAAAATATGATGCTGGAGATGTAAAAAAGAAGATGGTACAATTTATCCTATGTGGTGGGAATGTGAAGAGGTAGGGATAATAACGGCTATTTTCTTTAGGACAATTAATGAAGTATTCAAATTTAAGTTTGATCCATTAAATCAAATTAGGGATATATGGACCCCTTGGATAACCCATGCAATCAACATAAAGAGAAAAGAGGGGGGGGGAAAGGGGGAAAAAAGAGAGAAAGAAAATTAAGTAAAGTTAAGACGATACCCAAGACTCCAATAAACTAAAGAAGGATGACTGTGCGATTATGGAGTGATTGTGCGGTAATATGAATTCAATGATTGGAAGTGCCCCCGTGTATGGTGTATTTTCTTTTTTTTCTCTCTCCTCATGTTATTAAACACACTATGACACTAATGGTCGGTAAGATATACTTTACAGATCTTAGTAGGGTATAAGCATGTCTAGAACTAAAAAATAGAAAAAAAGAACAAGTTGATTACATTTTTTTCCAATATTACATGATAAGATTAAAATAAAGCTGGAATATAAATTAGGTTATTAAGACTACCATTATTAGAACCATGGTGAAAATGTAGGGGCTAGTACAAATCTGAATGTATATGTATTAAACAGTGGCGACTCTAGAAACAATATATAGGGGGGGCACACAAGATACCACGGTCAAACTGGGGGGGCATTAATAATTTCCACCATTAAATGATACCACTGAAAAAAAACACACACATATATATATATATATATATATATATATATATTGCCAAAAGTAATGTGCTATGGAATGATACTTTTGTTATTGGACAATACAATACTTGATCATTCAACATGGGAAGCCTGAAGCCACAATTTATTACGACTAATCCTTGAAATCCTTTAAACAACACAATACCTTAACTTTTGCACTAAATGATTTCAGGGCCTAATATTAGATCCTGCTGCCCATATATATATATATCAGCCCCTGCTGCCCATATATATTAATATTAGCCCCAGTTGCCGATATATATTAATATTAGTCCCTGCTGACGATATATATATATATATATATATATATATATATATATATATATATATATATATATATATAAATATTAGACCCTGCTGCCGATAGCAGGTATAGATCAACACATTAACACACAAACCCAGCTTTGCATGTATTGATCAATTTAAATTCACTTGTGATCTCAGCACTGAAGGTATATATCAAATAAACAGAATCAGACATACAAATCCTGTATTTGCAGGTATACAATAATAATATATGAAACGTAGCATCGCAGGTATAGATCAAATAAATACATGGAAACAGCATTGCAGGTATTAATCAACTGAACAAGACATACAAACCCTGTATTTGCAGGTATACATAAATAATGTATGGAAACATAGCATAGCAGATATGGATCTACAGAATAACACAGAAACCCAGCTTTGCAGGTATAGATCAATTGGAATTCACATAAAAACACAGCATTAAAGGTATATTTAAAACCCCCTAAATTACAGGCATAGATCACAGGATGCACACCCCAAAGCAAGCCCTGGTGTCCACGCTGTCCACATAGAACCTGGCCAGCACCCAGATAACACACATACGATTTGCCATCTTTGTCCCATATACACCCGGCCTGTGCCATCTCGGTCCCCAAGGCTCAAACATCCTGCTAGTGCCATATTTGCCCTTCCACAATTATACATCTATGATACACACAAACACATAAACTCATGCTCTCCCTCATTCAGACAATTCATCCATTTTAAGAAACTACGCCCCTTGGAGCTTCAAATGAGGGGCTGTATTGTATTTCTAGGACAAAAGTTGAGTGCACAAATAATGATGGAATATGTCGCTTTGGCAAGAAAATATGTTTTTTCTATCCATAGCGACATGTTCATTTGTGTCTAGCGCACTCCATGTTTGTACTAGAAACACATACAGCCCCTCATTTGATGCGCCAAGGGGTGTAGTTCTTGCAAATGTGTACTTTTTGTGCCATAATTTAACTTCCTACATGAGCAGTAATGCCATGTCAAGGCTTCAACCCTAATTACTGATCATTCACACGCCTTTCATATCTCCATTCACTCGCAGAAGCACACACCATACTTTCCATAGATTCACTCACATAAGCACACACACCATTCTTTCCCCTTACAATCCCAAAGAAATGATGGTAAAGGGAGAAAAAAAAATCACTTTTACAGCAAAAATAAGTTTTGCAGTAAAAATGCAAGGCGCTCCAGGGATGAGATGGTTACTCACGTACCGCACAGGCTAAATGGCTGATTTTAATAATATTTGCAGTTCATCAGGATTTCAAAATTTGCTTCCCTCTACCGTTGGCTAAATTTAACCCCATGATCAAAGGGATCATGGGATTAAAAATTAGTATCGGCCATTTTTAAAAAGGGAATGTGACTTTTTATAGCTATATGATCGCTGTGGTA
This sequence comes from Spea bombifrons, assembly GCF_027358695.1. NCBI lineage: Eukaryota > Metazoa > Chordata > Amphibia > Anura > Pelobatidae > Spea > Spea bombifrons. Next base: position 152,383,621 of record NC_071087.1, read on the forward strand.
ACATTGGCTACCACAGTGATCATTTAGCTAGAATACTTAAACTTTTTTATTTTTTTTAAAGTTTAACTACTTTATGTTTAAATCATTTTTTTTACATTTTTTTAACGTAATTTTTTTAAATTCTTTTACAAGCTATATACCGTTGGAAAGGTGAGGCGATTACCTTTCCAACGGTATATGTTGGAGGTCTGTAGCTGCTTAGATGCCTGAGATACAGGCATCTAAGCAGCATGCCCCCATACCGCTTTAACTGACAATTGTCAGATATTAATAAAGTTGCGCGGTGACGTCATCGCGTCATTGCGCGTGCCGTCACCGGCCGGATCGGGTGGCCCCGGTGATGCCCTTCAGTGTGAGGGGCAGATCGCCGGGGTAGGTGGTGATGGAGGTCCACAGACCTCCATCAAGGTAAGATAGTGCTAGAGACGGCATGGTGCCGTCGTTAGCACCCGACTGTGACTGCTAGCGACGGCACCATGCCGTTGTTAGCAGTCAAGGGGACTGTCCTGGGTGGCTCCAATTTCGGCGGGGGGGCAACAGGGGGGGCAAGGAATATCCTAGGGGGGGCAATTGCCCCCCCTTGCCCCCCTGTAGCGACGCCACTGGTATTAAATTATCTATGTAGTTATGTAACGTATAGTAAGTGTATGTATGTATTTCTTTATATTTGACATTAAAAAAAATAAATAAATAAAGGTGTAAGCTTGTGAGCTTTCCACCTTATGTATCGGTTTGTCTCAGTCAATTCTAGTCTTGTCATACCCCTTGAATATATGTATTGTAAGAAGAGATACATACATTTTTGGTGCTATTTAAATAAAAGATTATAATAATAACACTGGTAATACTAGTAATAATAAATGCCAAGCTCATTGTCCAAGACTGTCGCAGGCTGATCCTCAGCTTACTTGAGTCACTGACATCCCCATCGCCAGGTGTCATTTATACTTAAGTCAAGCTGTCAATTCCTGAAATGTATGCTCTTAGATGTACTGTTTTTATTATTGACTGTACACATTATGCCTGTAATGTAATGTAATAATAATATAATAAATCAAAATATAATGAAATAATAATGTGTTGCTGATGGGTTGTGTGCTGCATCCCAGTGTGTCTTGTATGTTCTAACTTGGAGTAAACTTCAACAACCAAATGGAAAGTGGGAGCCAGAAGGAATTCTGGATCATTTCTACAAACCACTTCAAATTTTAAGATGACTGCATGGGACAGGGTTGCTGGCTCCACACTGCATTTCTTCACCCTGATGTCTTCCCTATACGTATTGATGTGTGACAAACAATCTTATTTACTCATCAGTTGGTTCTAAACCTTTGCTTCGGCATAAAGTACCATCATATTTGTTAAGATACAAAAATATCTATCTTCTGGCTAAAATACAGAGAAAACTATAAACTTAATGTGATCTGAAAGCCAACTTGGGTTGTGAGTGACTGATAGTCCACGTTAGATATATATAGTCATATTTGCAATTTGATTTTAGTTAACAATACCTCTTTATTATACAAAGTCATTTAATATACATATGAAAATGTGCTCACTCTAGATGCTGTTTAGGATTAGATCACCTTTATGTTGTTTCTAAGTCTATACAGAGCACAGCAAGAAAAATAAAATATGCATATGCCAATATGGACATATCTACAACTGAAACATGGCCTCAAAGTCATAAAGTACATTTGGCTGCTGTCCTTGAGTGTATCATGAGCTGAGTATTCCCCCTAAAGACAGTCTATCGTTTAAGATCTCTTCAGTTCAGGAAAGGAACAGCTCTAGCCCATGATTCTGCATGCTTGAAAGTGAAAAAAGCTCTCCATTGTACACTGCACAGCAATCAAAGTTATATACGCTTACGTCGATATGGCACGCCTAAGACTGAGACACAGAAAGTCAAAAGGTGTCTTACTTTTTGATTCCTTACCCATGGTTACGTGGGCTTCTTCATTTGCATATGCTTGCTTTAGACAGGCTAAGAAAAACTGTGAGAAGTACCTTTACACAAATTCACCTCTAGATGACATCAGAGGAGCGCTACTTTCCGCAGGAAACTACAAGCTGATGGGTGGCGCACATACTTGAGAATAAAGTAAAATCGAAACTATATTTTCTAGGGGGCATGATAATGAGAAGCAGATGTGAGGTCAGTGTGGGGAAAGAGTCACCACCTTCATTCAGTGGCCAACTTTACTCCAGATGATGTAGTTATAGCACTGAAGCAGAATATTTTGAAAGGATGTGTTGTATCAGATTGTTCACTTTTTTGTGGTCCAGATTTTACTGTGGATGTCCTTGTAGTAGTAACGTGATGGCTCGGCTTTTAGTATTTTGACGTATTTAGATTAATAGCCACTCTAAAATAATAATTTATTCATTGTTTTCCGCCCATGATGGTAAAAAAAACAAAGGAAGCAAGAACCAAATGGGTTCACCATTATTTCAATAATTTAATAGTTCAATATGACTGGATATTGGTAAATGTATTATCACTTTACTAATAGAGTCCATTACCCAGTGCAGACCAGTACACCTTAGGTCAGTAGTTTTAAAACAAATGGAAATTTAAACAAAATCTGAACTAAGATGTGATTGTGCAAGTCAACTCAATTGCTGACAAACTGAAGTTTAGGAGAGGAATCAAATTCTCGCTTGTGCTAAAGCTGTATTCACAGCTGATGGACGATAAGCGAGTCCCGCAGGAAACCAATACATGTTTCAACAACGGTGATTAAACTACCGAGACAACAACTCTCAATATAATAAACTGTCTTATCATTTTATGATATCTAAACATGGAAAGCTGAGATAAGGTAATAAAAAATACAAACAATTAATTGTACAAATCACCGTTTACACGGTGCTAGAAGCCTTTAGAAAGAAAAGGGCAGCTCTCCATATGTAATATAGTTATATAATAATAAAAATTATTATATATTATAATTATGCATATTATAATTATGATAAGTTAATAATATAACAATAATAATAATAGTAATATAATAATATAGTTAATAAAAATCATTTTAAATAAAATGATTCTATTGCGTACTATTCCATCTTCTCGTGTGCTCAACATATGAAAATATTCTAATACTTTTAAAGTGTCTCCATTCAGGAGACACTAATTATTTGGTAGCCAAAACCCTATATCCCTTCTTTCTTCCTTGATGTCTCTCCTAAAGAGCTCAGCATGTTAGCAGGGTATAGGTGTATCACTGTGTTCTACAGATATAAAAGTGACATTTAAGGACACAGCTCTTAGCCACTTATTTAATTACACTTCACAAAAAGGTATTCTGTTTAAAATGTTGGGCGTTATGGAGAAGAAGAGGCCACACTGTGAGTAAGTGGAAAATAAAATATTTTCTAAAAGAAAAAAGTTTACTGGGGCATCTGATTTTGGGACGCATATCCTTGGCTCTTTGCTCGCTTGAAATGCAACACACAATGGAATGTCTCAATATAAATTGACTATTATTGGCTCTGTAAGATGTTTGAGAAACAAACCTTAACATTTTTAAATTTTAAGTAAAGGTTTGTTTCCATAAAAAGATTTATTGTCATATGACAATAAAGCATTCCCTAAAGAAAATCTGAGTGCTGAAAAATTGTACATTATTAGAGTTGGGTTTCTGGGAAGGGTCTGTGGATCGAACTGAACTATGAACTGATGTATTAAGTTAGTAAAGTGGTAAAGTGAACAGAGTACGTGGAACATCATCTTTGAAAAATGTTATTTTTCAAACAAGGCATAAATGTTAATGCGTGGAGCTGCAAAATGCCCCAAATCATGTAATTCCCAGTATTTTCTTCTTTTTTTTTTTTTTTTTTTTCTTTCAAATACATTGGCACAATTCCTTACTTCAAAACACTGAGTTGGTCTGTGTTATGTTCTGTCCTTGAACCATCTCACTTGTCAATCAACATACTTCTTATGACAGATTTCCACAGTATCATAATAAGCACTTACTGGAATGCCCAAATTAAATATATAAAAATAAAAGACCACTGCTTAAGGTGAAAAGTGTTTTTTTTTCTATGCGGTCGACAGAGAAATCCCAAGGAGAAGAACGCTTTTTACAACCTGGTAACTTATAACCTGTCGTGTAGCTTTCCCGGTATGTTAAAAGTTTTGGAATTAAAGGTACGATGTGCATTAGAAAATGGGTTGGATGTGGTGCTGCCCACTGATTCTTTTAATTACTGTTCTAATATTACAACCGTTCAAAATGGTAACAAGTTAATAATTATTTTCAAGCAATGAAAATTAATTTATTTCTCCCTCCTCTGGTTAAACTCTGATGCTTGTACAAACCTATTCTTTATTGTTATAGTGCTACCATAGAGATCATATTATGTCACAATGTTAATTATAGAAGAATGTAGTCTTCTGCTATTAAAATTTAATAAATGGCACATTATATGGTTTTCTGTTAATTAAAAAAAATAGTAATTATCCATTGTAATTATTTTTTTTGAAGGTTACCTCCTACAGATAATGAAAATGAATAATTTTGAGTGGAATGGCCATACAGCTGGAAATTTCCATTCACTGCGCTACACTTGGAAGGCTGGGTAAAATATATTTATTTTGTTCTGTGTTTTCAGTAGCATCGCCTTTTGTGAGTATGCAATATACAAAAGTTACTGGTATAATAATAACTAAAATGGGATTGAAAAACAAACTTTAAGGCAAAAGTCACACATATGTTATCTGTTACACTTAATATTGGCTGCGAACGATGTACAGAATGTAAATCAGCCTCTGCTAAGCTTACTGTCACACACTCCAACTCCCATCAGTCTGTAACTGCTGCTACTGACAAGTTGAAATGGCATCAGCTCGTTTACCTCATTTACCTCATCAACGAGCGCCAAAACATCTTGTAATGGACAAATTATCGGAACTTCTGTTGTTTGTATTTGTCAGTTTTGTGGGAGATGGCCCTTGTTTACTTCGTTAAGTATAAAGTTTGCATGAAAACAAATGCACAAGTTTAATAGTGATGGCAGTTATGCTGTACCACCTTTAATGTCTGGCTCAGTATATAGTTACGGCAGTTTTGTCATAGTAAATATATTTACTTTTATGTTTTTCTGATTGATTTTCTGCATTTATTTGTTTATGATTAGAATTACTTGGAAGGGGCATCACCACAAGGGGCCCATGACTTTTTGTTGCTTGGGGCCCTGGGCGGTCTCAGTTTACCCCTGCTTGGTTGTGTGCTTTGGCTCATTGTCCTGCAGCATAACCCAACTGCATTTATGGTTTAGGGCAAGGATTTTCTAGTAGAGAGCGGAATTCATGGTTTCATCAATTATGGCAAGTTGCCCTGGTCATGAAGCAGCAAATTAGCCCCAGACCAACACACTACTAGCACCACCATGTTTTACTGTTGTATGATGTTAGTACAGCATTCCATAATAAGAACTTTACCTCAGATGTAACTGGACCAATGTCTTCCAAAAAGTTCCACAATAATACACAGAATATTATCCCAAAAGTCTAGGGGGTCATCAAGTTGTTTTTTTTTTTTTTTGGCAAACATGAGATGAGCGCTTGCCTTGCAACTCTCCCATGGATGCCATTTTTGCAACTTTCATTCTTTTGTGGAATTTGGAACACTGACTTTACTGAGGCAAGTGGGGCAAGATTTACTACGCAAAATGTAGAAAAGCGCAAAACTTTATAGAGTACCTCAAACTCTACGGCTCTTCCATAATGCATTGAACTTATGTTAATTTCATGGAAAACTAATTATATACCATTATGTAACTTTCTAATACAATTTGTGCTTGCCTTGACAGCTATCAGGATAATTTACCATTATAAAAGTTTCATAAAACTTAAAACAGAGCATAAATGTGGAAAAAACACATGAACAAATAGACTACCTCAAAAATGCTGTTCAATCATTTCCATAAAAAATGCACACACACAGTGTCAAATGGAAAATTCTGTCATGACAAAGATAAAATACATTAAATGCAGCTATTATGCATTAATGTACCCAAGTGTATTGTGTTCACAAGCAAACGGATTGGGGTTATCTACGCAAACAAATTAGAACTGTGTAGTCAAGGTAAAGTACAAGAGATTAGAATGGTGATGAACCCGTGGCTGATGAGTCCTTATGGGAGGCATTTATTTGAAAATTATCTCTAATGACAATGAAAGATAGCACATAATTATCGTGTCAGAACCTAAGTAGGGTTTGTCACGGTTTATCAGCCCAGACACCAAGCTTACATAAATCTTTACCCCCATGTGTTAAGAGACGTAATATGATGGCAACCTCCCATGCAAAAATGAAGAGCAGACTATATATATATATATATATATATATATATATATATATATATATATATATATATATATATATATATATACACATATATTCCCCCTTAAAGCTACACGATTAAATGCTGTATAGAGTAATTGGAGTAATTGGAACCTGCTATGACTTTGTGGGCAAACTATTCGATATTATTGATTAAACTCGGTAGTGGATGTCGTTATCAGTTATGTTAGAAGCATAAAAGCATGATTTCATTTTCATTGTAGGGTATGATAGATAGACAGACAGACAGACAGACAAAACTACCCTCTCTCCTCAACAGATGGAGGAAACCTTTTTTCTCGCTGCTTTCCCATGCCTGGCATGTTATGATGGGGAAAGGGATGCCACGTAAACAGCACCCCCACTAACGTCAGCTGTAACGCCCGCGATGTTAGTGAGACCTCCGACCAATGTCAACGGTAATGCACACCAACATCAGTGGGGCTTCTTGTTGCATCCCGCAAGGGGGGCTCCAGGTAGCAGGAGCCATAAAGTTCCATGTATGATCTCCCAGCGCGTCAGGCTCATTTTGGTCACTGCTTAGTTGCCTGTTAGAACTATTTTATTTTGTATAAAACGAGTACAGATTATATTGGAGTTGAAAATCAGTAACTCGCTACATAGAACCTTGGGTAGGGAGTCTTATTCCATATAGGGCTAGGGAGCTATTTATATGAAATACATTTATTTCCTCTTTATTTAGATCTACCTTTCCCTATGTAGTTGGTATTTTCAGTGTATATTTATCTGGGGAGATAATCTTGGATTTTATTTATTAATATGGTCATTTAAATATTTTTGATTAAAAGTTTTATAGAGATCACACATATTGAGCCTTTTTGGGTTATATCCTGAAAAAAATATATAATTTTGATAAAACATTTTGTTTTCTTCTTACATCTATAGTAAACGTTTAATAAAGTGCAGATTTGTTTCATCATTTATAACTGAGAAAAAAGGATAAACATTAAACTGGCTACCAATTGCTATTATAAACTGTCAAGCAATAGCTGGTAGCAAGCGAGAAAAGTGCATGTAGAATATTTTATTCTTTATCTACAATAATTCACATACACACCCATAGCCTCCCTATCTAATCACAACCACATAAGGCCACTGATAATGAGTCATCTGCCACGTAATCATATTACTAGTTTAATCATCATCTGGAAATACGGAAAAGATAAGAAAACATTAAGACGTATGTGAGCTGCATCTGTATATACTGTATTGATCATTCATCATTGTTACATATAATACAGATATACAAAACCATAATTATTATTTTAAACAACACATATGATTTTAGATTAGAATGCTTTAATTAACCAACAACAAAAGATAAAGCAACTTTTACTGCAGCTCTAAATTTTTACATGGCAATTTCTGTAACCCCATCAAATTTTTTTCACCCATATACAACCGGAGCGGCTCTTAAAAAATGAGGGAGGATGAGAGACTAAAGCTTGTTTGAGTTTAAAACCAACTCATTCATTATCATCTACGGAGTGAGGTATCAACTGGAGCAATGGCGAAACTACAGGGGTCTCAGCAGACTGGGCCCGTGCCGCTACCGATTCAAAATTTAGAAAGGGCCCTTCTGACCTGGATCATTCCTTGCAGCAATGTGATTCACCAGGGGACCCCTAGTCCGTGAGTGTGCCCATACATTAAGAAGGCACTGTGCATATTGATCCTTCACCTGGGGGGGTGCAAATTTAGTGTAGGGGGAAGGAATAATCTAGGCAATTGCCCCCCCCGGCCCCCTGTAGCGACACCTATGGAAATAACCTATACACAGTATTAAGGCTGGAGAAACAAGTAACATGGTGCCTCTTCAGGGGCGGGCTGGGCCGGGGGGCAGGGGGGCAACCTGCCGGCACTACTTTAATACTTTTTTTTAAAATTTAATATGGCAAGCCGGATCGGCTATTAAATGAAAAAAAAATAGTATTAAAGCAGCGCCGGCCGGCGGCATCAGCACCCAGCGGCCGTATGCGATGGCCGCCAAGTGATGGGAGCAGCGTGAGGGGTGAAAGCTCCGCCCCCTCGCACTCACCTTTCACCCCTCACGCTGCTCCAATCACTATGCGGCCATCAGATTGTTGGAAATCAAATCTAAACGGCCGCTGGGTGTTGATGCTGCCGGCCGGCGCTACTTTAATACTTTATTTATTTATTTTTAATATGGCAAGCCGATCAGGCATATTAAATAAAAAAAAGGATTAAAGTAGCTCCGGCCGGTGGCATCAGCACCCAGCGGCCGTTTAGATCAGTTTTCCAGCAGTCTGATGGCCGCATAGTGATGGGAGCAGCGTGAGGGGTGAAAGGTGAGTGCGAGGAGGCGGAGCCACTTCACTTGACTTGCCCCCCAGGCCTTAGGCTGCCAGCCCTCCCCTGTGCATATTATATTTAGTCTGAATCATGTCATGTTAAGCTGCAATGCACGTGTTTTTTTTCTTTTTACTAATGCCATATGCACAGGAATCCAGTACACAGCAGCTCCAGATTTATCCCACATCTCATTGATCTTCATTATCATCATCAATGACTGCTAAACGACTAACAATAAGCTCCTTAAGCTGCTTACTTATTCAAGAACTAACAAACAAGTACCCAGAGTGCTTATCAGAACATCACATCTGTCTCTTGAGGGTAGAATAAACCTAATCCATCTCAAGTAAATGAGCAATGAAAAGCAAAAAATGCTTTACCACAACTACTAAGCTGTTTTTTTTTAGAAACTTGTCAATCCAGAATGTTTTCTGCTATATCCATGATCCATAACGCTGGAGTTCTATGCTGCTAGCCATGTTAACCTGCAAATCCATGGAACTAGAAGGAGCAATTATCTATGCTGAGTGTAAATGATAGAATGGTAAGGCTGAGGGAACTTTCTCTCACCATGTCCTGCCTTCTACATTACAAAACTGAGCAGTTCTTCGAATGTTTCTTTGTTTACAGACTTTGCTGGATCCATATGGTCAATGGGAAGAAAGAAAGCCTATGGTCAAGTGTGAAATACTAACAGTAATAACAAAAACTTTTGAAAATTAAGAGATATGATAAATAAGTAAGAACAAATAATACAAGGGACAAAACACTTTCTTAAAAATAAATGTTACCTTCTTTGTAAATGTTGAGATGACATGAGTTAAAAAAAAGAAAAGCAAGCATCTCAGTTGCTTCTCTCTCTTCATGTAATCCCAGACAGACTTGACAATGTTGAGATCAGGGATCCCTTCCAGGATTCCTTATTCTTCATTATGCTGGATATAGTTGTTAATGACCTTGGCTGTATGTTTGGGGTTATTGTCATGGCAGCAGGTGTTCTGGTCTATATACTATACATACATAATATACATACATATACATAAAAAGAAAAGAATGAGAGACCCTTTTTAAACAAGGGAACAAACCTCTCCTCTCCACCAACCCCTTGTTGGAAAGGGATAATAAAATAAACACAGTTAAGATATTAAGATCCCTTCAACCCCCAATCCAGTACATGGGAGTGGGGCATATAAATTGTATATACAGTGTCCTTCACTAATGTTGGCACCCTTGGTAAATATGAGCAAATAAGGCTGAACAATTGTCTTTGATCTTTTCTTCAAAAACTACACAAAAATACTCTGCTCGCATTGATATAAAAAATTGCAAACTCAAGACAGGTTTATCCAAAAAAATAAAATTGATAAATATATCTATGCCACAAATTATTTTTAGCACCCCCTTGGATTAGCAAACACAATGTGCCACTGGAAGGCAAAAGTGATGAAGGCCTCTGTAAGCTTATGAAGATATTCCATTAAAAATCATCCAATTCCAGATACAATAGCTGTTTATAACATTAACAACCTCCGCGCTGTATTTCATTTGATGTTATTTTAATGGAAATAATGTGTTTTTTGTTTAAAAAACAAAGAAAATTTTAAGTGACTGCAAACTTTTTAATGTTAGTGTATATATAGAATCACATTCTATACAAATATGTATATTATATAACATGGCCTAATCAGCAGGAATGGTCCATTAGTTGCCATGGTGACCAGAGCATTTTTGTTGTAAACATTGTACTAGAATCACTTTTTACAAATAACCCTTAATGTTCTTTGGTTGCCAACGGATAAGCCGGTTTTGTTCTTCGTGTAAACACTTTGCATATTTAAAAAAGGTAAGGCTGAGGGTTTAGGAAGTAGTCAAAAATATGATTGGAAAGAAAGACCATTACGAATAACAGTAGTTTGGGAACTGCTTCTTGTGAGGTTATAAATAGAAGTTGGAACTATTCAATAATATGGAAACAGCATTGACACAGAACAGAAATGCATTAGCCATCAGATTAAACTATAGATATATAAACAAAGGTTGATTCGAAAAGGTTACAAGACATACTGTGTAAATTATAAATCAAACACATCCTTTAGGAACATCTTCATTACAAATACCAGATAAACATCTTGGAAGAAAACTATCGCTCAAACAGAGTTTAGGTGCCATACCAGTCCACTTTATGGCTAAAGTTATAGTGCTTGATTCAAGTCTTTGACCACAACTCTGGCACATAGGCATTCCTGAGAACTTGTGGGCTCTGGCTACTCAGAGCCTACCCTCATGGGACGCGGCCAGGACTGCCGGCTGATGTCAATGAGTAGTCCTGCTGATGTAGGCGTTCCGGCTGATGTCAGTGGGTGTTCCCGCTGATGTCAGTGGGGGCGTTCCTGCTGATGTCAGTGGGCGTTACGGGAAACACCCCCATTTAAAGGGGAAATGGAAGGAGAGTGGGGTGTGTCAAGACCCCACTTCCACAGGCTGGAGGATTTGAGTGTCGAAGCGGCGCTTCTCTCGGAGGCTGCAGGAGAAACCCGGAGAGTTCCCAGGTGTGCACACAGGTCAATCAAACAAGTCATGAGAGATTCAGGAAAATTACTGGTTATCCAAAGCACCTGCCTATTATAGTCATAAATGGTTTTCTCATTGCAATCCTTTAATTTATTTTCTGTAGCTATGTGCGCCTCTCTTTAGCCATACACTTAATATTAGCCCCATTTTAGAATGACAAAATTAGGCACATTTATACTTATACGGTACATACTTTGCTTGCTTTCTCCGTGGGAGCATTACTTGCATTAAATTAATAATCCTTTGACAGTACGTTTCTCCAAGTTTAAAAGCACTTATCTGCCAATTACTTCAAGTTGAATGTTAAACTTTGAAAACCAAATCTAAACAGTTTACTCTGTATTATACGTCAGCGGTTAAACCTGTGTTGATGTGACACAAAATAGACTAACATATCAAAGTTTGAAGGAGTATGCTTAAGGGTGTTGGAATTCTGCAAACTAAATGAAGTATCTTCAGTTCATTTAATATACTGTATTCTACTGTATGTTAGGATTAGGATATGTTCCGAGCGTCTGGATAAAGACTTTCTTCAGAACGGTGCTGTGTCTTTCTAATGAGATTAACTAAAATATAATCAGATTGTCAAAGGACATTAGAAGCCGTGGTTTTAAAAGTTAGACTGTGCTTGAATCACATTTTAAATAATTCACTAGTAGGAATTGTAGAAAAGTTGCAGGTTCAACTCACTAACAGGGAAAAGAAAAAATGTCGGCGCGCTAAGCTAGTCACAGGCTCAAATAATACAAATGTATAATACGAGGCCTACCAAACAGGTGTAAGCATGCTGCAAAAACAGTGTATTGGCTGTACAATGTATATAGGCCTCGTATTATACATTATACATTTGTATTATTTGAGCCTGTGACTAGCTTAGCGCACCAACATTTTTTCTTTTCCCTGTTTGCACATATTTGAGGTTGTTGGCTCCTCATCAGTCTGGTTGCAGCTTGCTGTCCAGGGGTTAATAGGGAGGAGGTTTAATTGCACCTCCCCCAACACATTAATAAGGTTTTGGTAGCAGTATAAACTGCTTTGTGTGCCCACTATGTAGGAGGTGAGAGTAGGTTCTCACCCTATCGAGAGTGTGCCTTGACGTGGCGGGTGAGCTTAATTATGCTTTGGCCAATTCATATAACCAAAACCTCTCATTTATATTATGTTTATATATTTGTTGCCAACTTTATTAGGGTAAGAAGCGCAGACAGTTTTTGTTTTTTGTCAACTCACTAACAACTTATTAAACTTTATGAATGGCCAATCCTGTGTGCCTTATTAATTTGCCCCTTTTGCTCTCCAGAAAAAAATAAAGAATATTTTAATCAGAAATGATTCTGTATGATAGGCAGTAAACATTAAAACACATACTACGTAAAGCTACAGTTGTTACAATTCCAACTTTTAAATTAATAAGGATGAACAGTCAGTTCCGTCCAATTAAAAAGTTACTAGTATTTTTGTAGACAGTTACACATTTTAATAAGACTCATTTTGAAGTTTATTTGAGTGGGAACAAATGTATTGATTTTAATTACAATTTACCATCAAAGTTCATTTATACTAAGATAAAGGAAATTAGGTATGGATTAATGGATTCATCACGCAACTTGGCTACCTAATGTGATGCTTTTGAAAGTACCTTGACGTCATGATTTTTTTTTCATTATTAAGGGTAATGTTTAAAAGGTAGTTCGATACTAATCCTAGGATAGCAGACTTTCAACTTCAAGCGAGTATAAAATATAAACAGTACATTTTCTTCCTCTGTTGAATTTTTATATAGCAATAGAATTCTGTGCATTTCTGCCAAGCTACTTATTTTATTTGTGTTAACTTAGCTTGGTAGTGAGGTACATCACTAAATCTAATACATTTATGCAAGCCAAGCTTATTGTTTTTATGGTTTGGTACTGTGCCTCCAAAATGGGTCAATGTTTATTTTAACCCCCTCCATCCCACTGCATAGTGAATGGAGGAAAGGGGTATGCAGAGATAGGCTCCATACCTTTGTAGAAGAGTTTCTTGTATTTTAAACCCCCATTATACTGGGCACAGAAAATAAGAAATGACGGGAAGGCATGGGTGAGCCCCCTGGGATTTTTAAACTTTATCCTTGCTTCTGTAGCTCTGTTTTTTCCATTGATTTATTTGTATGTTATGTTACCAATAGGTGAGTCTAGAGTCTTAATGCAGAAGAAGCACACATCAGTCCCACCTTATCTTGCAGAGCTAAACGTCTCAAGTAGCAGACAGTAGCACAGGGGCAATTCCAAAGCCAGGTACCGGTATGGGATAATGCATTAGCAAAGTCCAAAGACGGTTCAAACATGGTTCAAAGATCAGGGTCAGCAGCAAAGGTTAACAAACTTATAAAGGCTCAATAACCAGCCAAAAAGCAGAAGAAGATATGGCGGGCAGAAAAGACTAAGGAACCACTACTAGGAAGTGCCAAGTTGCATGTACAAGAACAACTGAGCAACAATTGGTCTCATTTGGTGGACTATATAGGATGTCATGACCCACATGATTGTGGTATTGTCAATTTTATGGGTCCTGATTCCCATAAACCACAACCTTCCACCTAAATAAAACAAATGGGCACAAGCTATTGGGTAATAATTGGCCGCATATTTAAAATGTGTGGGAAGCAAATTCACTAACAAAGTGTTAACACAATACAGTTATTGGCAGAATTACCACCAAATACAATAAAGTACATACACACCCCCCATTTTTTTCCATTTACCCACTGACAATGACACCCCCTCCCCATACATATAACACTATAATAACCCCATCAGCAGAAACAAACGGGAAAGAGCATACCGAGATTAACCTTTCCCACACCAGGTTCTGTTTTGTTTTTGAGATCAAAAGGGGCAAATTAATAAGACACATACTGTTTAATGAAGTCTGTGAGTTGAACCTACAACTTTTCTACAATTCCTACTAATTGATTCAAGCACAGAAGGATTCAAGCACAGTCTAACCTTTAAAACCACGGCTTTAATAATGTCTAATGACAATCTGATTATTTTTTATTTAATCTCATTAGAAAGACATAGTACAGTTCTGAAGACGGTCTTCATCTAGAACATATCCTAATCCTAACATACAGTAGAATACAGTATATTAAATGAACTGAAAATACTTCATTTATTTTGTAGAATTTTAACACCCTTAAGCATACTCCTTCAAACTTTGATGTCTATTTTGCATCACATCATCACAGGGTTGACAGCTGACGTATAATAAAGAGCAAACTGTTTAGATTTGGTTTTCAAAGTTTAACATTCAACTTGAAGTAATTGGCAGATAAGTGCTTTAAAACTTGGAGAAACTGAAAATTGATTTAATGCGAGTAATCTTTCCACAGAGAAAGCAAGCAAAGTGTATGTACAGTATATTACTAAATGTGCCCAATTTTAACACTCTAAAATGGGGATAATATTTAGTGTATGGCTGAAGAGAGGTGCACATAGCTACAGAGAAGACATGGTTAATGCAATACAAGGAAAATACTGCCTTCAAGTGCCAACCACCACTGACAGTATGCAGGTACCGACAATGACAGTGTTTCTCTGCTCAACATTAATAAACATTTCAATATATCAGGTCAATATACAGCACTTGTTCTAGCTGGTAAATAAAGCGATTTTATGATATTATGTGACTCTTTAACAAAGGGAAGAAAAGAGAAGAAAGCTCAACATAACCTTTTGTAGAACGTATAACCTCGTACAATCTAGAAATAATGAGAGTACAGCTTCTTGACCCTAATTAAGCATGTGCTGGGCTCTTCTAGATGTAGCGAGACATAACTGAGAAATGTCTGTTAGAAAAACCTCTTTGCCAGAAGGTTCAACATAGGCAAAAGTTCCTCACCGGGGAATTCTCTCTGACAGCCGGGGAAGATCTGCGCAATGGACGCAGACAACCCCTGGTGCTATCTGCCACCTCCTTCCGGCTGCAGTGGAAGTTGTCTACATGCTGCCCGGACAGCACACCGGGAGTCAGAAGCACCAGTAAGTAGTTTTTTTTGGTGGGTGGTTAAATGGGGGGCATAAGGTGTTTCTGTAGGCAGAGTGCTCTATAAAAAAAGCCTTTTAACCCCCTTAATGCCACTCTGCCTCTATACGCCACTCTGCCTCCTGTAATGCCTTATATCTCCCTATATGCCACTCTGCCCCATAATATGCCTTTTAACCCCCTAAATGCCAGAGTGGCATATAGGGGTATAAGGCATTTCTGGAGGCACAGTGGTATTTAGAGGGTTAAAAGGCATGTCATGGGGCACAGTGGCACTTAGAGGGTTAAAAGGCATATCATGGGGCACAGTGGCATATAGGGGGTTTAGGGCACTTATAGGGCAGAGTGACAAGTCTGGAGGCAGATGTGCATAACTGGGGGGCAGGTTGGAAAATAAAAGGAATTAAAAACAAAATATTTTTCTCAATCATAGCTTTTATTAAAAAAAATAGTTTACATAGTTTACATGAGTTAACATTTACTGGTTGTCTTATATTCAGGCTTTTTCTTTTTTTCCTAAATTAATATTCAGATTTTGGGGGGTCATCTTATAATCGAGCAAATACGGTAATTTTATACAGAAGTACAGGAACATCAGCCAGTGGGAGATGTATGCATGTATGAACTTCCATTGCACGGGAGAGAGAAGATATGCCCTTTGTGTCTGGACATAGCCCTCAACTTGATATCTACCAGCGCAATGGACAAATATATAAAGGAAGCTGCCGCACTTAAGATTTGTTTGGGGGATTTTATATCTTTCCACTGAACTTAAAAAAAATGATAATAATAATAAAAAGTTTCTTTTTTTTGATATTTCTCAAAACAAGCCTCAATTTTATTACTCAGATTTTACTTCCACACGTAATCCACAATCAGTCATTGAACAATCTTTACAATTTTCTCTGTTTATTTCCCTTCCAATTATTCGAATACATTAATAAAATTAGTGCGGTGATCATGGAATATTTACAAAAGTGAATATTTACAGAAGTTCTGTGTTACATTAGTCTGAGCTCTGGTTACTGCACTATTTCACTTTGTTATTATGGTGCATGGTGTTAAGTTTGTAGAACTAACACTTAACTCAGTAAATATCATATATTCCGTGTGATTTACCTTCCGGTAAACGTGTTTATACAAAGCAAGATCTCCTTTACCTGACATAGAATGAGTCAGTACCTTCCTATCAAAATTAGTAGCGGAACAATGATATCGGAGGCTTTCAGCCATAAAAATAAAGTTAATTAGTGCTATTTTTGAGCGCTAAAAGCTTGGAAGTGTAAGTCAACTATTAACCAAGCTTTTGAGTGGGAACACAGTTTACAGTAAGTTAAATATCTGTAGAAAATAGTATTTCCCTATAGAAACTGAGGTTTAATCACCCCGATAGCCCTAACACGTTATGCTTACAAATGGTATTAGAGAGGTATGACTGTATGTGGGTGGTTTACATAGCAGCTTTTAAATGTCAGGGTTAATTATTTCAAAATAAAGTAGAGATTAAATATTTATTTTAAGCATTTTACAAATTTATTATTATGTATTATTTAAATTTTAAGTTTATTATTTTTTAATGCATTGGTTTTTGAGGGTTGGCTGTTCTAGAACATGTATTATGCAGGTCAGTGATGTATTTACCTCAGGCATTACCTTAGGCCTGACCCGGGGCAATGCTCCCAGCCTCCCACTACGTGCCAACACTATTTAAATTGAAACAGAAGAACCTTTAATCATTTTTATACATAAACGTCATTGAATACATTGTAGTGTGATTCGTACTGAAGCATTTAATCTCACTATGCATTATGCAGGGCAGGTAAGGACTCTTTTTGTAGCTCTTCATAGCATATGGTGAAGACAATGAAACAAAAAGTTTCTAATAACTGCAATTCAGCAACAAGTACATATGTATATATATTTATTAAGAATAAAATATAAACAGATATAAAAAATCATGAAAAAACCACATCTCCCAGTATTTTTTTCCACAGGATAGATTCCGTACAGTGGAGGACCAGAGGCTCAGGTGTAATGTCCGGAAGTTTTGCTTCACTGAGATGGTAGTAAATAAATGGAACATGCATCCACCAGAAGTCGTGGAGGCTAATACAGTGAGGGAATTTAAACATGCATGTGATGTTATCCTGGATCTAAGACCCAGGACTGATTAAGGTCTAAGTCTGTACATCAGGAAAAAATGGGCAGACTACATGGCTGAATGGGTCCTATTTTCCATCAAATTCTATGTTTCTATGTGTATTTCGGCATGTCTACTAACTATAGCACACGCTAGTATTACAGGTAAACTTAAAGAGTATTTAGACCTACTGAACATAAACATATGTATTTTTCTGGACTGTCATAGCTCATTTTTGCTGCGATAGATTTTTCATTGAGCTGCATCAGTTACCACTGGACTTTTACTAATGAGGCAATCTTTTATCTGTATGTGTTGGGTATGACAGATGTCAGGGTAACTGAAGTGCAATCCTTTCATTAATTATCGGTCTGTAAGAATACTAAATGTATCTACCATAGTACCTTCTTTAATTACACATTCCTTTCCCAAAAAAGATCACGGAAGTAATTATTTTGATACAGGTTTTTTCCCCCTGTTTAGATGGCATTTTGTCATCCATTTTTTCATCCATAGTTAAAATGTATGGCAGGTGCTTCCGCAATGGGGGAAAAAATATCCAGGGTGAATCATACATGACAAATCGCCCATCGCTAATTAGAAGTCAGTTAACTAAAGAAATGTAAACATATGTCACATTTCAAGAGACAAACATTTTGCTGTCATATTTGATGTCACACATTAATTAGAGCGGATGTAAAAAAAAATAATGGTTCATTAACTGTTTAGCAGATGGAATAGCTGGCATCCCACGGACCAGAGAAATATACCTGGAAATAATTAAAGTGACTCCAACTATTAATCATTAAATAACTTTACAAGGAAAGTTAACATTTCTATAAATGTATGGATTAGAATAGGTTTTTAATTAGGCTCCAGACCTAAATATGTCAATGATTGTAAATATATACGTGAATGACCCACCTTGTGGAAGATTTTAGCTCTGTGGTTCAGTTGAAGAACCTTTAAAAATAAAATATGGCAGCTGTATATTATAATTCTTTGGCTGGAAATATCAATATTGGAAATGACACAATCCACCGGATTCTGGTTTCCTGACACACTACCAGAACTTTATATGAACATGCATCTTATTATCCAATACATTTCTAATTGTTATACTTCATTGATATAAATGATGTGTTAATGTGTATATTTTTTACCTTATTGGTTATCTACGGTCTGGCCTTTGGTTATCTCTCAACCACTCTGCGTTTTTCACCACGGACCACCAAAATGTGCCAGTCCTCACCTGTATGCCGCCTTTTTCTATTTGTTTTAGACACATATACACATATACTATCAGCCATAACATAATGAACACCTGCCTAATATTGTGAAGGTCCAGGTAAGTAAAGCACAAGCACTTAGCTATCCACGTGATGTAAAAATCAGACCAGGCCACCACCTTTTTCCATTCCTCCGTGGTCCATTTCTTCTGCTCACATGCACTTTCAGCAGCTTGGGCACCCTGACCAACCTGAGGCTACGCAGCTCCATATGCAACAAACTGGTTGCATATTATCACTACCACCATTAACTTTTTTCAGCAATTAGAGCTACAGCTGATCTTCTGTAGGATTTCACCACACGGGCCAGCCTTTCCCCCACGTGCATCTATGAGCTTGGCCACCCAAGACCCTGTTCACTGCTTTCCTTCCTTGGAGATGCTCTGACCCTGTCATGTAACCATCACAATTTGGTCCTTGTGAACATGTCTCAGATCCTTACGCTTGCCCATTTTTCTTGCCTCTAACACATCAACTTTGAGGATAAAATGGTCACTTGCTGCCTAATATATCCCACCCACAGGTGCCATGATAACAAGATTGTTCACTTAACCGGTCAGTGGTCATAATGTTGTGGCTGATCGGTATACAGTCGTTTTTTGAGAAAGTTTTGAGAATGACAGAAATATTAATTTTCACAAAGTCTGCTGCCTCAGTTTAGATTATGACAATTTGCATATACTCCAGAATGTTATGAAGAGTGATCAGATGAATTGCAATCAATTGCAAAGCCCCTCTTTGCCATAAAAATCCCCAAAAAACATTTCCACTGCATTTCAGCCCTTATGAAATTCTTGTAATTATACTTTAGTATACCGTAGTAACATCCGACAAAAATATCTAAGAACACTGACGCAGCGAACTTTGTGAAGACCAATACTTGTGTCATTCTTAAAACTATTGGCCACACCTGTATATATATTATTTGTGAATGATTTTGTGATTTGCAGGTGTTTTTTTCCAGTGTGGGAACTGGGAGTCAGTCAGCTGGGAGCCTGTTGGCACACTTTTTTTTAACTTTTGATGGCATGGTAGCAGATAGCCATGGTAGGCTGCCTCCTCCATGCGTTGATCGTTGCCATTACGCTTACTTGAGGTAGAAGTTGCAGCGCCCCATCTTCTCTGATGATTCTTGCTGGAGCTGACTGGTGATACTTATATCACATTCATTGGGACACGTTCAGCCGAACACATCTCTTGCACGGAAAATAGCCAGGGAGCGTGCAAAGTGACAAAAGCATACGAGGGGATTCTGCACAATCCCTTCATGGATTTGTAAGGGGGATGCTATGATAAAATTAAACAGACTACACAAGTATCATGAAAGTGCACATGACTGCTGGAGTGTCACAACACATAAATCATTAATTGTGAGGTAAGTTCAGTAGGAGCCCAGTATACAAAAAGGTTAACTGCTCGTGGTAAGTAGATGGCAGCAGAAGGGTTAAAAGTTCAGAGTCTGGTTGCAGGACACTATGGATGTGCAGCAAGGTATAACAGCGTTCTGTAGATGGAAACGGTAGATACATAGCAGGTGCAGGGTTAACATAGCCAAGGTTGGGGGGCACCAGAGAACAATTCACAAAACTCAAGCCGCTAGGAGACAATACAGCAAGCAGGGAACTCTTTTGAATGTTCCTGGGTAGGGTGACATCACAGGAAGTTTGCTTACTGAACCGCCCCCCTTCACAGCATAAGGGAAGTGGGAGGTAGTGCATGTGCCTGAGGCTCTGTGTTCCTGCTCCATCGGATACTCAGGTGAGGATCTCCTAACGGGGGTTTGACATTCATGGAATCTGCTTCGTTTTGCACCAGAACTGGTCTTTATTTATAGTGATTCTGATTCACCTTTATTTTATTTTTTGCTTTTCCTCTATTTGGTGGTCATTCTTCTTTAATTGTTATACAAATGTTCTTAATTACATAAAAATTTCTTATTCTTCCCAAAATAAAAATGCATGTATCCGGTTGTACATGACAACTTTCCACCAAGTCTATTCATGTTTTGATGTTATTGGACAAATTACACATTGTTGTGCAATCTAAAAAATAAAACAGCTGTATATGAGCCAGTGAAACTACATTCTGCCAGTTATCCAGCTGTTGCTTCAATACATGCTTGGAACACACGGTCCGTTACCATAAGTTGCACTGATCTTTTAGTTTCTCATAAATAAACGTATACAAATAGGAAATTATACTTCATATGCATGGTGGTTAGATTATCATTCCTTTCCACACCCAAAGCATCAAATATATTGCCATATGGAAGTAAAAGTTCCCAACAAAAAATGTGTTTACATTTGGTCTGATTTACTTAGAAAAAAAGAACAGTGTTATCTTCTGCAACATTCAAGTAAAAATCTATGCACGCATAATAGTGACAGGTTATATAATTAGTTATAAGTAAGTGTGTGTGTGTGTGTTTCTCTTTGTGGCTGCATAGGGTATAGAAAGGATATATGATTCTCTCCTCCAATAGAAAAGGCATACCTATCCCAAGAATTTACATCATATTCGCTTGCTCCTTATTATTTAAAATTACCAACTATATTATCATATCATAATCATTTAAGCACCATCATTTATTATAAGTCTCTGCATCTCTGAAACATTTAAAATCACCTTTTTCCAGCTGTTATAAAACTGACACACGTGAGAAGGGAGATAAAATAATTCATTATTGTTAAGTTATGTTCTTTTCTATAGACTCTTTGGTCTACACACTAGATTAGACTGTGGTTTTATGACCTTGCATTTTAGCACCTGACACACAACTTTTATTTACACGGATATACTTGTTATTTGTGAGTGCAAATGCCTGCAAGCTGCATGTAGCCAGTGTATCTAAGTGAAAGGGGCCTTGTCTGGGTGAGGAAGTGGGCTTAGGATAATGGGTGTCTTGGACCTACCTGTATCCCTGCCGTCTCCGAGAATCTTCACCAGACGGAGACACAGCCGGACCATGTGGTCGTGTGTTAGGCCGCATCCCTGGCCTCTAGTGCGACGCGCACCGCGAGTGCTGGAGCGCGGCTGATGGCGCGAAAGGACAGACCAGGGGTAAGGACAAGCGGTGACGGACAGGTCACCACTAACTATGTGCTATTGTAGGAGGAGAGTCTCTGAGATCTGGGGGAGGAGCCAGGTTTTGGCTGACTTTTTAAGCCCCCAGCACTACTCCATCATTGCTTGATTGTTCAAGTCCCTTCATGTTTTTCCCATATTCGCTGGATATTAATTTTTGGATTACATGGACTTTGACTTTGGCTTGCTTACGGACTTTGCTGATACCCTCTTACCCCAGACCCCGGATTGCTGTAAGGTACTGTTTCTGCCTTTTTGTCTATTACTGCTCAGTGGAATAAACCATTGCTGTTGTACCATTCCCTGGGTTTGCATCTGCTTACTTATCTGGTGTCTCTCTGCACTGTGCTCCAACCCCCACACACCTGACGATGGGGTTAAGAGACATTGGGAGGTCCTGTATAAATAGGTCCTTCCATTTTGTGACTGTATTTTTTTCAGTTTTTCTTACCTGTATTTCCCACCCTCCCTCCCTGTTATTAGTAGAAAGATTGAGGGTCTTCTCATTAGAGTCACAGTGGCAGGGCTGGTCAGTGTAAGGTGGGGGTGGAATAATGGTTGCTTAATAGGAAATAGTGTGTTTCTGGTTTGGTGTTGGTGGTTTCAAGCTGATCGGTGGCTCAGAACCTGGTGTGGGAAAGGTGCGTCTCGTTATGTTGGTTTTGTTTTTTGGGTTAATGGTGTTGTTATATGTATGGGGGTATAATTTTCGGCGGCAGTTTGGAAAACAATAGAGGAATGTATACACTGTATTACTTGTCTTGTTAATGCTGACAATTACTTTATTGTGTTAATAATTGATTGTGTTTGTTTCCCATGCATATACAAATGTGGACAATTTTTTTATCCAAAACAGTTTGTGTCTGCGTATTTATTTGGGGGTTTAGGTGTTGGATATCCAGGGCCCACGAAATCGATGATTCCTCAGTCATGCGAGGGCACACAAGGGTATGCAAGATGAATAAAAACTAGCATGCCCTTACTCGCCAACATTTATTAAAACATTGCTCCTCTCCAACATAAAAGTCCTGTTAACTAGTGGGCTTTACTTCCAGGTCTTGTTGGAACCTATCAACACCCTCGAGGCAGATTTTTGTATCTACTTGTGCCCAAATTTGCTAATGGCCCATTAATAAAAACTCTGTGCTCCATGTCTGAAATTGACCATGTTTTCATATCACAAGGTCTTGGAGGTCATGCTGCCACTGCATTATTACATGAACATTCTTGTGTTAAGGACTCATTGTTATAATTCATGGAAAGTTGGAGACCCTGGCAATAAACACTGATACATTGCGGGTTTGGCATTCTTAGTGTGTTATTTAAACAAAGGGAACAAATAACTACCGTATTAAACTGGCAAAATGGCTAGTGTTGAGCAAGAAACAATCCATACTGTGTAGCACGATGAGCAGTGTGCTTAGGTAATTTGTTTTAAGAGTAAACAAATGCCAAATTAGTTGTGTAGCTTTACATCTAGTCCTAAATTCAGTGTATTCATTTAACAAAGCAAGGGATCAATGCACATCCAACAAATACTATTTAAAAGTACCTATCTGAGGCACTCACTTCAGTATTGGAAATTCCATCACATTATGTGTCCTACTATTGCTTAGCCGGCCAGTATGTCAAGGTACACCAATTTTGGTGAGTCCTATATAATCCTAAAATGGCTATATTGCTTTGCACTGAACTGAATCTGCCATGGAGGGACTGCACTGCCTTTTAACCCACGGAGATTCTGCTCCAACTCAGAGCCCTCTCTGGATAGCATTAACACTAGTTTTTTCAGTGTTTTCTGTTTCTGCTTCCACTGCCTTTTACATAAACTTTTCATACTCTTTGTTTCTACATTTCCTCCTTCTCCACAGCTTTTCCACAGTGTCCTGGTAGACCACTCATATTCACTGAGCAGGACCGATGAGTGCTGAAGCCTGTTGTGCATAAAAATCGCATACCTCTGGAAGCAACATCAGCACAAACTCGATGTGTTAGGAGCATTATGAAATTGCTTTCCATGGCTGTGCAGCTGCTTACAAGCTGAAGATCACTATGCGTAATGCCAAGCGCCAGGTTGAGTGGTGTAAATTTTAGACAATTGAATGCTTCTAACTTGGCAACCTGGCGCCAGTTTGGGAAAGGTCCTTTCCTGTTCCATCATGCCTATGTCCCTGTACCTCAATGAACACTTTGAGGATGAACTGTAACGCCATTTGCAGGTTTGAGCCCCTTAGATCCAGTGAAGTGTAATGCTTGAAAATCTTTGGGATGAATTGGTATGCAAATTAAGGGCCAGGCCTTCTCATCCAACATCCGTCCCTGACCTCACAAATGCTCTCTTGGCTGAATGGGCACAAATTCCCACAGACACACTCCAAAACGTCGTGGAAACCCTTCCCAGAAGGTCATAGCCTTTGTAGTCATATCCTGTATACCCTTCTAACTTTCTTCTTTCCTTTGGTTGTTGTCATCACTAGAGCTGAGTAAAAGACAGCTATGGAAAATCAGGGTGGAAAGTGCTACAATTAACCATTTTACAGAAATGGGTGAAATGTTTTGCCTACGTTTAATGTCCAATCTATCCATACTATGTATACAGTTAAAACTAAGAATGAATGGTTTCTCTTTGATAAACTATTATACCAGAAATGTGGCTTTACTTAGAAAAAGAGTTGTTATGCCAATACATAAGCAATTAAAGGCAGATGTAGAACGTTATGGGCCTTTCTCCACCCCTTAAAGCTCTTTAGTTCTTTTTGGCAACCAGATACAATAGATTATTGTATTTATTGACTACATATTGACTTACTGGTTGCATGTAGCTTCATCTTAGTAATTTAAACCTGTTGATTTACTCTTGATCAATATAGACTACATTTTAGGTTTTCTCCAATACAAACCACATGATAATTAGTGTTAGTGGCACAGAAAAAATAAACAAGCTAATACTTGGAGAATCCAGTTCAGTGGAAAAACATAAAACATGACCAGCACACCCAGGAGTCTTTGGCAACTCTGGCTGCTCTAATTACTAAAATAATATTAATATTAGAAGTTGCAACTGAAAACACTGTGCTCATCCACGAAAGGTGCAAGACAGAAATAAAACATGGCAAAGATATTAATTACAGATTACATTCGTAACGTTCATATGAATGCTCTTTGGTTTAAAAAGGATTCGTTTATATCAGTGGAACCAAGTTCAGTGGCATATGGATGGTAAAACATGCAGAAATAATTAATTTAAAATTGTTTATAATACTTTCTGTCAAAGGGGTTGAAATTGGACTTGGGCACCAGCGAAGTCATCGTGTTCCTCTTCGTGTTCGTCTTGGGGAAAAAAATCTTCATATTCTATGAATATTCGTCCGTTACTGTGTTCGTTTTGGGCAAATATTTCTATTGATTCTTTGTATTTGTTTTTTCTTCGTTTTCTGCCGGTTGCCATGGAAATGCCGTGAAACGGTGATAAAATAAATGAACGCCTAGAAGAAGTTGAATAGGGAATTTGAGACCAATCTTACATACTTGCCTAACATTTGCAACTTACCTATGATGGCATACTTACCTACAACCCTAATTCGGGACTGTTGACAGGTATGTGGATGGAAGGAAGTGGGTCAAAAACTCCAAATAAGCTTAAACTTAGAGTTATAGGGTTAATGTAGGGTTAAGGATAGTAGTAGTGCACCGGTTTGGTTAAAAATCTATTATTAATTTATTATATAATTTTAAATTTAATAGGTGTTATTAAATGCATGATGTCACAAGAGTGAGCTGATTGGACAAACGAAGAGACTATGTCTCTCCCCTTCTTTCAAGAAATGGCGCCGCAATGTGAAATCAAAGACGAACACGAAGAAATGAGGATCCTTTGTGTTGTGCTTCTTTGTGTATGTTTATCCGCCACCATATTCAGTTATTCGGTTTGAACAACGGAAACTCAACATTCGTGTTCGCTTTCACGTACTCCCAAATATGAATGCACACGTCTAGTTGAAACCCTGCCCATTTTGTGAATTTAAGGTGGCTATCCCCAACTGCTATACACATAAGTCAAGTCTGTAACATACATACATGTTTGTCAATATATGAGTTGTAAATGTTAGCACATGAGGGTGAGGGCATGCAAGCTCAATTCTAGTCTATACACTCTGAGGAAGCCTGTGCTAGGCGAAACGCGTTTGTGTATTATTTTATATTAACCCTTTGTTGGTTTTTATTGTTTTTTATTACCAAAAGTTTAAAATAAATAAGTTTTTTTAAAAACTTTTTTATCTTGCTCCTGGACCTTTTTTAATTTATAAGACAAAATATCTTGTCAGCCACAACTATATCCTTGGTGGGGATTTTACCACCTATGCGCTGAGGAGTGAGCAACTCTATCATTGCTCACCAAAAAGGAACTGTGGACACTCCAGACTGCTTCAAAGGCTGAGGCTAAAGAAATTCCAAGGCAAGGATTATACCACCTAAATGCACATCTTGGGGCTAACTGAAGAAGCCCATATTACATAGTGCTGCCAAAGAAATCTTTAAGGCGAGGATTATATCGCCCAAGCGTATACTTTGGGGCTAACTGAAGAAGCCCCTACCAAATGTGAGTAGCCCTTTGTGGCCTTCATTTCAAACAAAAATAAGCTTTGAGACATATTGCACTATTGTGTTTTTCTTTCTTTTATATATCTCATACACATCCGTGAGAGCGCAGCCACTAACCCCCTTGTGAACTAGGCAGTCCAACTCAACTGAGCAATTGAATAGGCCCAGAGATTTTAGAGAATGTTAAATTATTTTGTAAAAAGCAACTTTAAGTGTCACTTATTTTCCTAAATATGATGCTATATTTAAAACTCTAATTCTTACAGGTATAGCTTAATAAAGAAGGATGGTGGGTTTGGCTACCAAAATGTGGGTCAGTCTTGAGATCTGCAACTGTTTAGGCTGACTGTACATGTGGACAACTGGTATTCTGATGGAACAATAATTTTAAATTGCAAGTAACAATTTAGCAATGTGTATTGTCATAATTTAGATTCTAAGAGAACAGATGGTGGCAAAGTTAGTTTGGATCAAATCCAGAATTCAGTTATTGGTGCAGTTAACATCAAGAATTTATATAGAATAAAAAGTCCTTACCAATTACGATTGGTTATGTGACAAAACCCCTTCAAAAAAAAAAACCCACAGAAATCAAATTGGAAAAAATATTGTGTAGAGAAGTTTCTTTGTGTTGTCTTAAAGCATAAATGGACACAGCTGAGCAAATTAGTTTGAAGTATTTTGACCTCTTAGTCAAGATTTTTCTTTTCATAAATCTATGCACTGAGCAATATGATAAACCGACAATCCAACAAGAGAGAAAAAAACTTGCTTAACATGACGGCTCCCCCTACATCATTTTATGTCATTCTGAGCAGACAGTGTAGTCCAATTTTACCAAGTGTTTCTGATGTAGACATGCATCTATATATATATATATATATATATATATAATTATGTTATTGTAGTGACTACTAACACAATTAAGCATTTCTGCTCACTTTAACCATCCCAAACAGGACAGCTATAACTACTTACAAAAGTGTTCACAAAGGATGCTGCCCTGACTCAACTGAACTCCAACAAAAAAACAAAAGGGGTATCACACAATTTAAACAACCTTTCTATTGCCCATGAGACAGACACACACCTTGTCACAGTGATCTGCTCACAACCCAAGCAAAGGGAAGGTAGAACATGTTTTCCTAAGAAAAGTAGAAGTAGATCGGAACCAGAAGATGGGTTTGGCTCCAGAGCAAACACATCATCGTATTTTATTGCTTCATTACCGAGGGCCTATTTCATAAGCTAATATCTGTGTTTCTTGTAAATATCTTTTGCTTCTAGAGAATGTGTTTATGAAACTTTGCAATTATCATTTATCCCAGACAGTGGTGATATTTTGATTTTTAAAAATATAAATAAAGATGAGTATTGTATAGGGAAGTAGTTATTGCAGAGCATTTAAGATTAAGAAACTGGATACTCTCACGAGCTTGCAGCAGAGGCTCACAATATCGGTTCACTTAAGACCGGGTGATATAGAGATATTGAAGATTCTGTTTTTGCCATTCCTCTTGTGTATCAATGAGCTACAGTTCCACAATTACACTGGATGTGTTGCTGGTGCACTAAGATATCCTTTGTTGTTGTCAATTATGAACGGATTGGCGAGGTTGCAATTACCTGGGCTTCTGTAATTTAGATGCAGTCAAGGGGGTTTCTTTTTACAACAAATAAATACCTTGACAGCTCATCACAGTCAAGATCTTGTGCATCCACCAAAATGATTTAGCTGTGTTGGGCATATAAGCACCAGTAGTTTAATGGTACAGTAATATAAATAATATAATATTATATAAATATTTATCCTGGTAACTGCTGATCCTTAACTATTATGTTGTTTCCTCAAATTTTATCTGCCTATATTGATCTCTGAATGAACCTGAATACCTCTTCTCCTCTTAACTCCAACTTTGGAACCAGTTCTCTCTCTTTTTTCCCACAGCTTCTGTCATGGTGGTGTCCCTACCTAGGAACTATTTAGGGTTGTCCTGGAGGCTTCAAAAATCAGAGCTGATAAGGAGGCCTCTGGGGGCTGACTTTAAACTCTTGGTTAGAGGAATGGCACTTGGGTCCTCCTACTCAAAGCCCATTTCCCGTTCATAAGGGACAAGTCATTCAATGCTATCCCCATCTCCCCAAAGTGAAGTTCCTTCCCTCGCCTTTCAGAAGATCTGCTAAGTGTGGTATTGCCACTTCTTTAATAACAAAGCTGCTATCACTCTCTCTCCCTTCCTTCCTCCCTCTCCCTCTCTTTCTTTTTCTATCTCTCATTATCATTGCCCAAAGGATGACAAAACAAGCATGCCTGATTGCCTGCACTCATACCTGGGAACTTCTGAGCTCCGGCTACCCGGAGTCTACTCTTACAGGATGCAGCCAGGACTTCCCACTGATGTCATAGGGCGGTCCCACTGACGCCAGGGACGGTCCAGCTGCCGTCAATGGGCTGGCCCGTTGACGCCGGGGGAGTTCTCACTGACGCTGGAAGCTTTCCTGCTGATGACATCGCGGGAAACACCCCCATTTAAAAGGGGAAATGGTGAGGAGCGAAGCCTGTCACCCGGAGGATTTGGGCGTTGACCCGGATAAATGAAGAAGCGGTGCTGGGAGATCTCAGGTATGCCAGCACTAATCAACAGTCAATTAAGTTCAACTGAACTAATCAATCTGCAACAATAATATGGCAGAGATAACTTAACGAGGAGGAATAAGCATGCAGATCCTAAGAGCAGGAAGTTAAGATGGCTGTTCTTCTGTTGTGTAAAAGTTTGGCTTCTGATATATATGCACTTCTTTGTCTAATTTGTGGTATACCGAATGGTACTATGGGTTGGGGCAGGCAAAACAACAGCTTCCCTCAATACTGCATCCTGACCTAGTGATAAATAATGTTTTCATTGATTATGTTTGTCTTTTTCTGGACACTTTAAGTAAGACAGACTGTTAACCCAATCTAAATTATCATCAATCACTTATTATGTGATGTTTTTGCACTGTAACAAGCACGATGATTAGTACATTTTGAGTGAATTTACAAATGTTTTCCATATGTTTTATGTTTTAAGTTCACACATTGCCTTGTGACACATTGTGATAAAGTATAATTGCACTCTTTGCCACAGGTTTTTACATACAACATAGACTGTCAATACACTTTTCAAATGTATGATATTAGCCATTTCCTGTTGTAATGTTGAATAAATGACATATTCTCTGCCAATTCTGCGGAATTTCTGTACTAACAAGCATGGAGAAACATGTTGAGACTCCATTCTGTAGATCCAGCTGGCTCTCACACTCTTCTGTTTCACAAATTATGAATCTAGAAAACAAATAAATGACTAATAACCAATTACCTCCCACATAAAATATTGTAGCCAACTGAACTCCACCTTTCTAACGCACATCATTAATATGCATACATTTAACAAAAATTTAGAAAAAGAACACGTAGCACCAGTTCTGTTACGGCTCCTTGACGTCATTCTATGGAACGAAGGTCCTGCTTATCTGGCCCTTGGTAATGTGTAGTCAAATCAGCAAAATTTCTTCAAAGTCTCCTTCCACATTATCATTATCCAGGTCCTGCTGAGCTCCTCACCTGTCCTTATTGGCCCTTCTTATTGAGTGATAAACTCAGCAAGTTGAGACTACAACTCTCCTGCAAACAGGGGAGGACGGGCTCATTCTGACCCAGGGGGCACGTTGACCCAAGTGGCCACGTCGGCCCTTGCCCCCTTCCGGTAACTAACATATGGGCTCTCACACTTAAACAAATGGACGCACTCGTGTTAACACACATGATTACACTAACACTCCTCCCTCTAACATACATACACACATACACACTTACCTCTCTAAATCCTTACCTCTCAGCCTCTTATTCACTCTCATACCCCATCAGCCTCACTTGGAGTCACATGACATTGCATCAAGTGACCCCTGCTCTTTTTGAAGAAATTGAATAAACCCTATTATTAATAATATTCTTACTAGTGAAATCAGGATTAGTATTTTGTTATTTAATATTATCCTACTTAAGCACAGGGTTGGTAAACAATGGAAAGAAATGTGTTTCTTCCCTGGTGAATAGGTTTATAAAGTGTACTCAGAGTGGACTATTCAAAATCCTTTAAGCATATTAAACAGAATCATGTGCTTTAGAAATTAGTGCAAGGGTTCATATAACATTTCTCTGATTCTATGTTTTAAAAATAAATGCGCTTGAACCAAATTATTTACTATTTTACAATGCCTTTATTTGTTGGCTGGAAACCTGTTCTGGAAAATGTTGGCATGAATAACCATTCCAGGATCCACATCTGATGGCAATTCATTTTCGAGTTTTGTGTATTAAGTCTCTGGAAAAACTACAGATGTGCGCATACATTTCAGGGCTAATATAAAGCAATAACTCTGCACTTGCCAATTTACAAGAAGTGAGGGAGGGGCTGACAACCACTTTTTAATGAAGAGCTTCAAGTTGGAAGCTTCTAGTAGTAACAGCAGCTCAGCTACAAAGTGACCATACGACCATACGACCATACACACGCACACGAGTGGGGCTGCTGAGTGTTGAAATGCATAGCATATAAAAAATTGCCTGTCCTCTGTAGCATCACTCGGTACAGAGTTCCAATCTGCCTCTGGAAACAACATCAGCACAAGCACTGTATGTCAGAAGCTGATGAAATTAAGATCATTATATGCAACACCAAGCATCATGTAGTGGTATACATCATACCGCCACTGAACTCTGGAGCAGTGAAAAACGTGTTCTCTGGATTGATGAATCACGCTTCACTATCTGGAAGTCAGATGAATGAAGTTGGGTTTGGCAGGTGCCAGGAGAATGCTACTTACTGGAATCCATAGTACCTACTATAAGGTTTGGTGGAGGGATAATGGTCTGGGGCTATTTCTCAAGGTTTGAGCACCTTAGTTACAGTGAAGGGTAATGCTTGAACATCTTTGGGATTCATTGGTATGCCAATTACAGGCCAAGCCTTGTTCAACGTCTGTGCCTGACCTCGCAAATGCTCTTTTGGCTGAATGAGTACACATTTCCACAGGAACACTCCAAAACTTGCAGAAAGCCTTCCCAAAAGAGTGGAGGCTGTTACAGTTGCAAGGGGCGGGGGCAACTCCATATTAATGCCCATAGTTTTGGAATGGGATGTCCAACAAGCTCATATACAGTAAGTGTGAATGTCCGGTGTCCACATACCTTTGTTTGGTTATATGGTGTATATTATGGTTTGACAACTATGGATATATCATGATATCCCAGGGCAGAATTGTTTGTTTTGTCACAATCTTTATAAAAATACTTGGCCTACAAATCCATATTAATTAATCCAGACTGGGATACTCCTAGTGTGTTTTTAATTTTGTGGTACTGGGGGGATTGTGGTGTATTTTTTTCTAATTATGCATTGTATGATTAACAATGTCATACTTTGTGTCATGGGCAAATGTGTATGGAAGTGTATAATAAATGTGTGTATGTATATTTTTTGCAATTAATGTTGTATACACACATGCACATACATTGTTTGTATGCATCTGTTATTATGTTGCCCAATATATTGAGACAAACTTATTTCAAGAGAGACAACATGTATTTTCCCAATTCACTCTAGAGAATAAAAAATCCATCTGCTCGTACTTAGCTGCGTGTGAATGTGTATTTCTACAGCCATGCAGACAAATATGACTCATTTGTACTCACTGTAGTTAAAAACCACAGTGGGGTAGCTTGGTGGTATTAAATGGTGAAATTGAAAAGATGTGTTTTTGCTCAAAACCAAATGCCATGGCCCCACTTCCAACATAGCCGACCTTTCTATTCACGGAAAAAGCCACCTTATTTTATCTGCTGCCAGCTAAGCTGCTGTTTGGGAAAAAACTTAATGAACTCTCCATGGTTCAAAAGGGATTGAATGCAAGAGTCTTTTTCTATATTTTTTAACAGTTTTTCAATGTCCGTTATGTCATAATGCTTGCCATTCTAAAATGCCAATGCTGGAACAAGGACATCATGAGTTGAGTAATTATTTGTACTCTGTAGTTGTTGTTTTTATTTTATCTCAATAAGTTTAGTTAGCTATAATACCAGTGTCTGGTTTACACCCAGGAGACCTAATTCTCAATGATTTCTGTAGCTTCATATTAGTTAAAAAATATGAAATTCTACGTAGGTGGGATATGAGTGGGAATTAAATGAAGCACTGTCAAAACGAGTAGATATTCGCATTGGCTGAAAGTGGCCATAGCTAATTTGAACTGAATTGAGCACTGCAGAATATGATGGCGCTATATAAACAATAAACAATTTAATTTCATATAATAATAGGAAAGCACCACTGTTTTGTCTGGGGGGGATAGCCCTAGATAGGCAGTCACCATGCTCAGCCAAGTAACCCGGAACCCAACAATGTAGAAGCAGGAATCAAACAGGCTGGATCAATAGATGAAGTAGCCAAAACTGGATCAAATGCAAGGTCATAAGGGAAAGCCAGGTCAGCAACGAACAGCAACTGGACAGAACTAAGCCAAATCAATAGACATGGAGACAGGAACAAGCCGAGTCAGTAACCAAAAAGCAGATGAAAATGTACTGGATTCGCTCACCAAGAGATACCAACAAAGGGCACAAGAAGAAGTGTAGACTTGAAGTTTAAATATAAGAATCCACTAGGAAACATGTTCAAATGAGGTCAAGAGGTCCCTTTAAGACTGCTCCTTCGTGTGTGTCCATGTATGCACACACGTTGCATGCATCTGGATGTTCTATATAAGGAAGAAATGGATTTGGGCCTGCATGCATACCAGATGATGCAGGAGAGGGCTGTTGCCATGCTTGTCCACGATGGAGGTAAGTTCTTCCGGCAGGTTGTGGGTGGAGGCAGTCCCCTACCCCAAAACCAGGGATGCAGCTCACTCTCCTGGGTAATCAGGACCCTCTGGTGTGATGCTATTGAATGGACTGGTTACAAGGCAGGTCTTTGATCTCTCAACTACCCCATCTACACTAGGGAAAACAGTGCCCAGCCTACATAGGATACATGTCAGGTCAATAGATGACATCATATCCTAGGGTTCTGGGGACACTGTGCTGGGGCAAACCAAGGTAAAAATGCCTCTATCTCCAACTAGTGGACATTTGCTGGCTGGGGCTGTTCTGTGCTGCAGTAAAGCTAACAATGTTATTTAAACTACTGGTGTATTGACAACTTTGTTCTGGTATCTTCTTATATCATTGTTATGCTCCGTTCTGCAGACAGCTTGTCAGGATTGAACTTGAACCTGGGATGTAAAATCTACACTATCCAAGTAAAAGCCGGGTGTCTTCACTTGAAAGTGATTGATTACTCCATGGGGATAAGCTGGTGCTCTGTGGACCGAGGGCTGAATTTAAACCCTCACACAACAGAGAGATGAGACAAGTCAGCGACACTCGACAGCTACCCATTCAAAGTCCATAAAGTCCAGAAACTGGGATTAAAAATTCTGGTTTATTTATCATTCATAGTAAAATGGGACACAGATCCTGTTAGTGCTTAATGTCTGGCCCTGATTAGCAATAAGTATGCTTACATTTTAATCATTGGTGAGGAGTCAGACAGGTGATAAAAATGTGTATGCAGGTAAGTAATTGTAAAAATCTGTCTTAAGGTTAATACAATAAAAATAAAATGTATAAATATAGGAAATCATTGTTATGCTTTTATTTTGTTTTACACACTTTAGGCCTGAAAGCAACTTGAGTTCTAGGAACATATGTTATCAATCATGTGATATAGCTTAGAGGGTCTTCTGTGGAATGCCAGTGTATCCTATGACTGCTCCAATAGGATTCCTTAAATTCATATATTGCCCATATATATAGTAAGAACTTATACCCTATCTGAAGGTAAAAGGGTATAAATACTCATGCTTACAAGGACAAGGTCCTAAAACCCTAGGGCAAGGTTTGAGCATCAGTTAAATCACATTTAGATATGTTAATCACATTGCACTTTTCTATTGCCACGAAAGTCTCTGGTTCCTGGAACTGGACTCCGCTATTTAACTGCAGTAGGGTTTCATAATTCAAACTGTAATAGGCACTACTCAGAAAAGTCCCTAATATTTTATTATTATATAGTAGACATTGAAATGTAGAATTTGGCTGCATATTAGAGCCATTCAGTCCATCTAGTTTCTCCATTTTCCTGCTGTAAAGACCTTATTTGAGCCTTGCTCTTGTTTTATAGTTAGCATTAGTATATGCCTATACCTCATATGTGTAAATTCTTTACTTGGGGGCAGAGTCATATGAGCGCATCCAGGGCTGGCCCAAGGCAAAATGCCGCCTGGGGTGAATTTTAAAATGTCGCCCCTCCCCCCCTTATCTACCCTTCCCCCCCCCCCTCCCCCTTGTACTTACATTCAGCAGTCCTGCGGCGAGTCTCCCTGTTCGGTCTCGGTGCCGGCTTGTAATGCTGAGCGCCGGAAATCTTCCGGCACCGAGACCGAACAGGGAGACTCGCTGCAGAGGAGAGAGAGAGGGGCGCCGAGCGGGTACTGACCACTCGGTGCCCCTTTCTCTCTCTTTCGCTTAAAAAAAAAAAGGGCTTGGGGCGGCAAAGTGCCCCACTCGGCTCCATTGTCGGGCCGGCCCTGAGCGCATCATACACATTTTGATGGTACCTAAATTGCAGGCATTGATCACAGTTTGCGCACCCCAAAAGCCAGCTCTGGCACCCAGATTGAACACACATAGGACTTGCCCCAGCACCGAAGTTGCATCCTTAGAGCTGCCCAGCACCCAGCTTGTGCACATAGGACTTGCTCCAGCACCCAGATCTCCTCCCATCTTTCTTTATCTCTCCCTTTTCTCCCTCTCTCATATTTATCTTTATCCCCCTTCTCTTTGATCCCTTCTCATTATTTCTCCCTCTTTCTCTTTATCTCACCCCTTTTTCTTTAATTTCTCCTCCTCTTTCTCTTTACCTCACACTTACATAGGTACCCAGGCAGACACTAACATACAGAAACACACACTAACACGCTACCATACTAACACACAGGCACACATACATTAGATGTAGATACAGGCAGATACACACTAAACTACCCAAGGAGACACACGCTAAAATGCCAAGGAGGACACTTGCATGCATACCCAGGCAGACACTAATATACACACACTTGTATACTCAGACACACACTAAAATACCCAGGCAGACACACACTAACACACCCAGGTAGACACTTGTATAACCAGGCAGACACTAACATACATACCCAAGCAGGCGGACACTGACATGCATACCCAACCAGACACTGACATGCATACCCAGGCAGACACACCCTGACATACATCCCCAGACAGACAGACACTAACATGTACACCCAGACAGGGACTAACATACCCAGGCAGACAGACACATACACTAAGCTCACTTACTCAAGGAAGCCTCAGACTGTCTTTGACACAATGTTCCTCCTGGAAGTAAAGAGATAACAAGCTAAGTCTATGTGTCAGGAATCTTTATCCCTACTCCAGGAGAATGCCTCTGTCTATCTCGGGGGAAGTAACTTCCATGTTGCAGCCCCCACCGGATCTACTAATGTGCTGAGTGCCGGCATATGACATCCTATGACGGCATCGGAAGAATCAAAGGAGCAGGTCCTACAGTGTATCTGCATGGGGATGCCTCCAATGCCCCCATGTGCAGTCTACCTTATCTACCCTTTCATTAATATGTATTACCACCAGACCACAAACAAAAAATGACATCCATAATCAAGGTTCCATTTGTAAGTAATTTAGGATGGCCTCCTTTTTTGTTGGCTGTTTTACCAGCTGCTTAAAACTAGACTTGGGTGCTGGTGGAAAGTTCATGTTCTTTATTGTGTTCATTTTCGTGGTAAAAATGTTCTATCTATTCGATGAAATTCATCCGTCACTGTCTTTGTATTCACCTACATTTGTCCAATATTTTCTTTTTTGGAAATCCCATTCATTCCTCCGGTTGCCATGGAAAAAAAGAAATAAAATAGGTTCAATAGGGAATTTGAGAACAATGAAAGAGGGAGAAAATGAGCTAGTTATAAGGTTGAGGTTAAATGCCCTTAATTAAATTAATTTAATCAATGATCCTAATAAAATCAAAACTTTAGAGAGCCTTATACACTGTGAGAAATGGCGGGCTGAGGCTCACCAAGTCTCACACAGAAAAAGCTCCCTCTGTAAAATGCTCAGATGCAGCACAGCAGTGTCACATAAAGCAGTCACAGTGAAATAAATGGATCCTCTGCCTGTTCTGCTCTTATATAGGCTCTCTTTATTACTAACAGGGAAAAGAAAAAATGTCGGTGCGCTAAGCTAGTCACAGGCTCAAATAATACAAATGTATAATATATAATATAATAATCTGTATTACTAGTCTGCTTTTTGTTCCTTTGAAAGATGCAAGCCCTCAGCCTTCTGAGCCCATTTTGAATATTGGTACTGTAAAGCAATGGTCTGGCTTATTCTTGGCTAAGTTCCCTAAGCACCACCTGGCCCTGGGGCTCTATCTATTTTAACCTTATTTAGCATATGTATCACTATGTTCTGGGTGAACCTATCACATGCTTGCTGCAAGCAATTCGTAGCGGTAACTTCTGCCTTCTACTGATCTTTGCTAATCAACTTACCAATTCCATCCCGATGTCAGTGGGCTAACAGTTTACTTCTTTAGCTTTTGAGCATTAATGTATTTAAAACAATTGGGTTTTTTTTTCTTGTTATCCTTTTCTCATTATATACTTTAGCCATTCTGATTGCTCTTTCACGTTTTTTGTTAGCATCTTTGTATTTTACAAACGATGATGCTGATCCCTTTGATGTATATGCTTTAAATGCCAATAGACTGCTCTATTAAGCCACATTGGTTTTATATTTGTTATACTTATAAGCATTTCCCCTTGGGTATTTAATTAATGTTAGTTTGAATAACTTATTATCTGTGTTTCTTCCTGCAAACACTTCATCCAAGTCAATTAGCTTCAGAGATGTTCTTAACCTGTGGAAGTTGGCCTTTCTAAGATTCAATGTTTTGTTTTTGGTTTTTCGTTTTGTGAATTAATCTCCATTTTACAGTCATTTTTCCCTGAATGTCCCCTTTTTAATACAAAACCTAAAAAAGTGAATTGTGACTGAACAAACATGCCAAAAATTATGTTTCTTGAAGGGGTTAAAGTGTGGTTGGAGCAATGCATTTCCTGCCTACCAGAAAAAAAGCCCTTTTCCTTTGTTGTCGCAGGCTCTCCAAAATTGAGGGTGAAAACTCACTATCACCCTGTTCCTTTAAATACATTATGCATATTAATAATAAAACATGTTTTAGTGTTTTTAAAATAGCTGTCATCCCAAATAAACATGTGATGCACAGTAATTTTCCATTATTTCACTATGAAACCCAAGAGTTTATGTGGAAATTTGGGAGTTGTGGGTTCTTATTTTATCTTTACATTTCTGAAATAACTAAACAGCTGATGTCATATGCATTGGATTTTAAGAAGGATAACATTCCCGTTTTCCAAAAATAGATTTTTTTAAATTTTATTTTTGCTTTTTGAAGATATCAATCTCAATCCCAAGACTCGTTTGGGTGATAAGCTTGAATAGAACAAAACATTAATTTAAAATATTCATATACACATATCATGTATTTTCCCTTTCTATCTAAAATGTATTTATTTGTTTTTGCGGACGTCAAACAGAAAGAAAAATCAGAAAAAAAAAAGAAAAGTAAAATATATTGCTTAGAATTCTTTTTTTTTTTATTTATTTCTGAATATTTTGCTATATTGGCAAAGAGCCAAACTCATGAAAGGTAAATGTATTTTGTATCAGAATAACCAAATTTGTTTTCACATATTTGATTTAATTCCAAATAAACATTTACAATTATTTTCAGTGCATTTGCTTGTGATAAAATGATCGCTGGTCTTAAAGGACCCTTTAAAAAATGCAAATGGCTTAAAAAATGTCAATAGAGGCTGAATTTGTCATGTTAAGCCTGCTACAAAGCCCTATAAAAGAAAGGTAGGCCACAATGGGTCTCCCATCGCCAGAGCTAATACTTGGCTTCGATTTTATATCGGATAATATACAGAAAAAAAATTAAAAATGTATTGATTAACAAGGACACTGGATCAGGGTTGTTGGCTGACATAAAGATGCCACCATAGCTTGAAGTTCTTCTTTCCAATCAAAGCCATCAGGGGCCATAAACAAATAATTTAAAGATTCATTTAGATAATAACCTTGAACGACACAAAAAGTTTTAAAAGTTTTTATGTTCAGAATTTTCTCTTTGCAATATTTAAATCTATTTAAAAATATACAGTTCTATGAAGTATGCTGATTAGCTTTTTATTTTGTCGGATTTCAGGAGATTTCCATATTTATGAAAAAGCACATGCAAATTGAGCCAGAATAATCGTTTGCTTTCATAAATATTACTGAATTTCACGGTGACACCTAATCTTGGTACAAATTTGGCCTACAAAAAAAACTTACTAGAATATACAATCGGTTGCAATTAAACAACTCAGTAGCTGGATGTTTGGCAAACCATTTCAGTGAGGCAAATCCTACAAGAGTACTTCAGCTTCCCGAATATAATTATATATTTACCAGTACATTTTCCTTTTACATGTCTTTCTAGTCCTTAGTCTTTCATTGTAATTTACATATTTAAGCACAACTTTTAGGTAAATAGAACTTAGAACATGAAAAAACATAAAGAATAAAGACCATCCACTTACATGAATTGCTTGTACCCACCAAAGGCCTCTCATTATGTTTATGGTATTATTCCCTAGAATACGATTCAGACAATTTTTTTGGTTCATTTTTGACCCAATCGTTTTTCAAATTCCTTCTCCTGACGGTTCGTTTAAGGCTTTTTAAATTCCGATACCCACATTCACACTGATGCTCTCTCTCATCTACTCTCTTATGCTCTCTGAATAACTCCCTACCTTCTTTGTTGACCGCTTCGAAGTCTCATAGCTCTGCTTCTTCTATAGCATTCTCTTCATCTTCTTCACTTTCATGTTCTTCTCTTCTGTCTTTCATCTTTTCTGTTGACATGAACTTCCACAAAAATGGTGGCACTCCCAGTGACATGCTCCAAACGGTGAGAGGATGTCACCTGATACTCAGCCATTTTGCGGACGTTAACATTGTATTCATGCAAAATGGCGGACCTTCCTCTGGGAAGGCTCTCCACAAGATTTTGGAGTGTTCCTGTAGAAATCTTTGTCTATTCATCCAGTAGAGCATTTATGAGATCAGGCACCGATGTTGGACGAGAAGGCCTGGCTCGCCATCTTCATTCCAATTCCTCACAGTTCCTGTTCGATGGGGT
The DNA here is from genome assembly GCF_027358695.1 of Spea bombifrons. Taxonomy (NCBI): domain Eukaryota; kingdom Metazoa; phylum Chordata; class Amphibia; order Anura; family Pelobatidae; genus Spea; species Spea bombifrons. The sequence continues at coordinate 152,423,444 of NC_071087.1, forward strand.
TGAGGCTCTGTGTGTGCCGGTCAAGTTCTTTCACACCAGAGTCATTCATTTTGGACAATGTTTTGCTTTCAAATTAATAATTTTACAATTGCAAGCATACAACATTTTTTGAATACCGTGATGTATAGACTCATCTCCTGTTGTATGGTTTTAAGGGACTTCCTCATTTTGATGCCCTTCCCCTCTTCCTTTTCCTTTTTGTACCCCTTCTGTAAAATTTACAAAATAAAGAAATCTGATTTACCTTAAAATTTTGGTAAATTTGTGATTCGTACGAAGCCTCCAAAATGAGGCCAGACCCCCCCCCCAGGAATCAAACAAAAACAAATCAAAAAGCTCTGAATTTTCATCTGATATTTGTGGGCCCACATTCACTCTCACACACTCACTCTCTGTTATGGTCTAGCTGCTTTTCTGCTGCATTGCTGGAGGCTATACAGCCTGGCTGGGTTGCCATGGCTACACTCCTGTCACTCCTGGGACTCAGCCCATTGTCCAGCCCACAGCCAGCCCCTTTTGGCTATTTAAGCAGCTAAACTTCACTTCCTCCTTGCCCTTGTGTTGTTTCCGGCTGCAAGTGCTATTGCTGTGTTCCTGTGTTCCTGAATTCCTGTGTATGACCTGGCTTTCTCTGACGTCCATCCCGGCTCCTGATTCCTGGCTTGTTCCTGACTTCGCTGATCTCTGTATTCCTGACCCCGGCTTGTCTGAGTATCTGTCTTGGTTCCTGACCCCGGCTTGTCTTTTGGTATATGCTTTTGGATCACGATTTGGCTTTGTTCACTATTGTCATTACAATAAAGGTGATTGCATTTTACGTTTTGTGTCCGTCTGGTTCCTGGTCCCTAACATTACACAAGGGCCATGAACCCAGAAGGGGCAGGCAATCCACCAAATGTTTTTACCAGGCTGGACCAGGTAGACCAGCGCATGGACCAATTTGCGCTAGCTCTCCAGACCTTGTTGCTCCGTACTGCACATCTGGTTCTGCCAGCTCAGGTCCCCACGGCACAGGCTGCCTCTACACCTGCTGCTGCTTCCGCTCCGTCTGCCACTGGTGATTTCAATACTGCCAGAGGCTTGACAGGGTCTGCTCCGCTTCCCGAACGTTATGGGGGCGACCCTAATTTGTGCAGAGGTTTTCTGAACCAGGTCAGTATCTATCTGGAGATGGTACCTCAGGCCTTTCCGTCTGACAGGAGTAAGGTGGGCTTCGTGATTTCTTTACTCTCAGACAGGGCCTTGGCATGGGCGAATCCCCTTTGGGAGACACAGAAACCTTTAGTACACAATTACCCTGAGTTTGTTGCGTCTCTAAAACGGGTATTTGATGTACCGGCACGCTCTGCTTCGGCTGCCAAACGATTAATGTCCATTCGGCAGGGTACAAGGACGGTTTCGGACTATGCTATTGAGTTTCGCACCCTGGCCGCTGAGGTTGGTTGGAATAATGAGGCTCTCGTGGCTGCTTTTTCTAATGGGCTCTCGGATATACTTAAGGATGAGATTGCGGCCCGGGACCTTCCCAGTGATTTGGAGGAATTGGTCTCTTTTTGTATCCTTATTGACTCACGAATCCGTGAGAGACCATCCTTCCGGGAGCGCCTGCGGAGGCCTCCTATACGCTTAGCCCCGAGCTTTTCATTCCCACCCGTGCCTCCCTCTCCTCCCATGCCTCCTGGTCTCGACACTCCGGGCTTTGTGGAACCCATGCAGCTTGGATTTACTCGTCTCTCGGTTGAGGAGAGGGCCTTTAGGAGGAGGGAGGGTCTCTGTCTTTACTGTGGTAAAGCAGGGCACCTGCTGCGAACTTGCCCTACACGTCCGGGAAAACGCCTGCACCTAAGGCTCCAGAGGGGACAGTCCTTAGGTGGCGTCTCGGCGTCCCCAGATGTCCAGAAGGATAAACCTCTAGTCTCGGTGGGTCTCACTTGGGGCAAGATTTCTGTCATTTCAGAGGCACTCATTGACTCGGGGGCAGCGGGCCTTTTTATTGACAGCACCTTTGCTCAGAAGCACTCTATTCCGTTGCAGCTTCGGACTGCTCCGCTTGCCATTGAGGCGATCGATGGCAGACCGTTACAGCCCCCGCAGGTCACCCATGAAACCGCTCCTTTGTCTATGGCTGTCGGGGCTCTCCATCATGAAATAATTCAACTTCAGGTGATACACTCTCCTCATTATCCTGTGGTTTTAGGATATCCATGGTTGCGCAAACATAATCCCGTGTTTGATTGGGTAAGGGCCGAAGTCTTGGCATGGTCGCCTAATTGTTCCAAAACATGCCTAGGGAGAGTGGTGAAGGTGCTAACCACTTCTCCGGTCTCTTTGTTGCCTGAGGAGTATCAAGAGTTTCATGATGTTTTCGATAAGGGCCGGGCTGGTGAGCTCCCACCTCACCGCCCGTATGATTGCGCCATTGAGCTGCAACCTGGTGCCATACCCCCTCGAGGTCGAGTCTACCCATTATCTGTCGCAGAGAATAAGGCCATGGAGGAGTATGTTGCGGATGCGCTGTCCCGGGGGTTCATCCGTAAATCCTCTTCCCCTGCTGGGGCCGGATTCTTTTTTGTGAAAAAGAAGAGCGGCGAACTGAGACCCTGTATAGACTACAGGGGGCTCAACCGTATCACGGTTAAAAATGCCTACCCGATTCCACTCATTACCGAGTTATTCGATCGCTTAAAAGGGTCCAAGGTATTTACAAAGCTCGACCTGCGAGGGGCGTATAACTTAGTAAGGATAAAGGAGGGCCACGAATGGAAAACCGCGTTTAACACCAGGAGCGGGCATTATGAATACCTAGTTATGCCCTTCGGTCTCTGCAATGCCCCCGCGGTTTTCCAGGAATTCATAAATGATGTCCTAAGGGACATGCTCCAACAATGTGTGGTGGTATACCTAGACGATATTTTGATCCATTCCACCTCCATAGAAAGCCACCACGCTGATGTAGCCCGAGTCCTACAGAGATTACGAGAGAATAATCTCTTTTGCAAATTGGAGAAGTGCGAATTCCACCGCAAGCAGGTCACCTTTCTGGGGTACGTAATTTCAGAGGTCGGTTTCGCTATGGATCCTGAAAAACTCTCGTCTGTTCTCGAGTGGCCACGACCTGTAGGTCTCCGCTCCCTTCAACGGTTCCTCGGCTTCGCTAACTATTATAGGAAATTCATTCG